>NC_058131.1:277833972-277936128 GCF_016433145.1 Gracilinanus agilis
GAAGGAAGGAAGGAAGGAAGGAAGGAAGGAAGGAAGGAAGGAAGGAAGGAAGGAAGGAAGGAACAAAGGAACAAAGGAAGGAACAAAGGAAGGAAGGAAAGAAAAAGAGAGAGGGGAGAAAGAGAGGAAGTAAATGGAGAGATTAGAAACCTTATCCCAAGCTTCTTTTTCAGCCTTTCCCCTCCTATAAAACTTTATCTGATGCATTTTCTGAATGAATAAGAATAGACATCTCTTTATGATAAATCTGTGATCTTTGTTGGCCTAAAAGTTGTTAAGAGAATTTCAGAATGGGGAGGAATGTCAGAGAGCATTCAACTTCTCTCCCAAAGTAAGAATGCCCCCCTTCAGCATCTCTGACAAGCTAGCCTTTGCTTGAACATTCCCAGGGACAAGGACCTCTCTATCTTATGAAGTATACCATCCCATTATTTAATTGTTTAAAAAAAAAGAAAGAAAGAAAAGAAAGTGCTTCCTTACATTGAACATTGAACTCTGCTTCTCAGCCAGAGAAGTGCCAACAAATATTTAATAACCAGCTCTCGAAAAAAGAAAAGTTCACCTTTTTAAATCTAATCTACATCAGTAACATTTTTCTCCATCGCTTTCTTAAATCTAGACAAAAACCCAAACAATAATAGCATTTGCCAATTTCCAGAGTGTAAATGTGCACACTGAAAATTTAACAATCAGCTCAGTCAGCAGTACAAGCTGAGTCCAGCTCATCCCAACAATGGTTCCAGTTCTATCCGTGCAGTAATAGTCTATTCCCTCTTCCTTATGACAACCGTTCAAATATTTGCAGACAGGGTCTATTGCCCTTCTCCCAGTCTTCTCTTCTCAAAACTAAACATCACCAATTCCTTCACCTGTTCTTTACATAAATCATTATACCAAGAACCATTATCACTTTGATCAACTTCTTTCCTCTGGACACATTCCAATTTGTTACAGTTTCTGTTAAACTGTGGTGGCCAGAACTGAAGCTGTGTGCCTTTGTCCAAGTCATTAACTTCTCTGAACCTCAGCTTTTCCATCTATAAAATGAAGGGATTAATCCAGAAGTTCTCAAAGATCCCTTCCAAGTCCAACATTCTGTGCCATGTTCTATATGTGAGCTATAAGTGTGGGAGGAGATGTTCAGAAAAGAATGAAACAGATAACTGGTTGGGGACACTGGGAGGAAGTGAAGTGGGAGGAAGTGAAGTGGGACTTTACAGGTAGCCCTCCTCCCACCCTTTCTTCCTTCCCTAGAACCCTGAAGAATAAGCGGCTGTTTCTGGCCACCTTTGCAGCAGTACTGGGAAATTTCAGCTTTGGCTATGCCCTGGTCTACACATCCCCAGTCATCCCAGCTCTTGAGAGATCCCCCAATCCAGCTTTAAGAATGAACAAGACGGAGTCTTCCTGGTTCGGGGTAAGGTTTCTGGAGGTCTGGTTCAGGATTTCTAAAGATAACCTCTTTTTTCCCCCAGCCCAGGGTTAACTGGTATGCTGAAGAGCCCAGGCAAACCTTACTCTTTACCCTTCAATACCTCCTTGCCCCAGAAAAGTCCCTGAGCTCTTGGGTTTTCCAGGACTTTCTTTGTACCCTACCCTTCGGGCCCCAACATATCTCTCAGAAAATTTTTGCAAAGAAATGAAAGTAGGAAATTTAAGCAAGCTGATTTACTGCTACTCTGTCCTGGATCATGCATGGTCAAGATCTAAAGGGGATAAATTTATTCTATTCCCACACCTTGGAGACTGGAGCCCAGGACAGAGCAGACACCCTCCCAGGGAAAGAGGAAGTCTTTGGGGCACCCATAGAGCCCAGGCTTGGGGGAGAGAGCCTTCCAAAGGGTAAGGACTTGCCCAGAAACTGTTCAAGTATATATGCCTGGCACACCTTGGGAAAGGGAGCATTGGGTATCCCAGCAGCTCTGTCCAATGACTACATCCCTTAGAGCAATGATGGGCAAACTATGACCCCCGGAGTCATAGCAGCCCTTCTTCATAATCTTTCAGTCATAAATAGGGCTTAGTATCACAAAAAATACAAGAATTTTGTAAAATATATCATTGTTATTTTTTAATAAATTATATTGGCCCATCTAAAGTTTTTTTTTCCTTTCCTTTCCTTTGGCCCCCTCTTTAAAAAGTTTGTCCATCACTGCCCTAGAGGAAAAGCATCTCTCCAGCCTCAGATGGGAGGAGTGGGTCCCTGTCCAAGGAAGTTAGGTCTGGATGTGGTCACCCTACCAGATCTCCTTTTTCCACAGTCTGTATTCACGTTGGGAGCAGCTGCTGGCGGCCTCAGTGCTATGGTACTCAACGACCTCCTGGGCAGGAAGCTCAGTATCATGTTCTCTGCTGTACCCTCAGTAATCGGCTACGCCCTCATGGCCGGCGCTCAGGGTCTGTGGATGCTCTTACTGGGAAGGACTTTGACCGGCTTTGCAGGAGGTCTCACCGCTGCCTGTATCCCAGTAAGGACAATTCCTAGAGTGATCCTTATATCTCCTTGGGATTTTGGGGGGAAGGAGGGGAAGAAGAATCAGCAACCACATGAATTGGGGTCCTATTTTCCCTTTTGTTGTCAAGGCTAATTACTGATTTGTTGCACTTCATAGCCAAGAGTATGTCAATGATAGCTTCTCTATTCCATTAACTTGCTATAGGGGGCAGATGGGTTGCTCAGTGGATTGACAGCCAGGCCTAGAAACGGGAGGCCCTAGGTTCAAATCTGGCCTCAGACACATCCCAGCTGTGTGACCCTGGGCAAGTCACTTGACCCCCCCCCCATTGCCTTCCCTTACCACTCTTCCACAAAGGAGCCAATACACAGTATTGACTCCAAGATGGAAAGTAAAGGTTTTAAAAAAAAACAAACTTGCTATATATGCCTTTGGATCCGATTTCCCATCTCTGAGCATCAGTTTCTCCATTCATAAAGTCGGTGGTTGAATTAGAGCACTAAAATCAGACTCGGAGAAGTTAGATTTAACAGCTTAGGTGAGTCACATACTAGAACTAGGTTTTTGTTCTCTCCTCTAAAAAATGAAAGGGTCAGAATAAATGATCTCTAAAGAGCTTCCCAGATCGAATAGGCCACAAATCGACTAATTTCTCAGAAAGATGTCTTCTAGGCACAGGGGTAAGGACTGCCCACCAACCTGGGTGACTCTCACAGCCTGGACACCATCTACTATCCAGGCCTGGCCAGTTCTCAACCAAAAATGGCTCCTGACCTCAAGGGTATTGCTCAATCAAAGAAAATCCACATTGAGCAAGGAGAGGAAGGAGAGAAGGTCCTCCCCTCCTCCCACAGCCCCGTCCCTAATCACTCTCCAGTAGGGCCTGCCTTTTGCTCCCTATGGGGCCTTCTCAGCTTCTCTGTCGCTCAGCACATCCTGACAGCTGCTAAAGAGACCCTTAAAGGTACTAGTGGAAGGCCAAGGGAGCAGTGATATCAGGAGAATCAGCATGGCTGACCAGACATCCCTCAGTAGCCTCTAAGCAGGCCTCTTTCGTAGACTTTCTCCACAAGGACAGCCCCTAACAAGTCTGAAACAGGCCCCAGGTATCTCCCAGGTGGGGAAAAAGAGGGGCAGGCGAGTCATCGGTCACCCAGAGTGAGTTCATGTCGAGTCAGTCCAACCAACATTTATTTGAAAGGCAAAGCAGAATGGCGGATTGACCTCTGGATTTGGAGTCAGGGAGAACTGAATCAAAATCCCAAATCCAATACTGACTAGTAGTATGACCCTGGGAAAGTCCCTTAACTAATCTGAGCCCTGGTTTCCTATAAAATGAAGGAATTATGGCCAGGGTCTCAAAGGACCTATCTAGTTCCAAATCCACAATCTTATTTGGTTTGAGAGTCTCGATGACTCTTGGTGACTCTCACAGCCTGGGACCCCCACTCCCATTCATGGGGAGCCCAAACTGGGGACCCAGCATTTCTCTGCCTCGAGGCCTAGACCCATTGTGGACTTGGAGTGACAGCAACAGAGACTCTTAGAGATGAAAGGGATTGGAGGACCGTCTAGCACAACCCCCTCACTTTGCAGAGGAGGAAAGAGAGACTCAGAAGGAAATCACTTACTCAATATCCTGTAGCCAATTAGTGGCGGGACCAAGACTAGAGCCGAGGTGCCCTGCCTTCTGCTTCTTTCCCCCATACCCTGATTTGTCTTACAGGTCTATGTGTCCGAGATCTCCCATCCTGGAGTTCGAGGGGCTCTAGGGGCTACGCCCCAGATCATGGCCGTCTTTGGGTCCCTCTTGCTTTATGCTCTGGGCAAGTATCTTTTCTGGAGCGGGGGGGTTGGATAAATCAATCAATCCTGACCCCCAGAACTTTTACTGAGTACAAAATACCTTCCAAGCCCTGTTCACTGCTGTGATTGCTTCGATGGGTCTCTAGCTTAACTGAACAAAGTGTTTGCTTTGTGAGCTCAGGGAGCTCATAGCTTAGTGGGGAGACGGGAAACACGAGAAGATAACTAATAATGCAGACTGGACTCAGAGTTCACCACCTGGGGTTATATGGTACCCCCAGGGGCAGCTAGAAGGCTGAACTTAAGAGTCAAGAAGACCTGGGTTCAAATTCTGCCTCAAATACTTTTTTGGTAAGTCGCTTAATCTCTCAGCCTCAGTTTTGTCATCTGTAAAATGAGGATAATAGCCCCTACCTCACAGCATTCTGAGGATTTAGGTGCTTTATAAGTTTTTAGGTTCTATATAAATGCTAGCTATTATTCTCATCAATAGGTATGGGAATATTTGGTCAATAGTTATATTCTGCTGAAATTTCCTAGGATTTATTTACTTTCATATTAAATGGGGGAACAGAAAAGTATAAGGAAAGCTAAGAGTACAGGGAACAGAAATTGTTGCTGATAGTGTATACAGTGATTTCCAAAGTGGGCGCCACCGCCCCCTGGTGGGTGCTACAGTGATCCAGGAAAGCTGTGATGGCCACAGGTGCATTTATCTTTCCTATTAATTGCTATAAAATTTTTTTTAATTAATTTCCAGAGGGCTAAGTAATATTTTTTCTGGAAAGGGGGCGGTAGGCCAAAAAAGTTTGGGAACCACTGGTGTATAATTAGGGCCATATGAGGAGTGCGAGCAGCAAGCACCAGAGAAGGAGAGGTCCCTGTGGCCTGAAGTGGTCAAAGAAGGCTTCTCCGAGGATTCTGCCTTGGAATCCCCAGCCTGGCGTTCCTGGGACCCCAGGGAGGTGTGGAGAGGGATAACACGGGCTGTGACTAGCGCCTCCTGTTCCCCCACACAAACCCCCCAGGCTTGTCCCAGCACCTCCTCTCACTTTCTTCTGCCCTCGCTCCCTAGGCTTGAAAGTGCCCTGGCGCTGGCTGGCAGTGGCTGGAGAGGTGCCCGTATTCGTCATGATGGTACTTCTGTGCTTTATGCCCAACTCCCCTCGATTCCTCCTCTCCCAGGGCAAGGAGGAGGAGGCCCTGGAAGCCCTGGCCTGGCTCCGAGGAAGGGACACAGACTTCCACAGAGAATTCCAGCAGATCCAGAACAGTGTCCAGCAGCAGGTAAGAAAACTAAGCACCAGCAGGAGGATCACGTGGGAAAGACCCGAATCCAAGCACTCTTTTTTTTAAGCCCTTCCCTTTCATCTCAGAATCAATACTAAGTATTGCTTCCTAGGCAGAAGAGTGGTCAGGGCTAGGCAATGGGGTTAATGACTTGCCCAGGGTCACATAGTAAGTTTTTGGTGTTAAATCTGAACCCAAGACCTCCTGCCTAGAGGCCTGGTTCTCTATCCACTGAGTCATATAGCTGCCCTAGTCCATGTGCTTTTTTTTTTTTTTTTAAACCTTTACCTTCCATCTTAGAATCAATACTTATAGTATATATTGGTTCCAAGGCAGAAGAGCAGTAAGGGCTAGGCATTGGGGGTCAAGTGACTTGCCCAGGGTCACACTGCTAGGACGTGTCTGAGTCCAGATTTGAACCTAGGACCTCCCATCTCTAGGCCTGGCTCTCAACCCACTGAGCTACCCAGATGCCCTCTCCCTGTCCTTTCAAAAAAAAATAATTTGATAACTATATTGCTATATAAATGGTTTTCCTTGTAGTCTTATGTATTTTATTCATTTAAAAACAATTCTATGGAAAGAAGTTTTGAATGATAACATGCATAACCCAGTGGAAAAGCTTGTCAGCTTTGGGAGGGGACAGGAAAGGGGGAAGGATCATGTAACCATGGAAAAATATCTTTAAAATAAAATAAAATAAACAAAAGCATAATTCTGAGAAAGGGTCCTCAGGTTTCCCCAAGCAGATGAAAAGTTGAGAAGCCCTAGACTAGAAGGACCAGGGGCTCCTGCTTCAATGGAAGCTACCAGCTGACCCATCTGAAGCCTTCTAAAATCTTGGTGTGGGGGCAGCTGTGGTAGCTAAGTGGATTGCGAATCAGGCCCAGAGACAGGAGGTCCTGGATATTTCTTAGCTGTGTGACCCTGGGCAAGTCATTTAACCCCATTGCCTAGCCCAGTGATTCCCAAAGTGGGTGCTACTGCCCCCCTGGTGGGTGCTGCAGCGATCCAGGGGGAGTGGTGATGGCCACAGGTGCATTTATCTTTCCTATTAATTCCTATTAAAATTTTAAAAAATTAATTTCCAGGGACACTAAGTAATATTTTTTCTGGAAAGGGGGCAGTAAGCCAAAAAAGTCTGGGAACCACTGATCTAGTCCTTACCACTCTTCTGCCTTGGAACCAATACTTAGTATTGAGTCTAAGGCAGAAGGTAAGGGTTTAATAAATAAAATAAAACCTCAGAGCTCCTCCTCATGGGCCTTCTTTCATCGGGCTGCCTGATTTGCACCTCAGTAGTATTTCCAATGCTCCCGTTCATCCCCCTTCGGAGAGGATGGCCAGAACTATAACTCACAATTCTGTGGGGTCGGGGGAGAGGGGGAGAAGGTAAGGACAGAGAGATGAGACGCTGGGACAGCCCGAGCGCGGTGCTGCGGGGGCTGCTGTTAGGGAAGAGAGCGCGCCTCAGCCCCTGCCCAATGTCTCCAGAGCAGCGGACTGTCGTGGGCGGAGCTGCGGGACCCTTTCATCTACAAGCCCATCGCCATCGCAGTCCTGATGCGGTTCCTGCAGCAGCTCACGGGGGTCACGCCCATCCTGGTGTACCTGCAGTCTATCTTCCACAGCACGGCAGTCCTGCTGGTGAGAGCGGTCCTGGCCCTGCCCCGTGCCACCTGCCCAGCATCCACCTATCCCTATGGCTAGAAGCCTGGGGGGAGGCTTGAAGGGGGCCACCAGGGCCTGAAACCCCACCACTGGAGGGGCTCCTCTGGGTTAAGGCTCTGTTTCCAGAAGGCCCCTGTGACCCTAAAGCCATTTCTTGGACGACAGGCACACTCACCCCCCAAACCAAGCAGCCTAGATTGAACCAGCGGCTGGGCTAGCAGAAGGAGAGCCCAAGGAAACGGGGCGTGGATCGGGATGGTTTGACGGGCAGGGGTCAGGCCAAGTGTAGCGCTTCCCCTTCTTCACAATTTGGCTGGGGAAGCCTGAATGCCCAGGCTCCGTCTCGGGCCACTCCACTGAAGCGGAGGATCCCAGATCAGAAATCCCCGAACAGCCCGAGTCCCCTCCCTGATCCCAGCGTTCCCTCGTCTCATCCTCCATGAGATTCGGAAGCCACGGACAGGCCGATGGCCTCCCTTAAATCCTGGGAAGCCCTAGCCTGGATCCTGAAAAGGCAGGAGAGGAGGCGGGGTCTGTGAGCTCCCATAACCCCGCTCCCGTGTGTCCCAGCCCCCAGAGGAGGACGCTGCCATTGTGGGGGCCGTGAGGCTTGTCTCGGTGCTCATCGCAGCCACCACCATGGACAAAGCAGGCCGGAAGATTCTTCTCTTTGTCTCAGGTATGACCACAGCTCCATTCCCTCCCTCCTGCCCCAGATAAGGGCACTCCCCTCTCCCACCCTCGTCCCCGGCTTTCACACCTCCTTGTCCTCTCGGTTTACAGCCTCCATTATGTTCGTGGCCAACCTGGTCCTGGGACTCTACGTCCACTTCAGTCCACAGCCGCCAGCCCCCAACACCACCGTGGATCTGAGCCATGGAGCCCTTGAGGCCTCGGGGTCAGGAAGCTACCTTATGCTGATTCCCCTCTTGGCCACCATGCTCTTCATCATGGGTATGGGCTTCCTAAACGTCCATGGCCGGGGAAGGGGCAGGAAGGAGGGGTGTCGAGGGTGGGAGCTCATCTCTCAGGACATCCCCTGGGCCTGGGGCAGTTCTGTGCTTAATGCCCTGCCTGGCACCCAAAAAAGTGAGTCTGGCATGAAAGCCCTATTTTGGAAGGCCCTGTGGTTGTGTAGATGCTGTGCATTTCTAAAGTGCACGTGTGAGTTTGTGAATGTCTACGTGGAACAGGGGCCTGGGGGCCTGGTCTGTGCATGCACACCTGTGGGGGGAGCTGGTACACATGGCATGGAGCCAGAAGGTAATAAGAAACCCTGCAGCTGGGGACCATGCGCTGACAGTACCAGGAGACCCGTCTGACTAGAAGGTTCCCAAGATGGAGGATAGGGAGCAGGGGGGGTTCTTTTCACAGAACTGGTCTCGCTCCCTCTCTTTCCATCAGGCTATGCCATGGGCTGGGGCCCCATCACATGGCTCCTCATGTCTGAGATCCTCCCACTGAAGGCCCGAGGGGTGGCCTCTGGGCTCTGTGTGTTGGTCAGCTGGCTCACGGCCTTCGTGCTCACCAAGTCCTTCCTCCTGGTGGTGGTGAGTCCCTCTGGCCTCAGTCACAAGCACAGAAATGGGAGGGAGAGGGAGAGAGCTCTTCAAAGGGATTCCATCCTGTTCTGTCAGGGGCTCCAGCCCCTAGTCAGACAGGTGAAACTTGTTCATTCATTCGTTCATTAGTACATTTGATCAAATAGCATTTGTTAAGGACTTGATATCCATAAGGCACTCTGCAGGGTGTTGGGGACCCAGTCTGCTCTTGTGGAGTTGAGTATCTTAAAAGCAGAGGGAAAGAGTTAAACAAATATAAGGCAAAATGTGATGCAGCAAAAGCACAAGTAAGGAGGGCAGCAATTTAGGAGTCACTCACTACTAGCCTCTCACTGCTAGCTGCCAGGGTAGATGGGAACTGAGGAATTTGCTCCCTCCAACCCAAATATCAAGTCTGAAGGACTTGCTGGTAAAGTGATGATCCCCTGGGCCTCTGTTCACCTGTGGTGGAGAAGGAACAATGTATGGTGAAGAAGGAAGAGTCCCTTATTGGTGGCAAGTGTCAGAGAAGCCACTTTTAGGAAGGAAGCAGCATTCAGGCCAGGCCTCAAAGAGAAGACTGCCTAGGTTACATGCTAAAAAGGGGAAAGTCAGGAGCAGTCAGAGAGGTAAGGAAACCTTGCTTGTAATAAACCTATGAAATGTTTATGAACTTGGGGAGTAAAAGTTTGTGGCAAATTGTATGAGCCATTTCACTGGTGCAGAGGGTCAAGTGAAATAGTGTGAGATAAGGTCAGAAAGGCAGGTTGGGCCTTGAAGGGCCAGGCTGAGCAGATGAGGTCTTGCCCATTAGGCAAGGGGGAGCCCGGGAATGTTTCTGTGTGAGGCCAGAATGTAAGGAAGGCAACCCTAAGCCTGCTTGTGAAGCAACAATTTCCGTACACTTTCATGACTAGTGCTTCCTGTGGTGGTAGGGAGGAAAGTCTGGCTCTACATGCAACAAATTGATACTATCTGGGCTCTTCTCATCCATTCCTTTTTCTGTCCCCTCTATTCTACAGAATGCTTTTGGCCTTCAGGTCCCATTTTACTTCTTTGCTGCCATCTGTCTGGTGAATCTGGTCTTCACAGGCTGCTGCGTGCCAGAAACCAGGCGGCGGTCCTTGGAACAAATCGAATCATTCTTCCGGACAGGGCAAAGGTCATTCCTGAGATAGGCAGGTGCTTCAGCCTCCCAGGCCAGGAGAAGGGATCAGGCTCTGGGACACGAGGGGTTCCTCAGAAGCAGGACTCGGGAGGTATTAGCAATGCCAGGTGGAATTGGGAAATACAGAGAGATCTACTACATTCTGGCCAAGAAGTGGTTCCCAGCTCTAAGTCACCAGAGATTCCTGGTCTTGGCCTCGTGTTACATATGGCAGATTTGAATGTGGTCCTTCCCCTCTACCTGGAGACCACAATGCCCCCAAATGGCTAGATTCTGTGGACCAAACAAGCATATCCCAGGAAGAAGTCCAGAGACAAGGGGCTAGCTCTTAACCAATCGGGATTAAGGAATCGAGATCAGAGAGAACATTGGAAAAGGAGTGAGAAGTACCAGATCGTAATCCTGGCTCTGCCACTGACCTTGGACAAGTAGCTTCACCCCTTTCTTACCCTGTACAATGGGCATCCTAATTCCTCCCTTGCCTGCTCCATTCACAACAGAGCAAGCCTGAGGATCAAAGAAAATAATGAATTTGGCTGTATTTTGGAAACCATGGAGACTTGCAATGCCACAAGAAATTTTTGTTAACGATTGGTATGTAACTTTAGGGGAATGAGTTCTGGGGGCTGGTGAAGCACGGACCTACTCACCAATACGTGGTCCATGAATGTTACCTGGGACGTTTCTCAAAGACCCCAGAGACCCAAAGGGGAAGCAGAACATGTTCAATACCTCCATCTAGAAACAGGCCCTATGAGCTTACAGTGGAGCTGTTGAACTTAAACCCGAGAATGGGTGGAAAGCTGTGTCCTAGCTCTATGAGTTTTTCCCCACTGACCTCACATTGGGAAGTAGAGGAGCTGGCCAGTCCACAGTCTCATTAGAGGGAACAAAGAGAATGAAAACACCCTCCCTGCTGCTCAAAACTCACACAAATTCCATAAGAAGTCCATGTCTAAAATCTTTTATAAATGATGTATTTTATGCATATTTTCACTGGGGTTGTGTCACAGTAAGGCTGAATTGTCCCAAGTCATCCACATCCATTTGCCCAAATGTCTCATGATTAATAAATTTTCAAAATAATTGTCTGGGATCAGAGTTCAATCTGTAGTCACAGAACAAAGCAAACTGCCTTTTCCTACTATGTAAAATTTCAGGATAACTTTGGACTAGATAATCCCTAAGGTCACTCCCAATCCTGACATGCTATGACTCTGGGAGTAAAGCTCCCTGGCCCACAAGATAGACTGAATCCATAACTTGATTTGTTTTGTACAGAATTGCATAACTAGCTGATTTGTCTACTTTGAAATGAAAACCAAAATAAAACTTTTCAGAGGGGACAGGTCAAATCACTGGAGAAAACTGGATTCCTCACAGATATCCTCGTCTAGTTCAGGCTTGGTTCACAGCATTTGTCAGTCTTGGAAGGACAATGATCATAAGAGTGGTCTAGTCTGGAAAACTTTCTTGTCTTTTTTTTTTAAAACCCTCATCTTCTATCTTGTAATCAAATCTAAGACATTAGACTGGCAAGGACAGAGTTAAGTGACTTGCTCAGGGTCACACAGCTACAAAGTGTATGAGGCCAGATTTAAAACCAGGTCCTCCCAACACTAGGCCTGGCACTATCCATTGTGCTACAGATTGCCATCCCCTCACTTAATATCACTATTAGAGATAGTTCCTCACTCCTACTCAGGAAAGTTAGGTTTTGGCAAATTTTGAAGCTTCTTTAGTAGCCTAGAAAAAGATTTGAAGGGGATGAGGAGAGGTGGTAGAGTTAGAGGATGCAACCATGGTTTCAAATATCTGAAGAGGGATTCGATTTGTTAAGCTGGTTCTAGAACTCAGGGCTAAACCAAATTACCAAGTGAAGGTTTAGCTCAACATAAAAATGAACTTTCACACAGAAATGAAACATAGAACAAGTGACACCAATTTGGTATGGTCACTGTCAATGGAAGTCCTCAGAGCCAGGTTAGTCATCTGTCAAATTTGCTACAGAAGTGATTCCTGGATGGGAAATGAAGTTGGACTAAAGAGCCATTAAGTTCCCATCCAACTCTAAAATTCTGTAACCTCTGAGCCCTGAATCATCCCTAAGATACTAGGATTCTGTAGGAGCCTAAGGCCCTAAGATTGCTCCCATGCTTCTACCATCAGGAAGAAATGAACATTTTGGTGTGTAAGGTACTAAAGTTTTGTGACAGCTCTCCCAGAATGCTTTACATTTTAAGAAAAGACTGAAAAGAGTGGGCTATGGTTAAAAAAAAAAGAATAGAACTTCAAGCTAGGTGGGCCTGAGTGATGAAACTATTTGGAAAGCTAAAAGTCTTTCTGGAGTCCTCTGATCTCCTTACTGCACATAGCAAGGCCCCTCTATGAAAGTCCTGCTTCTGAGATCTAATCTATTGATCTAATGGGGAAGAACTCTTGAGTTTCTTCATTTGTTTCATCTAAAAGCCTCTCAAGTCTTTATAAGGATTTTTTTAATATCTTAAGCTTGTAGGTCATCTCCAAAGGCAAAAACCTTGGTAGTCTCTATGATATGGTTAATGTAAGCCATCCCTGCTCCAAAATGAATGGTGGACAACCCATCTTACTTGCTTTCAGGCTCAGGAAATGAAAAGGAAAGCTTAAAAAAAAGTGATACTGACAAATGCCACATTTTATTGCTCAAAAATGCAGATTACGCTGGAAATCCAAGCAAGGAAAATCTAGATTAAGAAAATGTTCTAGAAGAGGAAATATTCTAGTTCAGAGGAAAACCCTCTGTAGCTCAAGAAAGATCTTCCTCCAACTCCTTCTGCTCCTTAGATTCCGGCTACTCTGTGATGCAATAGGAAGAATCAATACTGACCTGGGAGTCAGGAAACCCGGATCTTGTCTCTGTCAAGAGCTCTTTGTAACCTTTCCCCTCTCTAATGAGAATCATCTTCCCTGTCCAGGTCCCAGTTTCCTCATCTGTAAAAAAAAGTTCTGACTAGACGACCTCTACGGTTCCTTCTAATTCTATCATTTTGATTCTAAGCACCAATAAGCCAAAATCTCCTTCTGTCTGAAAAACAAACAGCCTTCCTTTCTAGGTTTAGGTCTGACACTCTCAGCAGCCCCAGAGGATGGTGTCTGCTCACTTTATGAAGGTTGCTTTCTCAGGGATTTTGGTATACACTAGCAAACCAGAACAAAGCACAGGAAAAAGGTGTCACTAACATCCAATCTAAACTTCACCTGAATTCCCTAAGTAACTGCCTGAGCTACAGTAAATATAGGTAGGTGAACAAGACAAGAGGCAAATGTAAGCCTGATGGGGGGAATTGCCACCACCAGATTCCTCTGTATACTGCAACTTTCCATAGCAGGTGGGGGTCCCTGCTGCTTAGGTTTTATTTGATTTTTTTAAAGCAAAAATAAATGTTTTTTTCAAAAGGTGAAAGACTGAGAAATCTCCACTTCACTCTAGGAGGTAGAATGGTCTTTTATTCACTGCATATACAAAAAGATGGGAAAATATTGCAAACACAGGAAAGTATTTGTTGTCCTGAACAAACGTAGCATTTTCAACACGTTCTTCCGATCCTGTGTGAGCCACTTATGGCTGAGAGTCACTGTAGTAATCGGTGAATTGAAAAATGGCCTCTCTAAGAGGAATAGGGCCTACTACCTCCTTGAAGCCACATCTGCCTTTCTCCAAAAAGTCAAATTCCATTTTATCCTTAAATACCTTACTGAGACTAAGCTTGTCTTGGCTCTACATACAATGATTGCTCCATACAAAAAAGCATGCCTGTTTCTGCAAAGTTAACCACACCATGACTATGATACTTGGGAGGTCTGGTGCCTCCTTCTAGAAAAGTATTAATGCCTCACTGAAAATAGTTTTCCACCTCTAGTGATACTATCCAGGATGCCTATAGCCCAATGAGGAGAGTTTGATATCAGTCCACTGCTTGGCCCCTCCTGGCGACATGGCTCCTGTGATTATGGCTAGTGTTATATCTAAGACAACATTACTCTTTATTGCTTGAGATGCACCAGTTCAGTAGTGTTCTTACTTATACAATCAATAGTGGGGCCTCTGAGAGCAGGCATAAAATATTACATAGGGATTAATCAATCAATCCCTTTGCACCCAGAGAGGGATAAGGCCTGGACCCCTGCAAGGACCTACATGAGTTCTTCTGAAATTTTTAACAGTGATAGGTCCTTGTTTCCCATAGAGACTAATAATGCTGATCAACTATTGCCACTATTGCCATCAGTGGCCTGGATGTCAGTTAAGGACACTGATGAGTGACAGTAAGGAGCCAACTAGGCCACAGGACACAAAGAGGCAGGGAGGTCAGTTAGATCATTGTTTTTAAAAAAATTACAAAACTGCAACATCAGCAACAAATCCCCAAAGGTTCCAAATGGTCAAAAACCCACAGGACAAGGTGAATTCAAGTGAGCAATGACCTTGCAAGTGGGGAAGTTTAGGGTACAAATTCTCCTAGAAACACACACACAATGGCTTAGTTTGAGAGTCCAGCTCCCAATGAGTTTATATTCTTACATGTTAAGTCCAAAGCCCTTGAGAGATGGAAGATGGCAGAGATAATCTGTTCTCAGCACATAACTCCCAGATCTACCTGGACTCAATAAGTAATTAAAATTGCAGCAAGGAGGAAGATAAACACCTTCCCACAAGGTAAAATCTTCTGAAATATTAGCAGAGGACTCAATAAAGAACCCATATCCTCACTCCCACCAAGCTCATCCAGTACAATTTACTGCATAAGTCTATCTTACACTTTGGTTGGGCTGGCCTCTAGCATGCTCCATGAACTCAGCAGCAACCCCAAAGTTTTTCAGGGCTACAAAGGCAGACCAGAGGGGGTTAGTCTTGTCCCAGCATAGGATAGGATCAAGTAAAACTCTTGCATCAGCTAAGATCAGACCACTGCATAAGATTGAATGATTGCTGTGGGTGATGTGTAGTTTGGAGATAGGTCTGAGAAGGAAAGGTGGTCAATGAGATTAGTGAGTAATCTAGGTAAACAGTTTGTGAGAGAAGAAATGTTTCTAGTCTGGTGTGTGCTTCCTCTCCCTGCTCAGATTTCAATCTGGGACAGATGTTAACGCCCCAATGCAGAGAGGCCTCAACCAGGCCAAAGCAAAGCATATCTGTCCTAAATTTGGGGCAGTACACCAACCACTGACCCATCTCACCCTGGAATCACTGCCAGACAGTAGCATCTCTCAGAAGATGATGCACCAGGTTTGAGGGCTTGGAGGAAGAGAAGATAGAGTAGGGGAAGTACTATTTGAATATGAGAAAGAAGAGCAAGTACACACATTTGAGAAAGAGTAGAAGTAGGGACTTTGGGTTTCAGAGATGGCTGGTGTGATTTCTACTCACATTCCCATAAGTCTGGCTGATAACAGTCATCTTGCTGAGGAATTATGTACTACCAAAGCCATAGCCAAAGAGTCCATTGGGAAAAGTTCAATTTTAGTCAGTTCTAAATTGACCTGAAATACCGTCCACAGAAATGGGTCTTGGGTCACTGAGGGAGCTGTGGGTTCTCCTATAGGAAGGCTCAGGAGTGCTTATCCTCTGTACATCTTAGCATCATGCACCTCCTGCTGACTGAAGGGTCTTGGCTACTCCCTGGCCCTGGAAGGCCAATGAGGGATCACCAAGTGACAGGTGGGATGGCATGGAGAGTGATTTGCATGAAATCTCATGGAAATCCAGAGGTAAGTACAGGGAATATTGCCGGGGCTGCTCCTCCTCCATCACTCCTGCAATGATTTCAGTTTACCCTCCCTCTTGTGTGAAACCTCTTGAGCTCATAGCACAGTGAGATCTGTGGGGAGCACAGTGGCATAACCAGTCATCCTATCCTTGAGCTCCAGCTGACCCCAGTACTACCAGGGTAGAGTCAAAGGAGCTTTTGGGAGGAGAGACATCTTAGATGTTAGTAAGACCTCAAGAATATCTTTTCACTCCAAAGCCTTTCATATCCCAACTGAGATATAAAGAAGAGATTGGAGAAATTGGAAGGTTTTTCCCAATAGCTTATAAGGATCCAGAGCTTTCCAAGTTCTATAACTTGATGCAGGGAATGGGGGAAATCAAAGGATAATAGGCAAAGAGGAAGAAATAGGATATTAAGCTATGCCCAAGACCAAGAAAAGTCCTCATTCCCACAGACAGTTCTGGCCCTGACCTCCTGGATCTGACTCCTAGCAAAGGGAGATCAAATTTAAACCCTGGCCACCTTAAAATGTAGCCCTTGCCATCACTGAACCTATACTTTGTGCCTGGTTCATAAATGGCCTTGAATGTCAGTTTGATAGCCATAATAGATGTTATGAGGTTGTTTTGCCCTGTCCTGTATAGCAAGGACAGAATCTAAGGTATCTCTCCTAAAGAACAGGGATGAAAACTTGTTTCAGGCTGGTAGTAGAAGGAAGTAGGTTTTACTTCCATGTCCCTCTACTGGGTCATTATATACTTTTCAAAATATATTAAGTATGAAAGTCAATCTGGCATCCAGCTACAACCAGTCTATGGATGCAGGAAACATGAAAGAAACCACCTGCTCTGCTCCATTTCCAACTGAAGAACTCACGGCCCAGAGATGCCAGGCAGCCATACTTCCGCCATAGGTCACTGTCTTCCAGACCTGTCTTGTGGTTCATGATTTCTGCTCCAATTCGCTGGAGTGCCTGCCTGCCACAGGCCTTGTCATCTCATCTTTAGCTGACCTGCAGGTCTGGTGGAAGTATGTCTTCAAGGGATAGGGTGAGAAAGATAGAGAGGCAGGAATACCTGTGTTGGTGTTTCCCAAGCACTCGCATCTTAGATGCTAGGCACTGTGCAAGAGTTCCTACTTCAATATTCTTCTCAACATTGCCATGTGCTGAAGCACAGTCCTTTGTCCACTCCAATCCACTGGGACCCAAGTGCCTGTCCTCCCACAGAAAGAGAAGGTGTGAGGGCCAGGCACTGGAATTAGAGAAGAAAGGGTCATTTTAAGGCGATAGGAGGAAGGCCCCGATCCTGGACCAGATGCTCACAGCTCCCCTTCAAGGGTTCCTGTCAGTTTTTCCTCATCTGCCTGCTGCTTCTGCTGCTGGATCCTTGCATAGGAAATTGCATCACCCCTACAAGGGGAAAAAGGAATCATGAAACCAATAGAGCAATGAGTAAGAAGCAAGAAGTAAACCACAGGTTTCCTTCTGTAGATTGAGGCTGAAGTCAGGACTGACTGAGCTCTAACAAAATTCTATAAGCATTTTTTGGTTCCAAGGAACTTGGTCTCTCACATCAATTTTGTTGGGGACATGTAGGGAGATGCTAACTATTCCTATCATAGGCTGTATTACCTGATTAAGTTTAAACCAAAAACAGATTGACTGACCCTATGCCCAACCTCTCCCATACATTGTTATATTCAAACTCTGTGAATCTCACCTTGATTGACAAGGGAGACAGCTGGAAGACTTTGGAATGTTCCCAGATGCCGTGAGGACAGGAGCAAAGGCAGTTGGCCTGAGGATAAAAATACCCTAACAGTAATCTGGGAAGGGTCTTTGGTTTTTGAGGCTCAGGTCTTAGGTCTTTGAGCTTTGACCACTGATCCTCTCTGAATCTCCCTAGATCTTTAGGCATTTGAATCATCATTAGCTATTAGGTATCTGGGCCTGGGAGGTGAAGAGAGGAAGGGAGATATAAGAAGAAGAAGAGGGTGGGGCTGACATCACAAATTGATACTAAGAAAGCTGAGAGAGGTCATTGGTATCCGTACCAACTGAGCAGATTGCCCTCTGGTTTGGCAGTGGCCAAGCTGAACCAGAGGAGTGTGAAACCACTAGCTCCAGCTTACTGAAACAACAGCCTACAGTCCTGAGGGATTATTGATCATAGCTATTAGTGACAGGGTCTCCTATCCCCAATCCATTCCTGTTTATTCCTTTCTCTATTTAACATCAATAGATAAAAGTTTTATTAAGTACCTTCCTGAGTGGTCATTATATCATGACCCTTGGGGAGGGAGCAACTCAGTCAGATATCCATCCACCAGACCACAAGGGTCCTGCCTGGGCACTGTTATATTTAGAAAGGGACTTATATCATCAAACTAAGGTGACTGTGTGGGTGTTCCCAGTCACCAGCTACCTAGGGGAATACAAGGCACAGCTTCCCAAACCAATATCCCCTAGGAGCATAGCAGCAGTATCACAAGAGTCCTATTTTTTCTTTATAACAGTTTTTGGCAAGCCAGCCAGGATGGTCTGGTGGATGGGTAACCCTTTCAGGTCCCACCTGGGATTGGATTAATTATTAATATTGGGCTCTAATTAGCCTTGGATCATGCTCCATCTGACTGAGTTGCTCCCTCCCCAAGGGTCATGACATAATGACCACTCAGGAAGGTACTTAATAAAACTTTCATCTATTGATGTTAAATAGAGAAAGGAATAAACAGGAACGGATTGGGGATAGGAGACCCTGTCACTAATAGCTATGATCAATAATCCCTCAGGACTGTAGGCTGTTGTTTCAGTAAGCTGGAGCTAGTGGTTTCACACTCCTCTGGTTCAGCTTGGCCACTGCCAAACCAGAGGGCAATCTGCTCAGTTGGTACGGATACCGATGACCTCTCTCAGCTTTCTTAGTATCAATTTGTGATGTCAGCCCCACCCTCTTCTTCTTCTATCTCTCTTCCTCCCTTCACTTCCCAGGCCCAGAATCCTAATAGCTAATGATGATTCAAATGAGCCTCAAAAACCAAAGACCCCCCCCAGATGACTGTTAGGGTATTTTTATCCTCAGGCCAACTGCCTTTGCTCCTGTCCTCACGGCATCTGGGAACATTCCAAAGTCTTCCAACTGTCTTTCTTGTCAATCAAGATGAAACTCAGACTTTGAATATAACAATTGTGATACTCCTATTGTGAAATGGGCCATTTGGATATCAGCTGTTCTATCTCACTGTTGACTCTCATTACTGTCCTTAGTCCCACGTAGCACCAATTCTTATCAAGACTAACCAGCTCAATGGATACAAAACCAGGCCTGAAGGCTAGAGGTCCTAGGTTCAAATCTAGCCTCAGACACTTCTTAGCTATGTGGCCCTGGGCAAGTCACTTAACCCCCATTGCCTAGCCTCTATAACTCTTCTCCCTTGGAACCAATACTTAGTATTGATTCTAAGATAGAAGGCAAGAGTTAAAAAAAAAAAAAAAAAAAAAAAAAAAGATTAACCACGCACTGATTTCCCACCAGTGGGGAGCTGGAAGGGATTTTAGATATCATCTAGTCCGACTCCCTCATTTTAAAGAGGTGGAAATGGAGGCCCAGAAAATGGAAGGGATTTCTTAAGATTCCTCATCTAGTTAGTGGCAGACCAAATCACAGGTCTGGTACTCTCTTTATAACACTGGAGCTTCCTGGTCTCATCTGGACTCTATACCTAAGCTCTAGGAGTTAGTAAAAAATACTCTGACAGTGAGTCAGAAAACCAGAGAGATCATCAGCCTCAGTGTTGCTGGTGCCCCATTTCCTACTCATACCTATTCTTTGGTTCTAGAATGTTGTCATACTCTTCCACTATAAAGAATTCCAAGATTCTTTGCACTTGACCCTCAACTGATCTAGTGACTAATCCTGCTCAGCCCTTTGGTTTTCCTGAGAAAGTTTCCAGTAGACTATTAGAGAAACCCAATGGAACTCTCCAGGTAGAGCATGACATGCAGGGAGCCCAGGGCATGTTTATCCTTGGAACCTTAAAGAGGATAGCAAGCCATTAGAAAAGTTGAACTTTTGATCTTGCTCAGCCATGGCATTCCTACACAGTCTCAAGTGCAAAATGGGAAGAACCTACAGATTTTCCTTAGTTATAGGTATCAGGACACTCAACAACAATAAATAGCTTTGCAATATCAAAATAAGCCAAAGATGCAGACATACTTTTTGCCAAGTGCAGAAAGTCCATAAAGCACACCAGTGGAGAAGGCAATGGCATTTCCCAGGAGGGTAGTCAGGGTCAGGCTGATGACAATGGGGAAAACTGCCATCCTATGGAGAAGCAGATAAGAGAACTAGAAATTGGGGGGGGGGGGAATGGTCCTTGGAGGTAGGCTCCTCTACGATATTTGCTGGCACAGCTGCCCTACTTTATTTCCAGACCAACTCCACCTCATTCTGATCTTCCATTTGGAGATCATCTAGTCCAACCCTCCCATGGGGAAATCAAGACCCAGGAAGAAAATATGAATCACCTAAAATTACATAGCAAATTAGTGGCAAATCTAAGTCCTGTACCTGGATCTCTTGATTCCCAGATCAATCCTCTTTCTACAATGAAGGATCTATTCCTGCCTGTATCCTATACCTAATCATAGTGATAATTTCAGGGTTTCATACTTTTCTGTACACCTCATAGCACTTAGCACAGAGTTAAACACCCCAAAGTCCTTCATTAAATATGCAATGGAACAGAGCAGCTAGGCAGCACAGTGGATGGAGTACCAAGCCCAGAGACAGGAGGTCGTGGGTTCAAATGTAGACTAAGATACTCCCTGAGCAAGTCACTTAACTTCCATTACCTAGCCCTTACTACTCTTCTGCCTTCAAATCAATACTTAGTATCAATTTTAAGGGCTTAAAAAAATGTAATAGAGCTACTGCTGGTAAGGCCTGTACTTGATCCTCTCAGCACTGAGGCACTCATCTGATTCTGTGCTTGGCCATAGTGTATCTCCATGGTTCTACATCATGGATACATTTTACATGTCTACCATGATTGTAAGCTTGAAAGTAGAGCCTATATCTCATATTCCTCCAACTCTCCACCCCCACCCACCTCCTGCCAGAGTACCTGGCACAGGCTGATCTAGGGCTGAGTTAAGTGCTTAGTGAATACTTAGTGAAGTAATTTCTGCAGAGCATGTATAGGCAAGGGTTAAACTCTTTAGTGAATTAGGGCAAATACTGTTTCAAAGTCACCCTTTAGTCTTCTCCTCTCCAGATTGATCAATCTCAGTTCCTATTCTCCTAGCAGGTAATTGTTTTAAATGGGAAAACTATGGATTTGAAAAAATGGATTTGAAAAGGGAAAAATGAAATTTTTATGGTCAAGCCTCTTACAGACAGTAGAAGATGGCCTTATGCCAAGGCCTCAACCGGTCAGCCTTGTCAGCAATTGTATTTGCAAACTCAATGAACTGGCAGCAGAAAGGTGCTTCACACAAAAAAAGAATGAAGGCATTTAACCTGGAGGAGAAAGAAAAGAAATCATGAAAGCTGAGTGGTAAGCCAATTAGACAGGTCAAAAAAACCCCACTCAATGACTGTCCCAAATTGATTAATCACTCACTCAAATCATAAATGTAAAGGTCTCTGGGAAGGATATGTATCCTCTTCAAAGTCTCTCAGCCATATATCTAATCCTACCTGACTGGCAAAGTGTAGTTCAAGTTTGGATTCCTCTGTGAAGTCTTCCTTGGCCATAAGATCACAAAGACCCCATCCTTCTCTAAATGCCTACTGCACAAAGCAACCCACAATTTAATGCTTATCTTTTAATTATTTTCTAGATTTCATTTTCTTTTCCCAACTGCCATGTAAATTTTTTGGGAAGAGACCCTGAAGCTTATACTTCTCCTATACTGTCTCCTTATTTCTCTCACAGTAACAAGTGTTTTACAGAAATTATCTGATTATTAAGAATGTGCCCTCTGACCAAGATGGTAGCTGGAAGGGGAAAAAGACAATTTCTATTAAGAGAAAAAAAATTTTTTTAAACAGGTTAGACTCAAGACCCTTGGTGTTGGAGGGGGCCCTAAAAGATCATATTATCCAGTCCACTCTGTCTCAGCAGGTTGTTCCACTGTTAACTCACCACATAATCTAGGCCAAAACACTGCCTTTCTGAGTTTTCAGCTGTTATACCCTTTAAAACGAGGAATCAATTACAGTTTCCAAAATCCCTTATAGAATCCCTGATAATTCTGCAATTCCATGAATATAAAAGCCAGTAGTAACAAACAGCTAGCTTTAAAATTCTCCAGGCATAAACTACTATTTCCCAACTCTTAGTTTTTAACAGGTTTATAACCTACGGCAATCGAGTTCTTATTCATGTCTAACCAAATTCCCTTTGCATGCAATTTAAAAAACTCCCCGAGATAGCCAAATCTAGTTAGCAACTCCCCACTTTCTCTTGTTTGATTTTCAGCGGAACTGCTCAATCTATTCCTTGCACTTACTTCTCAGCCACATGAGGAACATCGACCTTCTTCTTTTTTCCAGCTCTTGAAAAATGGTCTGTTTTCTATCTCTGTTGGAGTTCTTCTGGACCTTCTCCAGGGTTAGTATCTAGCTTTACCCAAAATCTCTGCCTCCCCCTGCAAGCCACATACCATCACTGACCTGCTTCTCCCACCCATGACCTCAGATCATCTATGATTAGGTACTAGTTTCCACTCCAGCAGGAATTATTATAAGCAGTGGGAAACAGAGGAGTAAGAAGTGGGAAAAAGGTCCAATTCTTCAGTATTCCTCTCAAAAACACCAAAAAGAAAAGTAATCACCAGAAACTCTGGAAAAATTACTTTTAAGAAAAAAAATTCAAAAACAAATAAAGAAGAGTTCCAACACAGTTAAGAGTAGATGAATTAATAGAAACAGAGGCAGAAACACCAGTAGGAAATATCTAAAAATCATCTGATTGAGACAGACCTTGCCTCAATATGAGGCAGACCCCAGGGTAATGATAGTTGGTACCTTGTACAGAACTTCCAATTTTCCTACCCCAACTTTATGCATCCCATTGATACATGCATATCCCTTTACTGCAGCCTGGTTCTCAGAGTCCTGGCATCCATCTGACATTCACAACTCTGCTGATGCCCACAGTTCCAACAAGTTATTTAGTTCTTCCAAAATCCTTTTACACTGTGAAAACTGAAGTCATGCATAATGCTCCAATAATAGTCTTGAGTATGAATCTCCCTATTTGAGTCTAGGGAAAGAGGAAAGGAGGAGGAAGGAAGAAAGGAAGTAAAGAAGAAAGGAAGGAAGGAAAAAAGGAAGGAAGGAAGGATTTATTAAGAACTTAGTAGGTGATGGCAGCTAGGTGGCTTAGGCGATAGAAAGTCAGGCTTGGAAACAGGAGTACTGGGTTCAAATCTGACACTTCTTAGCTGTGTGACCCTAGGCAAGTCATTTAACCCCACTGTCTAGCCGTTATTACTCTTCTGCCTTGGAACTAATACATGGTATTGATTCTAAGACAGAAGGTAAAAGTTAAAGAAAAGGAATCTATAGTAGTGGCCAGACACTGTGCTAAGCATTTCATAAATATTATCTCATTTTATCTTCACAACAACCTTGGAAGACAAGTACTATTATTATGCCCATTCTATAGTTGAAGAAACCAAGGCAAAAAGAGGTTAAGTGATTTGTCCAGGATCACAGTGGTAGTGTCTAAAGTCATATTTAAATTCAGGTCTTCCTAACTCTAGGCCCAGTGCACCACTACCCTCCCTCAACAGGAGGAGTAGAATATATGATGGTAAGAAAGAGAGTCCTGACCTGGAACCCACATCCACCCAATAGAGACAATATCTCTGGTGTTAATTTACTTACATCATCCACACACCGGCTGCAATGTTGAGTGGGTGAATGGTGATACAGTTGAAGAGGCCAGAAATTGCACAAGCTAGAAAACAAAAGACATTGACTAGAATCAGCAGCAAAAAAAGGGAACAAAGCCATGCAGAAAACCTGGCTGGAAATCTGCATCATTAAAAAAACCATAAACCCTTGGGTTTATCTTATAATTTATCCTTTTCAAAGTACTTTTATACAAATTCACTTATTTTAAGAAACAAGCTCAGAGAGGCAAGGTCCCACAGGGAATCTGAGGACAAGGTCAAGTTCAGTTCTCTTTACCCAACTCCATGCTGATACCACTACTGTCCAAGAAATTGGACTCCATGGTGGGCAGGAATATGTTCTATTAGTGTTCTCCCTGGAGTTTAGACCAGGGCTCTGAAATCAATGAGCTCTCAATACCAGACAGGGACAGAACAAGAAGAAAATCGGTCAATGCACATTTATTAAGTATTATGTGCTGACCTTTCACTACTACATCCTGGGGATTTTTATCCTCATTCTTTTGAGGAATACATGCAGATTTCTGAATACAACTAACAAGAGACAAAAGTGAAAAAGTGCCTATCCTCAAGAAACTTTCATTCTTGTTTTGCTCTGATAAATACATATATAACTCAACTTAGGGAGAGGGGAAGGGAAGGGAGAAAGGAGATATTTTGGAAAACTTAGTTGGAAATTTATTATTAAAAGAAATTGTTAAAAAATAAAGAGAAGATTTCATTCTATAGGGAGAGACGATACATATCCAGATAAGTAGATACTAGGTAATGTAAGGAGGAAGTGGGGAACTAACAGTGCAGGGTGATCAGGAAAGGCTCCACAAAGATGATGATGCTCGGCTTAGCTTGGAAAGAAACTAAATCTCTAAGAGGTGGAAGAAAGAAGGGCACACATTCCAGGTCTGGGGGACAAAGGCATGGAGATAGGTGATGCAGTACTGTATACAAGGAACAGCAAAAAGGCCAGTCCAGCTGGGCCACAGTGTATGAAGGGAAAAGAGGCATCAAAAGGCTAGAAAGGTAAGGTGAAGCCAGGCTGGGTATCACTTTAAATCTCAAATAGAGGAGCTAGTATTTTATTCTAAAGGTAAAGGGGAGCCATTAGAATTTACTGAGCAGGGGATGAAGAGTCCAGAACTTGTGCTTTGGGAAAGATGTGGTTAAAGAAGATGAATGAAACTGTAGCCAAATTTGCTTGACCATTCAAGGCCCAGAGAAGCTCTCTATGCAGAGAGAAAGGAAGATTCTGTCAGATACTAAGCCCAATTATGACAAGTAAGCAAAGAAAGAAGCCTGAAGCCTTCCAGCAAGGTTGGGGCAGTTATCAAACAGTTCATTAAACTTGCACCAGCTTCTCTGCACCTGATCTCCTGATCTGACTAACATGAACTGGATTTCTCCAGTGACATTTTATCTGGATGACAAGAGATAGGGGAAGAAAACGAATGAACCAAAGCCAAACCTAGCCATCCAGCTCCTCAGGAAAATGCCAGGATATAATCTTCCTTCTGGTGCTGATTTGGTATTGCTGCCTAAATTCTGTTAATTCAATTCAAGGAACATTTATTATTAAATGCCTCTTATACACAAGGCATTGTGCAGGATGTGGGGGGACAAAAAAAATCACAGAATTTCTACACTCAAGAAGTTGTCATTATATGTGGAGTATTAAACATGAGCTAATTTGAGGAAGGAGAATAAACTAACAATTCAGGAGGGGAATCTATCATCACAGAATTCTACAACTTTCCAGGTAGAAGGGACATCACAGACCAAACTCCTCATTTTATACAGAAGTCCAGCAAGAGGCAGTGACTTAGTCCAGGTAACAAAATAATGTGATGGCAGGAATAATGACTAAAACTAAACTTCTGACCCCCAGACCACTGTTCTTCCTAAGTGAAGGATTTGCTAACAAGTCAGTCAAGATAGGGAATACAAACAAAATGGAGAGCCTGAGAGAAAGGAATTTATTTGGAACTTATAGGAAGGAAAATAAGTGTTTTTTTCTAATGTTTTCTTTCCTTGTGAAAATTTAAAAGGTTTTTTGTTTTCTTTAATTGGGTTATATGGTAAAGAAAATACCAGTTGAAGACTTTATGCTTCAAAGAATTTTGCTAAGTGGACCTCAACATTGCCCACATTCCACTACTTTCTAGATTATTAAGGGGGGCGGGGAACAGGCTTGATACTGTGCAGACCTTCTTATGTCTCTACAGATTCACTACTCTTCATTGTTTCTTCATCTTTATCTCCTATTGAAATCCTACTGATCCATATTAAAATGTGAGCTCCCTTAGGGCAGGGCTGCTGATCTTGTCTTTTTTGTATCCTCCATGTTCAGCACAGAGCATGGCACAAAGCAAGAACTTAAATGTTTGTTTTTTGTTTAACTCAAGGCCCAGGTACCTCTTTTTTTTTTTTTAAACCCTTACCTCCCATCTTAGAATCAATACCATGTATTGGTTCAAAGGCAGAAGAGTGGTAAGGGATAGACAATGGGGGTTAAGTGACTTGCCCAGGGTCCCACAGCTAGTAAGTGTCTGAGGCCACATTTGAACCCAGGACCTCCTGTCTCTAAGGCTGGCTCTCTATCTCCTGAAACACCTGGCTGCCCTCCTCCATTCCCCATTTAATCATGAAGTCTTTGCTAAATCTTCCTGGTCAAAGATCAATTCATTCCTTTTCCCAAGTCCCCTAGCACTGTGTTACCTCTTTTAAATGCTTCTGGCAGGCATTCCAACTGGCATTAGACATCTTTATGTATATGTTTGATTTCCCCCTTTTAGACTGTCTTTTGTAACCTGAGTGTTTATTGACCTTAGCCTCAGGACTAAGCCCCTGAACATCTTGGCAGAGAGTGAGAAAAGCACTGGTTTTGGAGTCAGAAGAACTGGCTTTCAATTCTGCCTCTGAAACTTAACTACTCCAGTGACTCTAGACAAGCTGATTAATTTCTCTGGACCTCATTTTCCTCAAATGTAAAGTGAGAGGGTTGAACCAGATCACCTCTATCCCTCCAGCTCAAGACCTATGATCCTATGTCCAGTGCTTAACATGTACTTACAGAATTATATTGAATTCTAGGCTCCCTTGATTATTTCAAGGCCAGGGATAAGCAGGAACCCTGAAATTGCAGTGAAACTGCACTTAACTGTCATGGAAGAAAGAGCTATTCTCCACAAATATTCCAAATAACTGATGATTATTCCATATGAATAACAACAACAATAAAAATAATAGCTAACACTTATGTAGCACTTGGTATATGCCATATTGCTAAGCACCTGATAATAAGTATTTCATTTGATCTTCACCACAATCCTGTAAGATGGGTGCAAATATTTCCCCCATTTTACAAATGAGGAGATTGAGAATGACTCCTAGGGTCATGAAACTGCTAAGTGTCTGAGGTCAAATTTGAACTCTGGTCTTCCTGACTTCAAGCTAAGTACAATAAGCCACCTAGAAATTAGTCTTTTTAAAAAAATTTATTTTTACATGTTGATAATTTTTTTAAGCCCTTACCTTCCATCTTAGAATTAATACCGTGTATTGATTGCCCAGGGTCACACAGCTAAGAAGTGTCTGAGGCTACATTTGAACCTAGTACCTCCCAGTCTCTAGACATGGCTCTCAATCCACTGAGCCACCTACAATGTTTAATAATCATTTTCTGCCTTTTTGCAATGCATGTTCTCTCCCTCCCTCTCTTTCCTCCTCTCTCCCTGAGATGGCAAGTAATATGATATTAGTTATACATATGCCATCATCCAATACATATTTCCATATTAGTCATGTTGTGAAAGAAGACACATACTGCTCATACCAGAAAAATACTAACGAAGGAGACAAAGTGAAAAATCGGATGCTTCGATCTATATTCAGACTCCATTGATTCCTTCTATGATGGTGGATTAGCTATAAATCTTTTTAATGGCCAACCTCTGGTTCAGGACACTACCCTAATTTAAGCCCTCATCAACCCTGAACTGCCCCATAACAACAACCTCCTGATTGGTCTCTGTTTACAGTAGTTCCAGTCCCTAATCCATCCTCCACAAAACTGCCAAAAGTACATTCTCCTTCTCATCATTCCCCAGCTCAAAAGAACCTTTCGTGCTTCCCTTACTGTCTCCAAGATAAAATACAAACTTCTCAATTTAGTATTAAAGACTTTCAGCTTGGCTACAGCCTATCTTTCCAGGCTAATTTCACATGACTATCCTTTTCATTCAAATTGATCTATATTCTGTTCCTTTAACTCAGCATTCTACCTCTGGCATCAGATCGTGTGGCTTGCACATGTCTGAAATGTACCAGCCTCCCCCTTTTCTAAAGCTTTTATCATTTGTTTTTGTTATTCTGAATTTTAGAAACACCAATAAACAGAATCATTTCTATTGCAGTCAGGCAAAAAGCATTTATTAAGAGTTTATTATATGCTAAACACTGTGTTAAAGTGCTGAGAATTTAAAGAAAGACAAAAACAAAAAATCTGAGCTCCTCTAAGGGCTCAAATTCTAATGATGGAGACAATTTGCAAAATATCCTGTAGATAGGATAAATAGGCTATAAATGTAAAATAATCTCAGAGGGAAAACACTAGTAGTGGGGAGGGTCAGGAAAGGCTTACTGCAAAAGAGAAGATTTTAACAGTTTTAAAGTCAGGGAAGTAAAGAAACAAAAATTATCTACGAAACCACAGAACTCCATTACACATCATGTAAAAAAAAAAATCCTTACTTTCTATCTTAGAATGGATACGAAGGCAAAAGAGCAAGAAGGGCTAGGCAACTGGAGTTAAGTGACTTGCCCAAGGTCACACAACTAATACATGTCTGGGGTCAAATTTGAACCCAGGTCCTCCCAACTCCAGGCCTGGCACTCTATTCACTGTGCCACCCAGTTGCCCCTACACATCCCTTTTAAAAAACATAATAAATATAAGGATTTCAAAGCTATCCTATTGTCTGTGCCACTCTCTGAACTTCTTTCTGTTCCCTTTTATGCATTTTTTTTAAAAATGCTTCAATGACTCTACTTTCTTTTTTTGGTGGGGAAAGAATATCATTACTGGTCCCTTCTTACCAAATTTTTTTTAACCCTTACTTCCTCCTTAGAATCAATACTATGTATTGCTTCTAAGGGAAAAGAGTGGTAAGGGCTAGGCAATGGGGGTTAAGTGACTTTCCCAGAGTCACACAGCTAGGAAGTATCTAAGGCTAGATTGAACCTAGAACCTTCCATCTCTAGGCCTGACTCAATCCATTAAGCTGCCCCCTCCCAAATTGTTTTTTAACTCCCCCATGTTACAAATAAGCATTGTCAAACAAAACAAATGTAGATATTGGCAATCATCAAAAATGTCTGTCTGTCACCTTCTGTGTACCTCTAGTCTATCATTTCTGAGGAATTGGGCAGCATGCCTTACTTAGCCTTAAAGCTCTGAAGTCATGGCTGATCAGAGCTTAATTCATACCATCTTCACCTCCTCTCTTAGAAACTTTAGTTTTCTTCAAGACTCGAGTTAAGTTTAAGAATTTTTAATGAAAGAAATTCAAACTATCTATAACCATATGCTCCAAATCACTACTAATTAGAGAATTACAAATTAAAGTGATTCAGAGATTCCACCTTATACCCATCAAATTAGCAAACTGACAAAAAAAAGAAAAATAACAAATGTTGGAAGGGCTACAAGAAAACAGGAACATAGTTGGTGGAACTATAAACTGATTCGACTGTTATGGAAAGCAATTTGAAACTATGCCCCAAAATGACTAAACTGTGCAAATCCTTTGACCCATTACAACCTCTTCTTGGCCTATACCCCCCCCCCAAAATCAAAGAAAGTGGAGAAGTTCCAATATCTATAAAAATATTTATAGCTGTTCTTTTTATAGAGGCAAAGAACTAGAAGCTAATGGGGTGCCCATCCAGTGGGGGAATGGTTGAACAAATTATGACATATGAATGTAATAGAATTCCATTGTACAGTAAGAAAGAGATGGTTTTGTGGAAACTTGAGAAGAGTTGTATAAAATGATGCAGAATTAAGTAAATAAAACCTGAAGAACAATTTCTACTATAACATCATGATTACAAAAACAGTTTTGAATTCTGACCAACATAATGATCAATCATGATACTAGAGAACTTATGATGAAAAGTTACCCACTCATGACAGAGATGATAAGACTATTATGCAGAATGATACATATTTTTAAACACTGCCAACATGGGAATTCATTTTGCTTGACTATGCTTGTTATAAGGTTTTTGTTTTCTTTTGGGTGGGAGGAATAGATAAATGCTTGATAACTGGGGAGAAAAATTAATTTAAAAAAAAGACAATTCAGATGCTACTGAACAAAATAAACATGTGTTAAATTGAATTTAATGTATAACATACTCTTCTTGCCTCTTTAAAATTCAGATAAGTTAAAATTTTACTTAATGGAACAGTTATCATTAAAAATATCCATCACTGGACTAGAATGTCATCAAGGCCTGCTAAGATATATGGGACCCTTTGCCTCTACCCTGAACAAACCTAAGTGGCTGGACTTTTTTTGTCTCCTATATAACAACTATTTTAGGTACCCAGAGATTTCAGTCACTTCCCCAAATCCCTTCCCCCGATCCCTTTCTCTCTCTCTCTCTCTCNATTCATTTTGCTTGACTATGCTTGTTATAAGGTTTTTGTTTTCTTTTGGGTGGGAGGAATAGATAAATGCTTGATAACTGGGGAGAAAAATTAATTTAAAAAAAAGACAATTCAGATGCTACTGAACAAAATAAACATGTGTTAAATTGAATTTAATGTATAACATACTCTTCTTGCCTCTTTAAAATTCAGATAAGTTAAAATTTTACTTAATGGAACAGTTATCATTAAAAATATCCATCACTGGACTAGAATGTCATCAAGGCCTGCTAAGATATATGGGACCCTTTGCCTCTACCCTGAACAAACCTAAGTGGCTGGACTTTTTTTGTCTCCTATATAACAACTATTTTAGGTACCCAGAGATTTCAGTCACTTCCCCAAATCCCTTCCCCCGATCTCTCTCTCTCTCTCTCTCTCTCTCTCTCTCTCTCTCTCTCATTCATAATGCTTAGTACCAAAAAGAAAAACAGAAGAATGGCTAAGCAGATTATTATATACCCATATACATAAATATATGTATACACATACATGTAAATAAATATATGTGTATACACATACACATGTATAGTAGGCTTTGGAAAGCATTGATTGCTATTTTTAAAATATCATTTTCCTTCCTTTCTATATTTTCTCTTATATACCCCCACTACTCACTAGTCACATAGGACTCAGTATTACTTAACTCTCCATTTCTACCATCACTCAACAAATTTTCTTTCTCTGAGGTTCACACTATTAAATAACTAGTATTTAAAAATCACACTATAAATAACTCTAGATTCTAGTGGTCTTTATCAACCTCCGGAACAATTTCCTTTCCTCAATGAGTTCCATGTCCAACTCCTGCCCTCAAAATAGGAGACTTTGGTATACAAATTAATACTTCCTCAAATACCTAACTTCCTCATTCCTCAATTTACTTCTGACCTGCATTGGTAAAAGGGAGTATCCTCAAGTGGGAGCTTCCTAAAGCACTGAAATCCCAGGTCCACTCCCTATATCCCTAACCTTAACCAAGCACATACAACCAAATATAAGGAAGAACTAAAAGTGGTTAGGGTGACAAAAAGTCAACTGGGATCAAGCATTTATCAAAGAGCTGGGAGTTGAGAAAATTCTTGCCCAAGTATGTCAGGTCTGGCTGCCAAGGAAGAGGGTCCTACCTGACATTGACTTTCATCATCTCCTTCCCACCTGACCAAGAATGTTTAATATTTCTATAAATATCTGTTGTAGCTGTATTCTGTGATATCAGATCACCAGCCTTTTCTTTCCTAGCCATATCTTGGAGCCATGGTGGCAAACCTATGGCAAGCATTCTACAGATGGCACACAGAGCCCACTCTGTGGGCACATGTGCCACCACCTGCCAGAATTCATTACTAGAAAGGCAGAGGGATTCAGAGCTGAGCTGCTCCCTTCCCCCTCTCTACTGGGCCTGAGGACATTCCTTACTTCACCTGTTCCTCTGCCCAGTAGCCTAATGGGAGCACTACCTCCCTCTGCTGGGGGTGGGCATGGCATGGTACATGGTCTATAAAAAGTTACCCATCCAAAGAACTGGAAAAGGAGGGTATGCCCTTCAATTGGGGAATGGCTGAACAAACTGTGGTATATGCTGGTGATGGAATACTATTGTGCTAAAAGGAATAATAAACTAGAGGAGTTCCAGGTGAACTGGAAAGACCTCCAGGAATTGATGCAGAGTGAAAGGAGCAGAGCCAAAAGAACATTGTACACGGAGACTGATATACTGTGGTAAAATCGAATGTAATGGACTTCTGTACTAGCAGCAATGCAATGACACAGGACAATTCTGAGGGATTTATGGTAAAGAACGCTACCCACATTCAGAGGAAGAACTGCAGGAGTGGAAACACAGAAGAAAAACAACTGCTTGAACGCATGGGTTGAGGTGGACATGATTGGGGATGTAGACTCGAAACTACCACACCAATGCAACTATCAACAATTTGGAAATAGGTCTTGATCAATGACACATGTTAAAACCAGTGGAAATGTGCGTTAGCCATGGGTGGGGGGAGAGCAGGGAGGTGAAGGGGAAAGTAGGAGCATGAATCATGTAACCATGTTAAAAATGAATATTAATAAATGTTTAAAAAATTTAAAAAAAAAGTTAGCCATCACTGTCTTAGAAGTTCAGAACCCTCCAGACTAGAAAACAGTTGCTTAGCAACTCTTAAGCTGCAATGTTGGGCAAATGTTAGGAGTTCTACCGATATCACCCCCTATCCCCCCAGGCTTATCATACTTTTTCATCTAGATCCTATCTAGTAACATTTTCCTAGGGTGCCTATGTGGAACCTACATGCCTAAATCAAAAGCATCACTCTGGGAAACCCTACTAGAGAAAATATGTCCATTTATCTGCTAAGGTAGAAAAGGGCAAAAATGGGAATACCAAAACCTAGATGCTGTCTAATCTTGGTTCTTCCATTAACTTTGCATATGACCCTGGAAAAATTCCATCCTCTCAGAGCCAGGTTCCTCCTCTGTAGAATGACGAAGTTGTATTGGTAGGTTTCTAAGGTCCCTTCTAGTTCTGAGTTTCTTCATTTTCAAACTGACCTGTGATGAAAACCAAGAACCAGAGGGGAAAAAAAGGAAAGAAAATGCTCAGACACCAACACTAAGAGGCTTCAAAAGAGAAGAGAAATCTTCCATTTGGCCAGTGAAAGAACCCAATCCAGCTGCCCTCATCTAAGCCCACTAGCATCATATCTCTCAAAGTAACCCTCCTTTCCTTTCCTTTCCTTTCCTTTTTGGAAGCTAATAATTGGGCTGAAGAACGAAATAAAAATGGAAAATGTATCTTTTTTTCACATTGCATGAGAGATGGAGATTTTGAAAAGGCACTGGTCAGGGGACTTGGGGTCTGGCCCTGCCACTAACCCATTCTGAATTCTTTGGATTTCAAGTGTCTTCATTTTTAAAATGCTGAGTTTGGTCCTGATGATCTCTAGGACTGCTTCCAGCCCTGATATGCTTTGAGGGAATATGGTGCAGGTCACAATCAATGTTAACTTCAGAATCAAAGTCAGAGGCCTTAGGTTTAAATGCCACTTCTGCAAACCCTACAACCTGTATGAGCTTGGGTAACTTCCTTAATAATGTTTCCTCACCTTTAAGATGAGAAGGTTGATCTAGATCTGGGGTTCTTTTTTGTGTCCTGGACCCTTTTAGCAGTCTGGTGAAAACTATGGATCCCTTCTAAAAATATTTTTAAATACAGGGAATAAAAACACAGCATCACAAAGGAAACCAATTATACTGAAGTGCAGTCAGTATCAAACTATGTTTTAAAAAAAAGGTTCTAAGACCCCAGGTTAATCCTTGAAGTAAGAAGATCTGAATTCAAATCCAAAACTAGAACAAATCCAACACTAGAACTGGAACCCTGAACAAGTCACATCTGCCTCAGTTTCCTCATTTGCAGAATGACGATGATAATAGATTTTACAACCTCCCAGGGTTGTTAAGAAGATTAATTGAGATAACTCTAAATTTCTTAGTTCAGTGCCTGGCACACTGTAAGTGCAATATATGTGTTAACTATTATTATTAAAGTATCTCTATGCTCCCTTCCAGCTCAAATCTATGCTTCCATAATCTATGTGCTGGCATCTCTGAGGGCAGGATCAATTCTTCTGTTTTTGATTTGCACCATACACAGAACCTTGAACATAGATATTTAAATACTGAAATATCCCTCTAGAAAACCTTTCCTCCTTCCCTTGGCCCTGACATTCTGCTCAGGGTCAGGACAAATTTTTACAAGATTTTTTATTTACTTGTGTTTGTGTGTGACAGGGGAAGGGGAGCTGGTGATAAAAGGCAAAGCCAGTCTTTAGCTCGACAAAAGGCCTTTTCCAACAAACTGCTGCTGGGAATAAGGACAACGCTGTTGGGAGATTGGCAGAGAGGTGATGTCGGGATGGAAGATATGAATACTGTGCTTTTCTATAAGCCACATCTGCAGAACCAAGAGCCCCGCCAGTCCGGGCTCTGTCCCGGAAACTGGCATTTCACCGCAAGAAAGACTGGGGAGATGAAGGCAGATAGGGATGATTTACAAGAGGAGTGTAAATGAAGGGAGGGGGTAGCGCAGGACGACTCGCATGGGAAGCGCGCATGCGCGAGTCGAGCCGACGGGGTGGGGGGAAAAGATACCAGTGGGGGCGGGGAATACTCACAGATGCCCCCCATGACCCCTGCCAACCGGCACAGCCAACGGTACCACCACATCATGCCGTCGTCCTGCGGGGGCGGAGAGGAGGCGTCGCCCGACGAGGTCTCCCCTCCCAGAGAGCTCATTGTGCGTTCCTGGAGGGAGAAACGCTTCTCCGCCGATCCCGGGTCCCCTTCCTTGCCCGAGCTGTCACAATAGAGTACCCCCTCCCGCAAACGCCCTCCGCTCCACGTCGGCCGAAGACGCACTGCATTATGGGAGATGCAGCTCGGTAGTTAAGGAGCCACCCACCTCATTAGCATACTTGGGTGTGGCTTGTGGGGGCGGGAAAGGCGCAGGTGTGAGCCGCTTCGGGATCCGCCCGCCTAATTAACATGGGGAGGAGCTTTTTGAGGGCCGGGCCAATACTGTCTAAGTGCGGGATGAATTATCTTCTGTCTCTTGTAGTTAGTCTTTTGGAGATGCAAGTGGAACGTAGGCATTACAGACATTTAAAAAATGGGGAAACCAACACTAAGGTGAAGTGACTCCCCAAGATGACTCTGCAGATTAGTGATGGAAAGAGCATTAGACTTGAAGGCAAGGACAAGTGGTTGGGGCCCTGGCTCTGACCTTGGGCAAACCATCCATCTCTTAACTAGTCTACGAAATGATCTGACCCAGGGGAACCCGAAATCACATTACCACCAAGAATGACTCAGGTTTTGATACTCGATTCTTTCTCTACTCATTAAACTCTTCCCAATACTCTCTTTTATAAAAGTTCTTTGTAACTCCATTTTCCCACCAGCAGCAAAGCTTGGTATTTTTTGTTGTTCAGTGGAATCAGACTCTTCTTGCCAATAGGGATCGTAGCACACCAAGCCTTTCTGCCTTCTGAAGACTGTCCAAGCTCATATTCATTGTTTGTGTGACACTATCTACCATCTCATCCTCAGCCATCCCCTTCTCCTTTTGCCTCAATCTTTCCCAATATCGGGGTCTTTTCCAATGAGTCCTGTCTTTTTTTGTGTATCCAAAATTATTTTAGCTTCAGCTTCAGTATTTGTGCTTCCAATTGAATATTCTAAATTGCTTTAAGTATTGATTGACTTGATCTCCTTGCTGTCCAAGACTCTCAAGTCTTCTACAACACTACAATTTGAGAAAACATTGATTCTGGGGACTCAGCTTTCCTTATTGTTCAACTCTCAGTCATACATTACTACTGGAAAAAACATAGCTTTGACTGTATTGTGGACCTTTGTCGTCAAGGTAATATGCTTGTTAGCATGCTTTCCAGATTTGAAGTATCTTTCCTTCCAAGAAACAAGGATCGATCTTTTACTTCTGCAGTGATCTTTGAGCCCAAGAATATGAAATCTGGTAATGCTTCCATTTCTTCTTCCTCTCTTTGTCAGGAAGTGATGGGACCAGTTGCCATGATCTTAGTTTTTGTTTTTTATGTTAAGCTTCAAGCCAGCTTTTATACTCTCCTCTTTCACCCTCATCAAGAGGCTTCTTAATTCTTCTTCACTTTCTGCCATTAGAGTGGTATTGTCTGCACATCTGAGAGTGCTGATATTTCTCACAGAAATCTTAATTCTGGCTTTTGATTTATCCAGCCACCATTTCATAGAATGTGCTCTGCATGTGTTAGATAAATAGGGTGATGGTACATAGACTTATACTCCTTTCCCATTCTTAAACCAATCAATTGTTCCATGTTTGGTGCTAACTGTTGTTTCTTGACCCACATACAGGTTCCTCAAGAGACAAATAAGATGATCTGGTACTCTTATTTCTCTGAGGACATGTCACATTTTGTTGTGATCCACACAAAGTCTTTGGTGTAGTCAATGAAACAGAGGTAGATTTTTTTCTGGAACTTTCTTGCCTTCTTCCTAATCCAACAAATGTTGGCAATTTTATCTAGTTCCTCTACCTCTTTGAAAAGCTATCTGCACTTCTTGGCAATTCTCTGTTCACATATTTGTAGCTTTAGCCTCTTTGGCATCTGTGGTTGGAGCATAGATATGTATTACTGCAGTGTTGAATTGACTTTGCCTTGGTTTCACACAGATATTATTCTGTCATTTTTGAGATTAAATCCTAGTCCTACTTTTCACCCTCCTTTATTGAGTATGAGGATTACTCCATTTCCTCTAAGGCAGTGATGGGCAAACTATTCCCCGCGGGCCAGATCTAGGTTGTAGTTTGCCCATCACTGCTCTAAGGGATTCTTGCCTACAGCAGTATATATTACAATAACCTGAATTAAATTCACCCATTCCTGTCCATTTAAGTTCACTGACACCCAAAATGTCAACATTTAAGCTTAAACTTTACATCTACTGTTTGACCATATCCAGCTTACCTTGGTTCATAGATCTTATATTCCAGGTTTCTAAGTAATATTGATCTTTGCAACACTAGACTTTCCTTTTCCTAAACACATCCACAGCTAAACTTCCTTTCAGCTCTGGCCCAGCCACTTCATTCTTTCTGGAGTTACTTGTAGTTGGCCTTCACTCTTCCCCAATAATGAATTGAACACCTTCCAACCTGAGGGACTCATATTCCAATCTTATATCTTTTATCATTTTGATAATGTCCATGGAGTTTTCTGGGCAAAGATATTGGAGGTATTTGTCATTTCCTTCTCCTATGTATCACTTTTTGTCATAGTTCTCCACTATGCCCTATCCATCTTGGGTAAACCTGCATAGCATTTCCCATAGTTTCATTGAACTAGACAAAGCTGTCCACCATGGCAAGGAAGTGATCCAGAAGGGGGCTTGATTATTATTCCATGGAATAATATTTCTTGGCCTCTCCTGGCCTCTGGGTTTCCCTAGCAGCTTTTCAGCTTCTTTTTGCATAGTGTCCTCCTCCACTGGATTGTAAGTTCTGGGAGGCAATAACTATATTTTCTTTTTCTTATTTGTATCCCTAACACTAATTATACTACCTGCTTAACAGAACTGTTATGAGAAAAGCACTTAATAACCTAAGTAATGCACCCACGCTCATGAGTTGTTATTAATAGTTCTTCCAGCTCCTTAGACTTGCTTTTCTCCCTAAAGAGGAAATACTTTAGAAAGATAGTTTAGACAGAACTAAATGAAAGACTCCAAACTGAAGCTATTTTGCATATTTATTGATGTAGGTGGAGTGAGGTGGTACCTTGTATCTGTGCAAAGTCTCTTCTCAATTACTCAGATATCTCCCTGACTCATCCTTATCCCAGACACTATGAGAATCTAAAAAAGTATAGCCCTAGAATGTCAGTTAAAATGGGATTTCAGAGATCTAGTTGGACTCCCTCATTTTATAAAATGGAAATTTGAGGTTCAGAGAGACCAAAGGACACACAATAAGTGAGTGGTAGAATCAGAAACAGAGCCCAAGTCGTCTTGATTTTCAGTCTACTTCCCTCAGGAAAAGTGAGCCCCATCTACCTAAGGGCAGAAAAATTGGAGTACTTCCACCCCTAAACCACCTGTAAAAGGATCACCTATTAGCTTCTTAAAAAGCAGCTTCTCCAGACATTTCAGCCTTCCCCTCTAGGCATGTGATCCAGACAGGGAAGGAGATATGAATGATACCTGATAGTGGCAAAGATAGAAATAAGTTTAAAAAGTGAATAGCTTCTTTCAGGCCCATAATCTCAGAAGCCCTCCTTATATTTAATTCCTTAGTCTATTTCAGGGATTAGATTATTATCCCTAAAAAGCTGAGGTTCAGACATGAGATATGATTGGCAGAAAAGTCAAGAGCAAAGTTAAGAATAAGCTCTCAAAGGGGGTCAGAAGCCTATCTCATTCTAGATCATCTCCAGATGAAGATTTTCCCTTCATTCTATTTAAGGATCCAGTATTGACCCCGAAAATTAATGTTGTCCTCTTGGAAGCTTTCACTGAACTCAATTTCAGCCCGGCTACCCTCAGACTCCCAGTAAAATAATTGTTGTCCATGGAATGTTATCATCTTCATGTTGTGCATGTCACGGATCTAGAAGGAAAAAAGAATATGAATGTGTCAGCCCACATTGAAGCAGCTTTTAGTCAAGATCTCTTTATTCTGTAATCCATTTTAAAAAACCAATGTAACCAAGCTGTTGTGGGGCTACAAAGAATTCAAATCAAAGAGTTATAATAAAAATTCAAGGGTTTTTTTTTTTTACTTTTTCTCATGTTTAGAAAAGAGATGCTATGGTGTAGTGCTAGAGCAGCTAGGTGGCACAATGAATAGAATGCAAGGCTTAAAGTTAGGAAGACCTGAGTTCAAATTTTATCTCAAACACTTCATAGCTGTTGACCCTGGGCAAACCACTTAATCCAGTTTGGCTCAGTTTCCTCATCTGCAAAATGATCTAGAGAAGGAAATAGCAAACCACCCCAGTATCTTTGCTAAGAAAATCCCCAAAATGGCTAAACAAATTATAGTATATGATGGTGATGGAATACTACTATACTATAAGAAATGACGAACTGGAGGATTTCTATATGAACTGGAAGAACCTCCAGGAACTGATGCAGAGTGAAATGAGCAGAACCAGAAGAACATTATACACAGAAAGTGAAACATTGCGGAGCAATCCAATGTAATGGTCTTTGCTACTACAAGACAATCCAAAGGGACTTATGAGAAAGAACACTATCCATGTTGAGAGAAAGAACTGTGGGAGTAGAACCACAGAAGAAAAACAAATGACTTATCATGTGTTTATGTGGCTATATGATTTGGGTTTTTGGTTTTAAAAGATTGCTTTATTGCACAAATGAATACTATGGAAATAGGTATAAGTGATGAAATTTGTGTAACCCAGTAGAAGGGCTTATTGGCTCTGGGAGGAGGAAGGGAAAAGAGGAGGGAAAGAAAATGAATCATGTAAACATGGAAAGATATTTTTTAAATCAAAAAAATATATCCCCCAAAAGGTCACAAAGATTCAGATATAACTGAATGACTAAATAACATGATATAGTGCTAAAGAGCCAACCTCAAAGCTAAGACTATCTCAGTTAAGTCTTGCTTCTGACCCAATGGCGACTTTAGGAAAGTTATTTAACTTTTTAGTGCCTAGGCAATCTCTAAGACTACAAATTGCAGAGAAGTTATCAACCTACTTTGGTACAAGAAATTTCCTCACCTGTGAAATCACAGGTTCAGTCCCTCGTTCCTTAAATGTTAATTTGGAAATATATCCTAAAGCAGAAAGAGAAGTCCCTGGTCCCAAGAACAGCATTGCCAAACATAAACAAATTACTCCTTAATTTAAAAAAAAAAATACTTTGGGGGCAGCCAGGTGGCTCAGTAGTTTGAAAGCCAGGCTTAGAGACAAGAGGTCCCAGGTTCAAATCTGACCTCAGATACTAGCTAGCTGTATGACCCTGAACAAGTCATTTGCCTAGACCTTCTGCTCTTCTTCCTTAGAACCAATATGCAGTACTGATTCTAAGACAGAAGGTAAGAATTTAAAAAAAAAAAAAACACTTGCAAAGTTTACAAAATACCCCATTACAAAAAAATTCATAGTATCATGGGTATGAGTCAGACAATGTTCCTCTGAACAATCACATCTATCTCATAATAACAGAAAATGAAAAGTGTTTATGTTATCTTCATCCATTGATACAAAGTTAAACTAGGTTCAAATGTCTTTAAATTTTGCTAAAAACTGATTCTGATTTTTAAAAAAACATTTTCTATTTAACTCCTGTCTGAAATTCCTATCTTTCACTGTTCCATTGACTAGAATCAGTGCCCACAAGTGTTGAGCAAATAGTAAGCCTGTTGAATGAAGGATATTCATAGAATTTTAACACTATAAGTGACCTTAGAGATCATCTTCTCTAACCCTCTACTTTTGCAGTAAGAGAAAGTGCAATTATGGAGTTGGAATACCAAAGGAAGCTTTCCTAAGTGAGTAGGAGCTCTTTCAGTTTTTGTCTTTGTATCCCCAGTCCCTAACACAATGCCTGACATAGGATGCACTTAATAAATGCTTGTGGATTGATTGACTGATCTAGTCCAGCTTTTTAGACATAATACACTGGCTAAAACACTGAGGAGGATCAGAATTCACCCAGTCCTCCCCTCTTTCTCAGTTCCTCACCGAGATGTAGCTGTCAGAAGTCTGATTAGCGTCTGTCTCCAGATCAATGGCCAGAGCATGGATGGCTATCCGGGCTCCTGGAGCCACATTAATGAAGACTCGACATCCTCCTTGGTTCCTCATATTCTGGTCCCATGGAGGACTCACTATTTCCCCTCGAGGACCAAAGAGTTGCACATCACATTCTAGGAAAGAAAAAGTTGTGGGAGAGTAAACTAAGTATAGACAAACAAGTGCCTTAAGAATATGAAAGACACAATAGAAGGGGCTACTGTGGCCTGCAAAGTGGTGAGCTATATGACTTGTTCTGGTCCAACCTAACTTCTAGAGCCATTCTTTAAAAACAAAACAAAAAAACAAAAAAAAAACTTGCTTTTTCCAGAAAAAGAACTGTTGGAGTCATCTTTCATATCAGTGTATCTTTGGTTTTATTTGGGGGTTTTGGTTATGTAAGAGTATTCTCTGACAACAATGACCAATATAGAAGTGTGTTTTGCATGACAATAAAAAATGTGGAAAAAAACCCTTTGCTTTCTGTTTTTCCTAGGGTCACACAGCTAGGACGTGTCTAAAGTGAAATTTGAACCCAGATCTCCTGGCTCCAAGCCTGGTGCTCTAGCCACTGTGCTGCTACCTAGCTGCCTCTTCTAATACCAGTGTTAAGAGGAAGGATCATCAGTTTAACTAGTCAAAAAGTGAGGGAAAAATCCACTGATGGTCCTCTTAAATCCTTTCTGTGACCAACAACCATTTCTCCCTTGGATCTCATATATCACTTCTTTTTTGCTCCTCTCTTATAGACTTATCCTATAGTGTTGCATATTTGAGATGTCTACAAATGTATCATAAGAGGCCATCCAGCATAGTAGTTAAAAAGTTGGCTGTTCCATGGACAAGGTGCTCAGTTCCAGGCATTTTCTCTGGATGCCCCCCAGGCCTGAAACACTCTCCCTCCTCAACTCCACCTACTGACTTTCCTGCCTTCCTTTAAGTCCCAGCTACAATCCTATCTGCATTATTAACATTTCTCCATCCCTTCCTAAAATCTAGTCAATCAATGAACAATAAATAAATCAAGCCCTGACTTGTAAGAATTTGCTGATTTCTGACACATTGGCATTTTAACAACTGGCTCTCAAGTACCTATGAGAAAGAACGCTATTTACATCCAGAGAAAGAACTACTGTGGAAGTAGATACTGTAAGGATGGAGGCAAAGGGAAGATTGGGGGGGCGTGGAGGTGGGGCATGGGATGTTGCAAGAGGAGACCAAACGGCAGTTGAGAGAGCAGAAGGACTTCTGGGAAGGATTTTCCTAAGAACAGGATCTTTTGGGGGTAGGAGCAACATGAGGGAAGATGGAGAAACGAGCTCCGAGCAATCTGAAGGCCATCCTTGAGAGTTTCCTGATTTGATACAGAAGATCTGATACCTTGTTCACTGCCAACTGAGATATCTACACAGTCCAAGACCGTGCCAACCAGTCTTTGGGGATTTCTGGACTCCATCTGGGAGCAGATCCCTAATGCCCCAACTTTCCTTGAACCTTGCCTTATAGAGACCCTAATTGATTATATACAGACTGAACTGAGATATTAGGCATAGATTTAGCAGGAAGGGCAGGAGAAGTTTTGGGTTGAGACAGACTTGGTCTCCCCAAGGTGATGGACCTAAGGGGTTAAGCATTAGGGCAACCTGCATCCACTGACCACCACCTATTCCTTCACCTTCATTCATTACCCAGATAACTTCATTAAATACCTTAAAGTCAGATATCGTTATGAGTTATTAGAGAGACAGATAAGGGAAGGAGTGCTACAGCTTTGTCTGGCTGGGATCCATCTTTAAGCCAGACCCCTGTGGTGCAGATGCTGGATCAAGGCTGGGAAACTTGTGTGAGCCCCAGTTCAGAGCAGCAACGAACTGGAAACCGGGTCACCGCATCCCAGCTTGTGTGGAAGCCTTCCCTCTAACCTTTGAGGGGCAGCACACCTTCCTCGGGTAACCCATTTCCCAAGGGGAACCCTACTTAGTCTCATAGTATTAGTGGCTTCAACAGTGAGGAGGGGATTACTGCACAAACTCCATCTCTCTTCCTTTGCTGTATCCACCTCCACATAGCCACATAATACAAAACACAGAAGAAAAACAACTGCCTGATCACATGGGTCAAAGGGGATATGATTGGGAATGTAGACTCTAAACGATCACCCTAGTGCAAATATCAATAATATGGAAATAGGTCTTGATCAATGATGCATGTAAAACCCAGTGGAATTGTGCATCAGCTACAGGAAGGGGGGGGGAGGAGGGGAGGGAAACAACATGAATCATATAACCATGGAAAAATTTTCTTAATCAATAAAAAAATTCAAAAAATAAAATAATAAATAATAAAAAACAACTGGCTATCAAGCCTGAAGGGCTGGCTCCAATATGTCCCTGCTCTTCCCCCCTCCCCCCACCTTCCCATCTGCCCCAATACCTTTGTGATAATTTTCTGTGGCTACTTGACTCCAGTACTGTAGCACCACCCTACTCCCTGGGAGCACCACACGCTGTCTCACCACCAGAGTGTTGGTTTTGGAGATGAATGTCACACCTGCCAAATTCTTGCAGGTTTTTCTCCAGTTAAGCCGTCCCCAAAACAGCAGCATCTCCCCTAAAATAAGGCAGTGAAGCATGGTTCAAACATCATGAAGTCTTCATTTTAAGGCCTGGTTGAGGGCTGCTAAGTAAGAGACCTCACAGGCTCCAGCTCCAGCTTCTGGGCCACCCATCAGGACCACTGACATTTCAGCAGTAGTTCATTATAGGGTAGCACAGCTCTGTTTCCCTTCCTGTCTGACAGTGTAGTGGCAAAGGCATTGGTAAATGGCTCCTTTGTCACCAAGCCTAGCTCTGTCATTGTAGCATTCAATGATGGAATGGGAAAGAGCAGGGTAGAAAGAAAGCCATTTCCTTTAGAGGGACCCTCAGCCAGAATGCCCTGAGTTTGCCAAGCTAGAGCATAACTCCTTAAACGATTACAGACTCAAGGACCCTAAATTCCTGGAAGGGTATCTACAAGCACAAGCAAAGGAGAGAGAAGTAGAAGACAAGATAAATGGCCACCCAAACAAACCAACACTGCAGTTGAGGGAGCTCTCCAGGACTCGGAAGGCTACCACCTCCCCCAGAGGTCGACCAATGGCTACTACACACTTGGCCAATGGCATGCCAGTCATGTTGATGGTCCCTGTAGGCTCAAGGTATTGCTTTCCACAAGAACCTAGAAAGGGAGCAGAAATCCATAATGATCATGTATGCAGCTGAGAGACAAAGGGAGAAGGAGGGGGAATAGGGAAGTGAATGGCATTTGCCTGTACTCAGTGGTCAGAGGAGGTGTTGATATACCCCCCCAATATTCCTGGAAGTTTTTGTTTTCATAATTGGTAAATATACATTATAATAAAATTACTTTAATTGATATTCATTTATAACTTTGGACAGCTCAGATGGTGCAGTGGATAGAGCACCATGCCTGGAGTTAGGAAGACATCTGCTGTATGACCCTGGGCAAGACACTTAACCCTGGTGGTCAAGTTTCTTCGTCTATAAAATGAGCCAGAAAAGGAAATGGCGAACCACTCTAGTATGTCTGCCAAGAAAATTGCAAATAGGATCACAAAGAGTCTAACACAACTGGAATGACTGAACAACAACAATAAATAACATTACTTTAAAATCTCCTCCTGGACCTTATTCTTCCCTGATTTAAGTATTAGGACTTGTAACATTAATTTCTGATAAGAAAATGTAGACCAGGATGAGTGACAGCCAACAGTTTAGAATTTGGAGCTTACCCAGATGCCATGAGCCAAGGCCAAAGACCAAAACTAAATAAATCTAAAATGAGCACAAAAGAGGAGATCATAAAAATTAGTGGAGAAATAAGCTGAAAACCAGAAATACTACAGAAATGGCAAAAAAGACTAAAAGCTGGTTCTTTGGAAAGATTAACATTGCTGCCAGCACCACAAAAAGGCAGAAGCTGAATCAAGCTCTCTCTCAGTTGTGAGAAGGGGACCCCGGGTGGCTGAGTGGGTAGGCCAAGCAGCCTGCTCAAGTCATCTGTAGCCTGTTTTTAATCCTGTTCCATTGATTACAAATTATCAACTACTGAATAGAGCTGTAAGATATATACCAACTATCTGATCATCAAGAAGAACATCACCAAACTCACCAGGCTGATCAGGGCCCAGATGCAGGCCTGACCAGGGCCAAAGAGGGAGAGGAACCTCTCCAGTCAACAGAAGCTACCTGATTATCCATTGACCATCCAACTTGATAGTCTAGCATAGATTCCCAACACCTTCTTCCTCAACCCTGACCCTTCCCCTGAGTCTATTATAATTTAATTCTTAAAACTTATGTAGGTGAAGGCTGTTATTATCCTAAAGATCAGTCTAATAATCTTGCATCTAGAGGGGAAAGGGAATACTTTAGTTAAGTTGCAGTCATTCGCCTATTTATTATCAACATCAATCCTCATCATTACCATCTACCCATTAACTCAACCCCAAGACAAGTAAGTAAGATTTAGTTCACAGCTTCTCACATAGTCACTTAGTCTTGGGCACTATATGTGGGAACTGGTGCTCAGCTAAGCTGCAAATATTTGTGGGACCTGGTGTTCACTATCTCAGCCTTGGTGTTCACTTAGGCTTCCCATCCTTACTCAGCTTAGGTCCTTATACCATCTGAGGACCTTGGACCATCTATCAGGCCAGTCCAGAAGCACCGTACCGCCCATAACAGACTGTGTTTGTCTCATAAAAGGGATCTGCTCCTGAAGTCATTTTAAAAAATGCTTTCTTTCCCAATTTTTTTTAAACCCCTAACTTCTGTGTATTGGCTCCTTGGTGGAAGAGTGGTAAGGGTGGGCAATGGGGGTCAAGTGACTTGCCCAGGGTCACACAGCTGGGAAGTGTCTGAGGCCAGATTTGAACCTAGGACCTCCTGTCTCTAGGCCTGACTCTCAATCCACTGAGCTACCCAGCTGCCCCTTTTCTTTCCCAATTTTTAAGAATAATTTGTATAGTATTTGTACTATTTGTTCTTTACTGCTTGGTAAAATTTTTCTGTGAATCTATCAGAACAAGGCTTTTTTTTTCCATTAGTAGTTTCTTTATAGCTGCTTCTATTTCTTTTCCTAAGATTGAATTATTCAAGATCTCTGTTATTTTAGGTTATTTTATATTTTTTTAAGGTATTCCTTTATTTCTCTTGTGTTCTTGGTTTTGTTAGCATATGTAACTGTGCATAGAAGTTTCTGATCATTTTTTTTATTCTTCCTGTTATTGCTGTAACTTCATTTTGTTCAGTTGCCATTTTATTGATTTGATTTTCCTGGTCTTTTTCTTTTTAATCAGGTTGGCTAAAGATTTATCAATGTTAATCTTTCCAAAGAACCAGCTTTTAGTCTTATTTGCCATTTCTATAGTATTTCTGGTTTTCAACTTATTTCTCCACTAATTTTTATGATCTCCTCTTTTGTGCTCATTTTAGATTTATTTAGTTTTGGGCTTTAAAAAGTTTTTTTTTTAATACGTATTCAATTCACTCATCCTCTCCTTTTTTATTTTGTTAAATGTCTTTAGGGATATAATTTTTCTCTGAGTATTGTCAGTGTATTATTTCATCATTATCATTCTCTTTCACATAATTATTCATTGTTTTTATGATTTAACCTTCGACCAACTCATTATTTAGGATTTCATTAAGTCTCTATTTGGATTGACATTATGAGAAAAGAAGGAAGGAAGGAAAGAAACACTTATTAAGCACCTACTATGTGCCAGGAATTGTTAAGCACTTAACAGATATAATCTCATTAGGTCATTACAACTCTGGAAAGTAGGTGCTACTATTATCCTCTCTAGCAGTTGAGGAAGTTGAAGAAGAAATTCAGTAACTTGCCCAGAATCACACAGCCAAGCAAGTATCTGAGAATGGACTTTAACTCAGGCCTTCTTGACTTCAGAATCAATCTCCTAGATCAGTGATGGGCAAACTTTTTAAAGAGGGGGCCAAAGGAAAGGAAATGTTCATCTGTCAGTCTGTTTCTAAGGCAACTCTTTCAAAGTTTCATTGTATTGTATCCTACTCATTGTATTTGTCAGATTAGGAATAACGTCCGAGCTGCCGATTGAACGTTTCAGGGGGCTGCATCTGGCCCTCGGGCCATAGTTTGCCCATCACTGTCCTAGATAATTCTTTAATATCATCTAATATCACAACTTAAAGATCTATTAATAGATTAAGACCCATTGTATCATGGCTCTAGAGCTGGGAGGGCCCTTAGAAGTAATCTAGTCCAACCCCTTCACTTTTTTTTAAACCCTTACCTTCTATCTTGGATTCAATATTGGCTCCAAAGCAGAAGAGTGGTAAGGGCTAGGCAATGGGGGTCAAGTGACTTGCCCAGGGTCACACAGCTGGGAAGTGCCTGAGGCCAGATTTGAAACCAGGATCTCCCATCTCTAGACCTGGCTCTCCATACACTGAACTACCCAGCTACCCACCCCACCCCCAACCCCTTCATTTTAAAGAAATGGCAACTAAGGTCCAGACAGATTAGATGATTTCTTCAGGTTCACAACAGAACTAGAAATTCCTTTCAAGTTCTTTGACTTCAAGTTCAGTTCTCTCCCTTGGACTACACTGTAATATTACCATGCTTCCCAATTCCCTTGCAAAGTATAATTTGGAGCCTCTTTTTAGTTGAGAAGAAGATAGCTGCTACTGCCCCATTCCCATAACACTCCCTTCTTCCCTTTTCTCTCATCTTCTCCTAGATAACTCTTGGTTCTGAGAGAGCCATTTAAGAAAATAAGTAGCTTTCAAGCCTTCCCCTTAGACACAGAGGAATCAGTGTCTTCCTCTAGTGCAGGGGTCGGCGACGTATGGCTCTCCAGCCATATCTGGCTCTTTTGAGGGCCAGATATGGCTCTTTCTGCAGGAGCCATAAAGTCAATTTTTTTCAGGCGCTGTTACAGGAGCATGTACTGTGAGCACTGTACGGCTCTCACGAAATTACATTTTAAAAAATGTGGCGTTTATGGCTCTCATGGCCAAAAAGGTTGCCGACCCCTGATCTAGTGTATTGGGGTTTTTTCTGTCTCCCTTGTAAAGTCCATCATTCATCTGAATGGATTAGATTCCGTCTGATCAAAAAAGAAATAAAACATAACAACTTGCCAGTGTTCTCTTCCTGCCTCAAGGGTTCCTTGGGTTGAATAGATGAAAATTGGTTGTTAGGAACAGCCAGGGCTCTGTTCTGGGGACTCTCAAGTGTAAGAGCAGGAGCAGCTGTTGTTGGGCTTATGGTTGTAGTGGCTTCCTCCTGTGTCTTCAGTTTGGGGATCACCTGCCTCCCACAGGGTCCAGCTGAGCAGCCCCTCACAGTCACAGGCTTGGGAATGTGCTGACAGAAGATGGCAGGTACTGGCGTATGGGGCTGGTGGGGTTGGACACAGAAATCATGGCGGTGCTGGATTCCATTCCCACATGAGGCAGAACACTGTAGGGAAAGAGTGACTCAGTTGTGATATAGTGGCATATAGTTGTCTAAAGTGTAAAACTCACTCTACAGGGAAAGGGCCAGGGTATCATGACCTGCCTTTGCACATATCTCTATTTAACCTAAGGCCTTTTCCAGCAACCCACTTGTATCCCCAAACATTCAAATGGTTAAGCTGTGGGGCTGTCTTCTGCCCCAACAGGAAATATATCAGAAGCTTCATGGCTAAAATAGGAGATTGTTTCAGAATCAAGGTTCCTATGGGGCTGACCCCTGGTATGACTTCTCTTTCTGCTCTGCCTACTTTGGCTTTCTGTGGGTCTCTTAGAATCAATATTCATTATGTGTTCCAAGGCCAGGTGGTAAAGACTAGGCATTTAGGTTGTGACTTACCTAGGATCACAAGGCTAAGCAGTTTTTGAATTTGATTTTTTTTTATTTTTTTGAAATTTGAATCCACAACCTTCAATCTCTAGGCCCATTTCTCTACCCACTGAGCAACCCAGCTATTCCTTGCCCTACCTTTTAACTGGTTCATGGCACTACCTGATTCTCATCTGCCTGCCCACTTGCTTGCCCTGATCTAGGATTCATGTGTATTCTGGGAACCCTGAATACTACTGCTGGCCCACCAACCAGCACAACTAATCACAGCAAACTCTCCCTTTGCTCAATCTCAGTCTCTCAACCCAGTCCCCAGGCACCAATGCTGCTGAACCAAGTTCCAACAAAACATAGGTTATAAATTAGTTTGATTTTTCTTCACGTTCTTCCCAAGAGAATCAAAACAAATATTTAAAAGCTTCTGGATGGGAAAACACAAATACCCTTTCTTCTATCCAAGAAGCACTCCAAAGCTGGCCAAAATGAATACCTCTGTCCAGTCACTAAAATGCCATTGGTAGGTACAGTCTGCTATAATGCAAGGGATGCTAGCTGGGGGCCTCTCCAAGGTGGCACAGGCTTCCTCTTCCACCTCTGCCTCCTCTCCATGATCTAGCTGCACACAGATCATTGAGCGCATGGCTGTGCCCAGACCACAGCTAGCTGAGCATGAGCTGGTTGACGCTATTTTCCACCTACATCAAAGAGAAAGCATCATTGAGAGAGGCAGAGGATTTAGCTATCCCATTGTTCACAATGATGTGCTCAGAATCCTAGACTCTCAGAGCTGGAAGGAACCACAGCTATTACCTATGTCTGAAAAGAAATATTTTTACCATATCCCCAACAATATAGTCATGCAGCCCCTGCCTGAAGTCCTCCAGTGATGAGGATCTCACTACCTACTAGAAAAATAGTGGATAGTGACACTAACCCAATTGCTTCTGCAAAGCTCCACCCTTCTCATCCCTCTTTTAAAAAAAAATAAGAATGTGGGGGTTTTTGTCTGTTTGAAAAGTCCTTACCTTATGTCTTCAAATTGAAACTAAGTAGGATTCCCAGGCAGAAGAATGATAAGGAACTAGCAATTAGGATTAAATGACTCACTCAAGGTCATACAGCTAGGAAGTATCTGAGGCCAAATTTGAACCCAGGACCTCCCATCTCCAGACCTGACTCTCTATCCACTCAGCCACCCAGCTGCCCCTTACTAATATTTTTTTTTTTAAACCCTTGTACTTCGGTGTATTGTCTCATAGGTGGAAGAGTGGTAAGGGTGGGCAATGGGGGTCAAGCGACTTGCCCAGGGTCACACAGCTGGGAAGTGGCTGAGGCTGGGTTTGAATCTAGGACCTCCTGTCTCTAGGCCTGACTCTCACTCCACTGAGCTACCCAGCTGTCCCCACTAATATGTTTTTAAAAGATGTTTTATTGCTGAGTATCTTGGAACACCACCATGTAAGAAGAACCATATTTGCAAGTAATCCCAAGGACAACAGAAAGATGTACTATAGACATAAATTGTCTGTAATATACTTCCAAAATGCATTAGAAATGGCATAAAAAACACTCTCAGAGACATGTTTCCCTGGAGATGGTCTGGATGAAGAGTAAGAATGAGAGCTAATAGGTGGACTGGTCAGGTCTAACTTTTACCATCCACCAAAAAGTTTAAAAAAAAAAAAAAAGAGGAAGTTATCCAGTATATCATGGCAGTCCTCTATAGAGGACAGAGGATTAAAGAAAGATGTAAACAAGTAATACATAGGGTAGGGATGGAGTACCTGGGCCAATAACATAATGGATCCATTAATACAGAAATTCAATTATTAGAAAGTTGGTTCTTATCTTGAGCCAAAAATCTATTTCCATCTATTGTTCCCAGTTCTGCTCTCCATGGACAAGCAAAAAACAAGTTGAATCCTTCCCTAATAAAATACTTGAAGATAGCTATCATGTCCCCACCAAGTTTTCTCTACTCCAGGCTAATCAACTTGAGTTCCTTTGAAAAATACTCATATGACATGATTTCCAGGCCCCTTACTCTCCTGGTCACTCTCTTCAGGATATACTCCAGTTTGTCAGTGTAATTCCTGAATGTGGCACCTGGATTATTCTAACCCTTCTCCCTGTAGGAGCTGCTGACCTGGGTGGACAGGGGTCAAGGCTGCAGGGCTCCTGTTCCTCTGGGCGAGGTAGCTCCTGGCACTGGATGTCAGGCACAATCTCTTCTTCATTCTCCCCAAGAGCCCTGGCACAGTAGAGGATCCTTTGAACCACCCCTCCTCCACAGCTTACACTACAGGATGCCAGCTTGTGCCGCCACCTAGATGAAGCAAGGTGGGCAAAAAATATATCTTTGGTATTACAAAATTTCTTAACTCTCCATATTGAAACAGAATCCAAGATTTCCCCTAAATGCTAGGAAATCCAATTTATTCACCACAATGAAAAAGGCAAATAAAATAACGAGTATAAAGTTCTTTGCAAACCTTAAGCACCATAAAAATGTGATCTAATTTTATTATCAAGCAAGCCGGACCTTTTATTGCTGTTTTTTTTTTTTAAACCCTTACTGTTCTTTACCAGTGACAACTCTAAGACAGAAGAGCAAGGGCTAGGCAAACAGTGTTAAAATGACTTGCCCATGGTCCTTCAGCTAGGAAGTGTCTGAGGCCAAATTTGAACCCAGGACCTCCTCACTGCAGGCCTAGTGCTCTATCCAGTGTGCCACCCCACTACCCTCTTCTATTGCTTCTTCTTCTTTTTAAACCTTTACTTTCTGTCAAGGCAGAAGAATGGTAAGGACTAGACAATTGGGGTTAAGTGACTAGCCCAAGGTCACCCAGCTAGGAAATATCTGAGGCCAGATTTGTATCCAGGACCTCTCATCTCCAGATCTGGTTCTCTATCCACTGAGCTACCTACCTGTCTCTTCTATTGCTTCTTTACCCAGTCCCTCTGACTCATAAAGTCAATGAGGTCTTTGACTTAAGGTCAATGAGCCTCTCCCATTTTACAAAGAAAACAGAATTGCTAACAAAGGATAGTTCTATCTAAAGACATTTATCTATCAGGACCCTCCCACTCCAGTACAACTGTACCCACTAATTACTATTTATTAAGAAACAAACTGCTCCACAGTATATCATCTCTAAGAACATTAGTGACCACCAGACCAGCCAATGGGCAGCATTTTCATTCTGGAGAAGTTCCCTTAACTCAGTGATGGTGAATCTTTTAGAGACAGAATGCCAAAACCCCCCACCCCCAAGACAGAGTGCCATGCCCACCCCCCTACAGACCACCTGCTGTGCCCCTCCCTGCCCCCACATTCTGGGTGTGCCTTACCTGCTCCCCCCTTACCCCACACAGGGGAGGAAGGAAGTGTTCCCATTGGGCTGCTGGGCAGAGGGGCAGGAAAAGTGAGGAATGTCCTCAGAGGGTAGAGAGGGGGAGGGGAATGACCCAAGTGCTCTGCTCCCCTCCAGCTCTACGGTCCCCCTTACCCTCTGTCCACTCCCATTGGCTGCTGGGCAGAGGGGCAGGGGAAAGGGAGAGGGGAAAGTGAACAGCTCTGCCTGAGTCCCTCTGTCTTTCTAGTAAGGAACTCTGGAGTGCAAGGGGGCAGCCATATGCCCACAGAGAGCGCTCTGCATGCTGTCTTTGGCACCCATGCCATAGATTTGCCTTAACTCTTTCAGGAAGCCCTTTGATAAACCTGGTATTAGGACATAAGATTAGTGCTACCAGGATTAGCACTGATTAGTCTACAGATAAATATGTTATATGAAGGGGTTTTTTGCACACATCATTTACAGTTTCAGGTTTTTCTACTGCTAGATCCAAATCTAGATCCAAATTCTCATAGTTTATCACATACTTCCCAACCAGTTGTATGGCATTCCACCCCACCCCCACCCCCCGAATGCTGTCATTCCCTCTCAGTGGAAAGGATTAAACACAGAACATATGGACACAAGAGCATAGAGACCTGGCAGGACACGGCTCTGGACTGCAGTCCTGGTAGCTGCTGGGCCGGGGCATCCCCCCACACTTGGAATGAGGAAGATTGATGGTTAGGCCTTTGTCCTGCCTCACACAATGGACAGAAAGTGGTACTTTCCCCCCTCCACAGGTCACTGGACAAGGGGCCAGAACTTTGATCTCCCACCTAGAGGCAAAAGGAAAGAATGACTTTGTTAGACCCTACTAGGCTCTCTCTCTTCTTAGAGAATATGCTTCCTTACTAACCTGATTTGGAAGCTGATACTGAAAATGAGGGCAGCTAAGTGGTACCATAGTGCATGAAGCGCTGGGCCTGAAGTCAGGAAGACTGGCCTTCCTGAGTTCAAATCCAGCCTCCAATACTAGCTAGGTAACCCTGGGCAAGTCTTAACCCTGCTGGTCTCCATTTCCTCATCTATAAAATGAGCTGGAGAAGGAAATGGCAAACCATTCCAATATCTTTGTCAAAAAACAAACAAACAAACAAACAAACAAAAACAGGGTCGCGAAGAATCAGATACAACTGAAACAACTGAACAATAAATGAAAGTGAGCATTTTTAAAAATACAAGTTCCAATACTACATGACCTCTAGATCAAAATATAGTACTTCCTTATCATAAGAATCAGCTAATACTTTGTGACAGACCGCATTCATTGGCAAAACAGAGAGCATGCTGGTGTTAGAGTCAGAAGAGCCAAGTTCAAATCCCACCCTGTTTTGTGACCATGAGTGTCGACCTTAAAACCAAACGACATTTATGTTGCTCTAACAAACCAATAAGGCATAGAGCTCTGTAACAAAAGTGTTTATTTCCATTGAGAGAGTTCAAAAATGCACATGTGGGGTGTAAGATAAAATATAGGCAAGCACACAAATAAGGACAAGAACTAGAAAATAAAGGTTCAAAGTTGTTTCTAGATACTTTTGATAGATGTTATCAAAGTAAGTGAAGTAAAACTCAAAGATGAACTTCCCTTCAGGGCCAGGTGCAAGGAATGCTAAAGAAACTCGTTTATGAAAGATAAACTATTTATTTAAACATATATAAAGGAAAAAAGGATTTCTAATTCCAAGGGATTCTAACTCCACTCAAATAAACTCCCAGGTGCCGCAAGGAACCACTTCTCCTATGGTTCACAGCCTATGCTAATCCTCCCTGATGTAACTAAACAAACTTATACTATTCTAAATAGACCTAACCACTCTAATGCTTAACTTCCCCTTCAAGTTATAAAGATAGCCAAGGCTATCTTTGATTTGGTTGAGTCTCCACAAGAATCAGGTTAGGACTCTGAGCCTTAACAGATTCAGAGTCTAAACCAAAGACCAGGTTTTGTTTGGTCTTTTCACAGTTTAACCAATCTATAGACAGTAACAGATAAATGAATAGTGTTTCCCAAGTTGGAAAAGAAAACACTCCACTCCTTCAAGTCTTTCCCTCAGACTGAGTTAGAGAGAGGCAAAGATGTTACCTTCTCCAGCCCTGAGAGAGAAAGAAGCTGCGTGTGGCTCTGTTGACTGCCAAGAAGCCCCCTCCTGGAATGCCACACCCACAGAGTGTAATTGTCATAGAATAAGGTTATAACTGCCAACAGTTGAAATTAACACTCTCTCTCAGCTCTATTTTAACTCCAATTCTTCCTCAAGCCAGCTTCTCTGCTTCTTATGTTTAAACTAATAAAATAATATTTATCTTCTAATATCATCCTTATGGGGGTGGGGCAAGGGTGAATAGACCCAAGGTCTCCCCCAAAGAGTCTAAAGGAAAGTACAGGTGTAGATAGTGTTTCAAGAAAAAGGAGAGGGAGTGATTGGGCAACATGGGAAACTTCTGCCCAGCACAAGAAATATACGGTCAATCTTTTAGAATATACCAGGATGCAACTTGGATAAGAGAGAGGAAAGCATGGGCACTGTTCAGGGCACACTGACCTTGTCAGAACATTGCAAGGCTGCTTTCAGGCATACCTCACTATTCCAAAATCTTGATATTTCAAAACAAATATAAATATCACAAAAGCCATTAGAAACCTCTTAACCCTTGACATGAGCAAGTCACTTAACCTTCCTGAAACCTCACTTTCTCATCTGTAAAATGGGGATAATAATTTAATTTGTCACAGGGTTGTTGTGAGGAAAGTCCCTTGTAAATCTCTGTGGAATAGCCAGGCGGTACAGTGGATAGAACTTGGAGAAAGATGAGTTCAAATCCAGCTTCAAACACTATTAGCTGTGTGACCCTGGACAAATCACTTAACCCTTTTTGCCTCAAAAAAAAAAAAAAAGTTCTTTGTAACAAATAGTCAACTTAGGATGCCCATTAGGACATTGGGAATGGCTGAACAAGTTGTGGCATATGATTGTGATGGAATACTACTTCCTCACAAGAAATGATGAGCAGGTTAATTAAAAAAACAAACAAACATGGAAAGACCTAGATGAAATTATGGGAAATGGAACAAGTAGAACCAAAAGAACATTAAATACAACTCCAGAATTAATGTTTGAAAAATAATTTGTGAATGTCCACCTCCAGATAGACATTCTGTTAAAATTCAACTGTTAAAGAGAAATACAAAAGACATAGTTTATATATATATATATATATATATATATATTTGTTGTTGTTAAATGATGCCTTCTCTAGTGCAGGGAGGAAAAGAAGGAAGGGAAATATCTGGGAATTTTAATGTAACCAATAAATAAATAAACAAAATTCTCTAAACAGACAAAGAAAAGGATAATCTCAGCAATACCTGGAAGGATTTATATGCCCTAATGCCAATGAAAATGAGTAGAACCAGGGGAATGTCTCATGTGATATCTGCAGCAATAGGAAGGGACACAACCTTGAAAAGCTTCTGAGCATTGCACTGATGAATGCTCTGATCACTTGCAATTCCTTAACACTCGAGGTGAAGCACACCTCAGACCCTTGGACCTAAGAAGGGACCAAGTAGAGGTGATAGAGTAGAGATATAGAATAAGATGAACATTTTTAGGAATTGTCAATATATGGATGTTTTACTAGACTATATTTCTCTGTAAGAAACAAAGGTTTTGAGGACTTATATAGAAAAGGAAATTTTTTTGAAAAGAAAGGAAAAAACCAAGACCTTAAAAATCTGAAGAAACAAAAAAGAATTTCTTAGGGAGACCCAAAGAGGTCAAATGTGTTATTACCTTATTAAATTGAATAAGTACTTTATAAAAACAGCATGTCAAAAGTTCACAGATTCCTATACAATTTTCTTCATTCTATCCATTTTAAAATGGTTATTGGCTATTGAGTTCATAATTTTCAAAAATGTTTTAAAGGGAAAAAAGGGAGAGTGAAGCACAACTAGGTCGCACAGTGGATAGAGCACCAGTCAGGAGGGCCTGGGCTCAATCCTGATCTTAAGACTATTTTGATATGTGATCTTGGGCAAGTTACTTAAGCCCAATTGCCAAGTCCTTGCCACTCTTCTGTCTTAAAATTTATACTAAGACAGAAGGTGAGGATTTTTTAAAAGCATCAACTGGAGAAAAAAAAGCCTTTATGTCAAATATCTCTGATAAGGGATATCTACAGTATGTATTAATAGTCACTAGGATTTATGGTAAAGATGCTACCCACATTCAGAGGAGGGACTGCAGGAGAGGAAACATATAGGAAAAACAACTGCATGAACGCATGGGTCGGGGTGGACATGATTGAGGGTGTATTAATAGTCACTAAACATTATTAAGCACCTATTTTTTTTAAACCCTTACCTTTGGTCTTGGAGTCAATACTGTGTATTGGCTCCAAGGCAGAAGAGTGGTAAGGGTAGGCAATGGGGGTCAAGTGACTTGCCCAGAGTGTCACACAGCTGGGAAGTGTCTGAGATCAGATTTGAACCCAGGACCTCCCATCTCTAGGCCTGGCTCTCAATCCACTGAGCTACCCAGCTGCCCCCTTAAGCACCTATTATGTACCAGGCACTGTGCTAAGCACTGGGGTTGCAAATAAGAAATGGAAAGTCAGTTCCTACCCTGGAAGAACTTACAATCTAATGGGGGAAGACAATATAGAAAAGCTTCAAAGCTGAAAAAAGGGCCCTGAAGGGCATCAGGTGTGGGAGCATGATAGACAAGAGTGGCTGGTGGGATATGAAGAGATAATGGGAAAATCCTGAGCCCTCTAAAGAGGGAGGCTTTGGAAAGAGTTTATCATTCTATCCTCCAACCCTCTTATCACAGGAAAGAGGCAATGCAGGGCTCTAAGGTGGTATTGAGTAGTACAGCTGAAACAATCTCTGTGAAGATAAGATTTCAGAAGATGAGCTTATTTTGTTTGGGAGAGAGGGAAGGAATTGATGTATCCAAGTTATATAGACAACAGAAATATATGTGACCAAACGACAATCTCTAAAATATGAGAATATGAGCCAACAGTCTCAAAAAAATTATAAATGGGGCAGCTGGGTGGCTCAGTGGATAGAGAACCAGACTTGGACATAGGAGGTCCTCAGTTCATATTTGACCTCAGATACTTCCTTGCTGTGTGATCTTAGGCAAGTAATTTAACCCCATTTGCCTTGGAAGTGACACTTAGTATTGATTCAAAATCAGAAGGTAAGGATTTTAAAAAATTTTTAAAGAAATATAAATTATTAACGACCATGGAGGACTGGGTGAAATGCCCAAATAACTCTAAATAAGGGAAATTCAAATCAATGCAAACTTAAAGTTTCACCTCTTCTCCAGAAAATTGGAAAAGATACAAAAAATGTGAATATAATGAGAGGTTCTGGAAAGACAGGTATACTAATGAATTGTCAGTGAAACAGAGAATCGGTATAACCATCCTGAAAAGCAATTTGGAATTATGTAAATGAAGTGACTAAAATGTTGATACTCCTTGACCCAGATGTTGGCCCCCACCAATTGACCCCCAAGGAGGTCACTGACAAAAAAAAAGAAAAGGCTCTATATATACCAAAATGTTTAGCAGAGCGCAGCTAAGTGGCTCAGTGAATGCTGAACCTGGATTCAGAAAGATTCATCTTCCTGAGTTCAAATCTGGCATTAGACATTCACTAGCTGGGTAACCCTGAACAAGTCACTTAACTTTATTGACCACAGTTTCCTCATTTGTAAAAAATGAGATGGAGAAGGAAATGGCAAGCCACTCCAGTATCTTTGCAGAAAAAACCTCAAACAGGATCACAAAGAGTCAGATACAACTGAACAACAAACAAATTGTGATGTGTGAATGTGACAGAATATTATTGTGCTTTAAGAAATGATGAATGTGATGAATGAAGCATAAAAGGACTTATATGAACTGATGCAAATGAAGTAAAGTGAGACAGAAAAACAATATGCACAATGACTAAAGCAATGTTTTATCTAAGGAGAATAGTGGTAAGTAGAAGGAAAAATCATAAAACAAAGCAAAGCTGAATAGAGTGAAGTTAAAAAGAGTAAGTTTAGCCTCAAGAAAAAATTATGAGAAGACATATTCCTTCTTCTTTAGAAAGGTGGAGGACCAAGAGTGTGGAACACTGTACATAATGTCAAGATCTTTTTTTTTTTTTTTTTTTTGGTGTATTGATTGGTTTTGTTGAATTTTTTTCTCTTCTTCCTCCTTAAAAAAAAATTATAAGAGATGGCTTCTTTGGAGTATATACCATCTCAAGGGGAGTGGAGGGTTGGAAGAAAGGGAGGAAGGAGAGAATTCAAGACTCAATAAAATACTAGAAACTATTTTTATGTGTAATTTGGAGGTAAAATAAAATAAAATTTAATGAGAGAAAAAGAGAGAGAGGGAGAGAGAGAGAGCGCTCTCTAGAAAGGAATAGGCGAGAAAATGAGGAAATCTGGGTAGGGAAATACAGATGATATAAAAACAAAAGATAACACATCTATTTTTTAGAAGCTCCACACAGATATGACTTCTTGTTGGAAGCAGTTTTTTAGTAGTTGGTAATTAGTGGCATTAGTGGAATTACTGCTGATGATGGTAGTGCTACTAGTGGTATTAGTAGTGAAAAGGTATAGTGCCACCATCACCAGTGTAAAGGACAAACAACTCTAAAGGTGAGGAAAGGCAGCTGAAATGATTTCTTGCTTTACCTGGGTGGACAGGAAGCAGCATGGCAGATCATCATCTGTTTTGCTGGCTGGCTCACTGGGTTACACTTTACTTCCTGGACTTCTTTCCTGCTAGCAAAGTCCAAACAAACATATCGTAGCTCTCTTAAGCCTAGGTGGGGAGAATCAGAGAGTTCAGGGTTTTAAAGCCAAAAGGAACTTAGAATTCGTAGATCTAGAGTTGAAAGTCATGAGAAGTCATTTAATCTAGTCCCCTCATTTTTTTTTCAGATAAGTTGAGGCCTAAAGAGATGTATTAAAGATGTTTTTTGTTCTGGTCCCCTAACCACACACACACACACACACACACACACACACACACACTCTCTCCTAGCTAGTATAGTAAGTTTATGAGTAGTTATAAAGTAACCATAGAAGGAAGTAAGATGGCAAAAGGGAACCTAGACATTATATCTAAACCACCCCAAAGATCAAAGAAGCATAATGTACAAACTGCATCATATATTAACTAAAAATCACATCCTGAGTCTGTGCTAAATCAGGGGAAGCCATCTAGCCCTTTCTGTGAGGTCTTTTGGTCCTATGAAATATAAACCAGAAGAAATTAAAATTATTCTGTTTCATTTAATAATTGATTCTATCCTATAATTGACTCTATTCTATAACTGACTCTATCCTATAATTGACTTGCTCTCCCAATTTGTCAAGCCACACTTCTCTATTCTTGAGTTAAGCTCAGGAACACAACTTTCCCTTCAAGCTACTTTAAAAGTATAGTTGAAAGGAAAAGTTATTATTCATTCCATTAGCCCCTGAAACTTCTGCTTGTTGCCTATGAACCCCAATGGCTTAACCTGGTGCCACCCCCCCCAAAAGATATGTTGTCTGTCCTTGCCTCTCCTTGTGCAATTAGAGGAGATTTGATTTTCTAAGGGACAGTGAAGAAGCAAGGGAACTGATACTGGAACAGAGATTACAAGAGGCAGATGAGTTTCTTAAAACAATTAACATTCCTTTATTGTCAAAGAGGGGAAAGGATTGCCATACCTGAATGCCTACTCACTTCTCTTAATATAACCAATTGTAATGTTCTCCAACTACCCAAACTCCCCTCCTTTCCTGAGTGTCAATAAAGAGAGTCCCTCCTTTCCCACTGGAGCCATTGGCCTTACTGGGGTGGCCAGTCTGACTCATTTTGTTAAGAGTTATATGTGTTACTGTTAATAAATTGATTTTGCTTGGAGTATGCACCTTGATTTACCTTTATCAAATTTATTCATAATAAATCTCAGATAAGTTCTAGGAATCGACAGTAATTCCAGCTGGATGTTGCTGGTAACTAACTTTGAGATGATGTAGATGTTAATACACTAACTCCAAGGTGGCCCAGGTAAGTATCTGTCTGTCCCCCAGCACCCCAAATTCCTTCCCCCTCCACTCTTCCATCTCCATCTGAGTCCATTCTGCCTAGTGCTCCCAAGTATAATCCATGGTTACACAAGTGACTCTCTGTGTCTCTCCCCTACCCCATTCTCTTTCTCATTCTATCTGCCTTCCTCTGTCACCCCATGCCATTTGCCTCCATATCCCCTTTCATGCTGTTTGTCTCTATTTCCTGTGCTATTTGCCGCTCTACCCTCTGTTCCTTATTAAAATGTGATCAGAGTATTACTCCTATTGCTATCACGCCTGCCTCCATCTCATAATTCTATAAATTAGTTAGCAATTCGAGAGACCACATGATTTGTTTCAGGTCATGAAGTTGCAATCTGAATCCTGGTCTTCTGACTCCAAATCTGGATGCTCTTGCTACTACATTTTGCTTTCTCGTCATTGAAGACCACCCCAATCCAAGGACAGCAGAGACAACTCTTCTCATTGGTCTCAAACCCATCATACAAGAAGACATAGTTGCTGAGGCAAAGAGCATTCTTCCTTCTCTTTAACTACAAAGAAACCTAGCTATAGCAAAAACAGAATTTACCCTGGCTAGAAATCACTTTCTTCATGCCATTCCCCTGAACCCTCTCATCTAAAGGGGATTCCTGCTATCTGTGGATCAAATCCAGACCCCTTAACCTGACATTCAAGATATCTGAATCTGTGGTCTAAACTTACCCACCTAAACGTATTCCTTTTTTTTTTTTTTTTAAACTTTCTGTCTTAGTAACAACTCTGAAACAGAAAAGTAAGGGCTAGGCAATCAAGGTTAAGCGACTTACCCAGGGTCACATAGCTAGAAGTATCTGATGCCAGATTTGAATCCAGGTTCTCCTGACTCCAGGCCTGGAATTCTATCTACTCGGCTACCCAACACCCCACACACACACACCAAACCTTATTTCTCTTCAACTGCTTTCCAAACTAGACAGCTAGGTGTCTCCTTCACAACTGTCTCCTCCACAGGCCTTAGTCATCTCCATGCCCTCTACGTTCATGTTTTTCTTGCAATATGGTTGCACTGCTCCCCCCAGTTTTTCCTTTCCAAATCCTATTTTATCTTCAAGGCTCAGCTCTAGGTTTGATGACTCCATGAAGCCTTTTCTGATCCCATTCCATGATAAGCTTTGAATTCTCTATGCAATTGTGTATACAATAGATATCTGAAACTTGTTTATATCCTACCCTGACATTTCCTCTGGTTAATTCACATCTGTCTTCTCAATTACAGTGAAAATCTTTCAATTCCAAGAATCTTATTTTCCCTTTTTTAGTTCTCTTCTCCCAGCGTCCAGTACTTAATATTCTATTTAAGCAAACTGAATAGAACTGAATAACTTCCTGAGGAAGGCAAAACCCTTCTAAGGGAAGTGAAATCTTCCAGAGAGCAGGAAAAGTCCATGACAACCATGGCAGTGTCCTTGTGTTATGTCTGGAAGCAGATGGATATGGTCTGCCCTGTTTTGATTCATTTAGGAACTCTATCATATAATCATGTTTTTAAAACAGAATCTCATTAAAATCTGGCCTCAGACACTTCCTAGCTGTGTGACTCTGGGCAAGTCCCTTAACCCCCATTGCCTAGCCCTTACTACTCTTCTGCCTTGGAACCAATACATAGTATTGATTCTAAGACAGAAGGTAAGAGTTTAAAAATAAATCTCATTGAGTCCAACTCCTTTATTTTATAGATGAAGAAACTGAGATCCATAGAAGTAACTTGCCTAAGAACACAAAAATAGTAAGTGACAGAGCTGAGATTAGAACCCTGACAGGTCCTCTGACATCAAATCCAATCAAAGGGAAACTTTCAATTGATGGCCAACTTATTCTAATTCTCATAGGAACTCTGGTGACCAGAGAGATAAAAGGCTAACCATACTTCAACCCTTTGTTACCCATGTTCCCAAAGATCCTCACCTGTACCACAGGAAACTGAGCATTCCCCAATCAGAGGGCTCCACACGTACACTGTTAGATTCTCCTTCCAGGAAGCTCCCAATTGATCCAGAGCTTCTTCCAGGAAAGACCCAGGTTCTTGCTATGAGAAAATAAAACAACCCCCAGACCCACTACAAATAACATGCTGATGAACATGGGATAGACTCAGGAGACATCCTACTCTATTTGCCCAGTTTCTTAGAGAACATGAGGGAGACAGAGAAGGAGCAAGGGAAAGGGACAGAGCCAGAGATAGAAATGGAGAGAATGAGCTGGGTGGGAAAATGTGAGAGAATCCAGAAACTTTTAAACTAACTAAATCTCCTTCTTGGAATAGTTTACTTTCCTTAGCCCTGACCTCTCTAGTGATTGAGTATTCCACAAAGATGCCCTCACAAAGCCTTCCAAGGAAAAGGCATCTTTCCATATTGGCTCAGGCAATTTCGGGATACGTGGGGGATTGAAGTCCAATTATCACAATTTACATGGCAGGCTAGGTTTGCAAAGTGTTTTACTTATGTTAGCTCACTTGATCCTCAAAAGAAGCCTGTGAGGGAAATACTATTATTATCTCTACTTTATAGATAAGTAGGCTGAGATTCAGTGACTTGCCCAGGCTCATCCTGCTAAGAAGTGTCTGAGGCAGATTCAAACCCACATCTTCCTGACTCCAAGTACAATGTACTCTATCCCACTTCCTCTGAATCTCCACACCCAAGATGAGACCACCACAGGCAACTTGCCACTGGTATGAAAGTCATCCAGCCACCTACTTCTTGTATATAGTGGAGAAAACTTGCAACTTTTTTTAAACCCTTACCTTCTGTCTTAGAATAAATACTAAGTAGCAGTTCCTAGATATAAAAATGGTAAGGGCTAGGCAATGGGGGTTGAATGACTTGCCTAGGGTCACACAGCTAGGAAGTATCTGAGAGTCACATTTGAACCCAAGTTCTTGTCTTCAGGCCTCGAGCTCTATCCGCTGAACCACCTAGCCTAGGAACTCTTACTTATTTTTTATTTTGTTGTTGTTATTTTCCTTTGTTTAATTTTTTGGCTTTTTTCTCTATTTTTAAATTTTAAAATATCTTTCCATATTTACATGATTCGTTTTCTTTCCCTCCCCTCCTAGAAACTTTTAGAAAAAGAAGGTGATCCTCTATAAAATAGAAAAAGTAAGACTATCTTCATAAATTCTAATAAATGAATTCTCCTGAGGTATTCTGGTTTTTGTCTTCCATTTGGCCTGAAGCCACAAAACTGAAAGGAAAAGACTGACGAAACTTTTGGTTGGGCAATGGCAGAAAAGAAACCTTCAGGGATGACACTTTCCTATATAAGAGGGACAGATGAAGCCTTGTCACCTTCAGTCATCATCCTTTTAGCATGGATATAGGCAATACCCCTCTTTCTACCTCCCTCCCAAACACATTCTGAATTATTCCCTCCTTACTATGAATTTGTTTCTTGAAACTAAACAGGTAAAGGTGTACACTTACAGTCTTCCAGCCCAAGGGGCAGACAGTCACCACACATGGTACGAGGTGAGGAGGTTTTTCTTCCATAGAACATAGACTGTCATCCACCAGGCCTTCCAGACCAGTTCCTTCCTCCATGCATGTCACATTCCTCTGGGCTAGACCCAGACCACAGACTGAAGAGCAGGGACCAGGTTCAGACACCTTCCACCTGAAAACAGAATACTAGAGTCAGGAAATCCCATCCTTCTCTCTGAATGTTTCTGCTATGTGGCTTGAACAGAACTCCTAACCAAGATCATGAACCCCAAAGATAGAGAAAGTAGGAACAAAGAAACAAGAAGCCAGGACACCTCACAACTGACCTCAAAAGAGCCAGCATTCCTGAGAAGAAAGCTAATAATAATAAAAATAACAGGGATAGCTAGGCAGCCCAGTGGATAGAGTGCCAAGCCTAGAATTGAGAGGCCCTGGGTTCAAATGTGACCTCAGACACTTCCTAGCTAGATGACCCTGGGAAAGTAAATTACTTAATCCCAGTTGCCTAGCCCTTACCCTTCTCTCTTAGAGTTGTTAGTGGGATAGAAAGTAAGGGTTCAAGAAAAAAACAATAAAAATAATAGCTAGCACTTTAAGGTTTACAAAGCACCCTACATATGTGATGTCATTTAATTCTCACCTGTGAGGCAGGTGCTAGGATTATCCATCACTTACAGATGAGGAAACTAAGGGTAATTTGCCCAAGGTCAGACAGTAAGTATCTGAGATGGGATTCAAACTCAAGTCTTCCTGACTTAGGAGTCTCCATTCTAACACACTCTCCACTGTCCCCTAGAGGTGGCATGGAAGGTGAAAGGTCTCCTCCTACAGGTAATCTGTAAGGGCAGCACTGACAGAGAACCCCAAAAAACCATGGGCATGTCTGGTAAGGCTGACTCTATGGAAAACTCTGAGGAGAAGGTCTGTTTCCTCCTGATCTTTGAATCTCCTACACATAACAGGGTCTTTCAAATAACTGGTATTTAATTAACATCTGTGAATTAAATTGAAGTGGACTCAGTAGTGTGATTTGAAAGGTAGTCTCACTCCTGCTCCTAAGGAAGTGCCCTGAGGACATGCCTCCTGCACAGACATCTTCCTTCCCCACTGACCTGCCAAATGAATGACCTTTCCCACTCAGACCACCATTAGTGTCTCTTATAGAAGAGGCAATAAAAGCAGGGGGCTATGAAGCCAGATGATTATTGTTCAAATGATCATATATTACCTAATAATGTCTTACTAGTCCTTTCTGACTAGCACACTTAGTTTGGGGAAGAAGGAAGGGAGCTTGAACAAGTTAGCCGAATGACAGATACCTAAGAAAATGATTCAAGATGAGGACATTTTAGTTTTAGGCAAAGGAGCATAAGGGGAGAGAAAAGGAGAGCGGAGAAGAGCCCTTGATGGTTGGCAGCACTCTGGGCACATGGTTGGGGCTAAGGAGTCTGGACAAACACAATGCTTTTGGTGAGCTCCTGAGAGCAGAGAGGATATCAAAGATGGTAAAGAGAAATTAAAGGAAGGATCTGCTTAAAGGGGAGAAGGATTCCAAGTCAGAATCAGTCTGGGGAGTCCCCTAAGACAAACTTCACCCATTTCACAACACTGTCCCACCTAGGCCAGTGAGTACCCACCCCTGTTACCTGGTAAGGCAGGGCTGGGGATTGCAGGTCTCCATTGCAGTGGGCTGGAGAGAAGCTTTGCAGTAGGATTCTGGGAGTGTCAGGGTGAGGTTGCCCTCTACTTTCACACAGCTCACTGTCCGTTCTCTCACTCCTCCTCCACAGGTTGTGCTACAGGGACCAAAATCTCCTGCTGCCCAACTAGGAAGGGAGGGGAAGATGAGAGCCTGTCAGGTTTGACCTTGCCCTGAAAGGATTCCTGGAGCCAGGCTGGTTGGGGTGGACTCCCACACAGTTCTATTCCCACCAATCAGTCTGTAAACATTGAACCAGGTAAAATGGGTCCAGGTTAGACCTGGGGTCTAAGCTCCTCTCAACTTAAAAAAATGATTCTGACCCTTTTGTCTAACAACAGAGCTCCTGCTCTAAGGAGTGACATAATCAGGACAATTGCCACCAGCTCCATGCTGTAAAAGTCCCAGTCCTGTTCCAGGGAGGCAGACATGAGGAACTAGGTAGCAAAAAGAAGGAAACTGAGGCTAAAACAGACTTGAGGATCCTAAAGACATAGTTAAGGCACCAACTCTCTCTCATCTGTGATTTCTTTTCCCCTACAAAGCTTCCCCTAATTTCACCAGTGTGAATTTTTTTTGGAAATGAGAGAGGAAATATTTAGGACCATTTTGCCCCAGCCCAGTAACTCTTTAGGCATGACCCTCCTCAGCTGCCTTGACAGTCCTCAAATAACTCTTCTGCTAAGAGAATTATGAGATCAAAACCGTATCAACAGTACTCACTGTGGTGGGCATGGCCCAGGAACACAGAGCTCCTGCCACAACAGGGGCTGCACAGTCCCTCCACAGTAGATGTCATCAATCCATTTGTTCTGTTCTTGGTCAAAGCAGCTATAACTCACTTGGCGGACCCCTGGGAAGGAAAAGAGCACAGTGAAAGGGCTGGGATGTCCTGCCTGAGGGATTAGGGTAAGGTCCATCTCAACCCTTGGGGAAGAAGTAATAAGTCCTTTCTGCTGGTGAAGGAAGTAGAATACCAGCCTCCAAGCCTCACCTTCCCCACAGCTAACTGAGCAGGGCCCTCGTACCCCTGCCCACACCGGGCTCTGCTGCTGCTTAGGCTTAAAGTAGCTGAAAGTGATCTCAGGTCTGGTGAGGTTTCCATATTCATTCCCATACTTCCTGTAAACCTGAATTAGAAAAAAGAAGGAAGAAATTGGGAATCTGAGGTTAGGGATAATGAAGTATTCAGGCCCTATCTCTTCTTTTTAAAGGAAACTTTTTATGGATACCATTTGTTTTTTTTATTACCTTCATTTCTGAATATCCCTTTCCCCCTTCCCTACACAGAGGACCATCCCTTGTTGGGAGAAATACATTTGTTATATAATAAAAATAGAGGAGAATTTTTTTTAAAAAGGGAAAGAATTGTGTAACCTTGAAAAATGTATGGGTAAATTTGTTACTGTAATAAAATAAAGAAAAACATTTTTAAAATAAAAAAGGGAAGAAAAGCAATTTAGCAAAAAAAAACATTGACCAAGTCTGAAAATATAATTAAAGGTTGATATCCTTAGGCCCTCAACTCTGCAAAGAGGGAGGGAGGCAAATTTTCACACTTTTCCCCCAGGATTAAGTTTGATCATTATAGTCATACAATGTCCAGTCCTTTTGTGCTTTGATTTAGACACATTGCACGTCTGATTATGCTTACTTCACTCTGTAACAGTTCATAAGTCTTTCCATTCTTTTCTGAATTCTTTATATTTATCATATCTTCTGACACCATCATAGTCAGTTCTATTCACATACCACAATTTGTTTAGCTATTTGCCAATAGAAGAGCATCTGTTCTATTTCCAGCTCTTTGATACCATAAAAACAGGCTAATGTGGCTGTCTAAATATATATGAGACCTTTCTTTCTGTCTTTTTCCTCCTTAGGGTCTATACTTCCCAATAGGATAGCTAATAGCTCAAAGAGTCCAATCTCCTCTGTGACCTTCTGAACTACTCCAGCTAAAAATCACCATTTTCCTTTTCTAAATTCCTAACACTTTTGCAGTCTATAGCAGAGCTTATATGCTATCTTACATTGTTCTTTACATTTCACAAATATAAGTTTTGTCTCTTCAATTAAATTATAGCCTCCATGAAGAAAGACTTTAAGTTATATGCTTCTATGTAACCAAGAACAAAATAAATCTAACCACAAAATAAATGAGAAAAAAGTTGAATAGAATTTCAGAAAAGTTAGATATGATAGATCTCCAGAGGAAATTGAATGTGAATAGAAAGGAATATACCTTTTTCTCAACTATATATAGCACCTTCAAAAAAACTGACCATGTATTAGGGCATAAACTTCAGAAACAAATGCAAATGAATACTTTTCATATCATAATGCTATAAAAATTACATTCAATAAAAGGTCTTGGAAGCATAGCTATCTTTCAATATCATGTCCAGGTTCTTTTTTGATCATGGTTTTCATGAAACTTAATGATTCTTAGATGATCTCTCTTGGATCTATTTTCCAGGTCAGTTGTTTTTCCAGTAAGAAATTTCAAATTTCTACTATTTTTTTAATTGTTTTCTGCTATTTCATGAAGTCATTAGCTTCCATTTATCCAAGTCTAATTTTTTAGGGAGCCATTTTCTTCTTTGAGGCTTTGTAGTTCCTTTCTTAGGGAGCTATTTTCCTGTTTGAGCTATGTATTTACTTTTTTTTCTAAGCTGTTGATTTTTTTCTATCATTTTCTTTTCTAATTTTTTCTTAAGCTTATTATTTGTTTTTCTATCCTTTTTGGAACTCTTTCAGACACTCATTTTGGGTTTGACATCCTTTCATATTTTTCTTTGAGGCTTCACACATTTTCACTTTTTGTTTTGTTCTTTTCCGAGTTTGCATTTTGGTCACCTCCCTTGTTGAGATATTTTTCTAGTGTTGGGCTTTTTCTCTCTGCATTTAGAGGTTATTTTTTCTTATATGCTGAAACTTACTCCCATTCCTGGGATGGAGAGAGTACTATCCCACATTTATACTGTGTCTGAGGTTGGCTTAGCTCATGGTCTCAGATTGATCATTCTGCAGAGAAGGCCTGATTGGCCTGCTGTATGGAGGTTTGCAGTTGTTCAGTTCAACTGTTGGAGTTGGGTTGCTCATTGGTAGGCTGAACCAATATAATAAAAATGTCAATTCTACCTAAATTAATTTACTTATTTAGTGCCATACCAATCAAACTACCAAAAAGTTGTTTTATAGATCTAAAAAAAGTAACAACAAAATTCACCTGGAAGAACAAATGGTCAAGAATATCAACTGAATTAATGGAGAAAAAAAGGTAAAGTAAGGCAGCCTAGCAGAACCAGATTTGAAACTATATTACCAAGCAGTAATCATCAAAACAATCTGGTACTGGCTAAGCAAAAGAGTAGTATTCAATGAAATAGATTAGGTACACTACATACAGTAGTAAATAACTATAGTAATCTAGTATTTGATAAACCCAAAAGACCCAAGATTTGGGAGCAAGAACTCACCTTTGGCAAATATTCCTGGGAAAACTAGAAAACAGTTTGGAAGAAACTAGGCATAAAACAACATCTCATACCATATACCAAGATAAGGTCAAAATGGGTACATGATTGAGACATAAAGGGTGATATCATAAGCAAATTAAGGGAGCATGGCAAATTTTACCTGTCAAATCTATAAGGGAAGAGTTTATAACCAAAAAAGAGACAGGGATCACAGAAAATATAATGGATCATTTTGATTATATAAAATTAAAAAGTTTTATACAAACAAAACCAATGCAACCAAAATTAATAGAAAGCAGAAAACTGGAAAAAAGACTTTATAGCATGTTTCTCTAATACAGATCTTATTTCTCAAATATATAAGGAACCAAGTCAAATTTACAAAAATAAGGGTTATTCTCCAATTGATAAATTATCAAAGGCTATGAGCAGGTAGTTTTTAGAAGAAAAAATCAAAGACACATATGTACATATATATATTAACATGAAAAAATGTTTTTTAATCACCATTGATTAGAGAAATGCAAATTAAAACAACTTTGAGACACCATCTCACACCTATCAGATTGGCTATTATGAGAGAGAAGGAAAATGGCAAATGCTGAAAGAGATGTGGAAAAATAAAGACATTAAACGTACTGTTAGTGGACTTGTAGACTCATCTAACTATCTAGAGAACAATTTGGAGCAATGACCAAAGGATAGCAAATGTGCATATCCTTTAACCCAGCAATGCATCTACAAGGTCTGCATACCAAAGAGATCAAAGAAAAAGGGGAAAAATCTATATGTACAAAATAATTTATAGTACTTCCTTTAAAAGTAGCAAAGAATTGGAAATTGAGAGGATACCCATCAATTAAGGAATAGCTAAAAAAAATTATAATATAAAATTATGATGGAATACTATTGTGCTATAAGAAATGACAAGCGGTATGCCAAAAAACCTGGGAAGACCTACATGAATTGATGTAAAATGAAGTGAGGAGATCATTGTACATAGTAACAGCAATATTTTATGATGATCAACTGTGAAAGACTTCGCTGCCAAATCTAATCAAGATAATGAAAGAAATTTGCAGCATGTGATGAAAAATACTTTCCACTTCCAGGGGAAAAAAAATTGATGAAGTCCAAGTGCAAACTAAAGCATAATTTTTAAATTTTCTTTATTTTTCCTGATTTTTAATATTTTAATCTTTCCTAATTGCATGTAAAATCATATTTTTGCTTTTTTTGAGATGTGGCTAATATAGAAGTATGTTTTGCCTGATTTCACAGTTTCATATGTATAATGAGTATCATTCTGCTTGACTTCTCAATGGCCTGAAGGTGGGAGAGAACCCGGAGCTCAAAAACTTTTTAAAAGAATGTGCAAGGGGCAGGGGGTGGCTCAGTGGATTGAGAGACAGGTCCAGAGACAGGAGGTCCTAGGTTCAAATCTTACCTTAGACACTTCCCATCTGTATGACCCTGGGCAAGTCACTTGACTCCCATTGCCTAGCCCTTACCCCTCTTCTGCCTTGGAACCAATACAGAGTATTGATTCTAAGATGGAGAGTAAGGATTAAAAAAAAAGAATGTTCAAAAGAAATAAATATTTTTTAAAGAAAGGATAAACATAGACAATCACATAGATTCAGGACACTGTGATAAGTTCTGGAGAAATAAAAATAAAAAGGAAATTGTTCCTGACCTCAAAATGGTGGGAAGTGTGATATGGAGACACAACATGTGCAAAGATAAATAGATACAAGGAGAAGAGGATAGAAGTAGATATTTCAAATAAAATTTGAAGTAGAGAACATGAATGGGGACAGGGGATCTATAAGAGTTTCAAGTAGGATCATAGACTTAGAACTGGGAGGGATCTTAGAGGCTATCAAATCTAATCTCCTCATTTTATAGATGAGAAAGCCGAGGTCCAAAAACATTGAAGGACTTGCTTACTTACAGGTAGTAAACTTAAATCCAGCTTTCTTTGAACTGCATCATATTGAGATGGCACCTGAACTAAGCAACGAAGGGAGTTCAGATTCTAAGAGGTAGAAATAAGACAGAGAGAGGGGAGACAAACTGCTAAATTTGAAGAACAGCTAGTAAACCAGTTTGGCTGCAATGTAGAATGTGTAAAGGTAAAGAAAATGAAAAAGTCAGGAAAAGTAGGTTGGAGACAGATTGTAGAGAGCATTAAATGCCAAGACTTGAGGAATTTACATTTTATTTTAGAGGCAGTAGGGAGCCACTAAAGATTTTCTAGTAAAGGAGTAACCTACCTTAAAATGACCACTTTGGCAGGTTGTGGAGGCTAGACTGAAGAAGGAAAGCCTGGAAACAAGGTAACTGAGTCTGAGACTACTGCAGTGTCTAGGCCAGAGATTATAAAGGTAAGAACTAGGGTAGTGAACCATGTGAGAAGTGAAAGGAAGGAGAACATGATAAAGTGTTGTAGAAGTTGAATTAGCAAGACTTGGCAATTGATATGATAGTGAGTGAAAAAGAAGAGTAGTGGAGATGTTCAGTGGGTAACTGTTGATACAAGATGAGTTAAGAAGAGACATTTGGACTAGATTAGGCAGTTATCTTGTAGAGATGAATCCATAGAAACTGATTAAATCACCAAGAAAGAATTTAGGGAAAGAAGAGAAAGCTTCTAATAGCACCTTGGAGAACATCTGTGCTTAGGCAATAAGAGATAGATAAAAAACCATGGAAGGAAGGAAGGAATAAATGAATGAATGAACAAATGGATGAATGAAGGAATGAATGAAGGGAGGGATAGAAGAAGGGAGGTAGGAAGGAAGAAAGAAAGAAGGGAGGGAGGAAGGAAAGGAAGGGAGAGGAAGGAAGAAAGATAAAAGACATAAATGGAGGGAGGGAGTGGGAGAAAGAAAAAGTTAGGAAGGGAAGAAGGAAGGGAAGAAGAAAAAAGTAGGAAGGAAGGAAGAAAAGAGAAAGAAGGAAAGGAGGAAGGAAAGATTTTTCTCTTCTAGGGATAATAACTGACAGGAGTGGGTGCCCTTAACTTTTGCTATTCCATCAGTCATCTCCTCTCCCAACTGCCTTGAGCTCCATCATGTGGCCAGGAATAACTGTACATTTTCCTTCATCCATGATTTTTAGCATCATTGGATGGAACTCATCAGCTATAGGCATTTGAGTGAGAAAGAAAACCACCAACCCTTGCTCTGCACATTCTCTGCCCTTTCCACATGCCCTGCAAAGTCTGTCAGCCAATTAGCATTGATTGAGCACCTACTCTGTATAGTCACTAGGGATTTAAAGAAAGTGACCCTGTAACTATGCCCAGCAGATCCCTTGTCACTGTCATTTAATCTACTGATGCACCCAAAGCATTAGCATGTCTGGGTACCTGGGTTCCAGGAAGGATACCTGCCCCTCCATTGTATCCTTAGGATTTCTGGGTCTTTCCACGTACCCTGCAACTAAATTTATGTGTATTATCACCCTCAATCAGATGTGAGTTCCTTGAGGACAGAGACTCTTGTTTTTGCTAATTGCATCCCAAGCACTTAGCACAGTTTTTGGCAAATAACAAGTGATTGGTAAATGCATTTTTTCTTCTTTTCTTTCATTTCTTCATAATTATTTCTTATCAAAGACATATTACCACTTTAATGTGTGGAATTCCAAGCCATCTATGGCTTAGGAGCCTAACAAGTTGCCTCAGGCACATAGAGATTAAGTGACATGTCAAGAGTGAAATAATAAGTGTCAGAAATGAGACTGACTTGTAGTAGCTGGTAAGTGTCAGAGATGGGTTTGAACTCAAGTCTCCTTGATTCAGTACTCAGTCCACTCTGTCGTGAAACTTCTTTGCCATGATTAACAAAAACAAAAACAAAAACAAAAAACTTTACTTTCTGTCTTAGTATCAGTTCTAAAACAGAAGAGCAGCAAGCACAAAGCAATGGGGACTAAGTGCCTTGCCCAGGGCCACACAGCTAGGAAGTATCTGAAGCCAGAATTGACTGCAGGTCCTCCTGACTCCAGGCCTGGCTCTCAGTCCACTGGGCTACTAGCTGCCCCATGCAATGATTTTAGTATTCAATGAGTATAGCAGTGTTATCTCATGGGTTCTACTTCTCTCCCTTCTGCTGATATGCCTCATTTATCTTTGCTTCAAGTTCCCATTTCTAGGAAGACAGGGATAGAGAATATGAGCTTTATGAGCCCAAGTCACTTGTCTTTGCAAGAAACACCACCAACAAGGGGTATATTGAGAGCCAGGCCTACAGACAGGAGGTCCTAGATTCAGATATGGCCTCAGACACTTCCTAGCTGTGTGATCCTGGGCAAGCCACTTAACCCCCATTGCCTAGCCCCTACTGTATTGATTCTAAGATGGAAGGTATGGTTTTAAAAGAAAAGAAAAAAGAAGCACCACCAATACTCTTTAGTTTACCTCAGCACGTGTTATATCCAACATTTCAGATAACTACTACTGAAAATTACTTTCCCCAAAATATACTATTGATTTTATTTTTCTAGGGCCTGAAAGTCTCCATGTCTGGTTCAGAATAGCAACTGCGGGGGAGGCATAGTCCCAACTTTGATCAACTCACATCAGTCTTTAACAACCCCCCACTTTCTCATCACCTGTATTTCAATGTCCTCTTGGGTGGGTCCTCTGATGCGGATCTCCTCTAGATGGGGCATCTTTTCCTCGGTGAGAAACACTCTGTACTCAATCTGTTTGTCTTCCAGGACTGAGGGGTGGGTGATGTTTGAGGAGATGCGCCTCTTCCCAGACACCACATAGTGTCCTCTCACCTTCACAGCTATGGTCCAGAACAGTGTTAATATTAAGGGAAGCAGACCAGCCATCTGTTTTCACAGCCAGGGATGGATGCCGAAACCCCTGGACATCCAGGAAAGAGTCTTAGCCAGAGAGACTCAGGAAATGAGGTGGGAGATGTGAGTAGGATCATTGGGAGTGAAAAGGAAAAAATTACAAAGGAAATACTACAAGCAAGATAGCTGCTCAAAAGGCTGGCCACTGCCCCTGAGAATCAGCTGGAGGATTTTCTTTCTGTGAATCACACAGGCAGCATGATACAGTGCAAAAGATAATAGATTTGTGGCTAGAGAACCTTGAGTGAGAATTCTGGTTCTGCCTTTCTGGCTTGGGGAAATAACTTATTAACTCCTCTGGACCTCAGTTTGTTCATCTACAAAATGAAGGGAAGCTGTACCTATAATCCTTTGAAAGTGGAAATATTTTTACTGTAATCTGAAATATGCCAGTAATTGATACATAATAAATACTTAATAAATTCTTGTTTCATTCATACACTGCTCATAAAGAGTGAACTTTAACAGGTTCTTGTAGGTAATTTTTTTAACCATTTAGTATCAATTCTAAGACAGAAGAGTGGCAAAGGCTAGGCAACTGGGGTTAAGTGACTTGCCCACACATCTAAGAAGTATCTGAGGTCACATTTGAACCCACATCCTCTTGACTCCAAGCCTAGCTCTTTATCCACTGTGCCACCTAGCTGCCCCCTTATAGATATTCTAAGGCTAGTTGTGGGCAAGACCCAGATGGGGCTGACTGTGGTATTGCCTTTTCTTCCTGCCCACTTACCCAGGTGTGTGAAGAGAGGTTTCTGGTTGGTGATGTGCACAGTGGTAAAATTGGGAAGAATCATCAGGAATGTGACATATTCTAGGAGAAAATTCAAATAGGAGGCAGGTCATACCTCTTCATCAGAGTCCTATGGACCTAGCCTAAGTTTCTCTGTGTTTTCTCACCAGAGGTGCTAATGAAAAGGAAATTCCTGTTAAGGAAAACTTATCTACAAGCTGGAAAGGATTCTGCTGTACCTTGAGCCCTCCCTCCAGTGTAAGAGCCGCTCACTCTGCTGCACGTAGTGTTGTCTCCCCCACAGACCTGGCATACATCCTTCACGAGTCCAGAATCCATCCTGCCATCACATCCAAATGCCTGATTAAAAGAGAAAGCAAAAGATATAGAATTCTGGGGCAAAAACAGGACTAGGACCTGTCTTTCCCTTCTTTCTTCTTCCCAAGGCCATCTTAGACCCATCTAGGCTGGAAGGTGGGAAGACCCACCACCTCTGGGGTACACTCACACACACGCAGAGGGAAATAGCCTTACATACCCTGCATTTGCCCATCACGCAGAGGCTGATGGTCCCCACTGCCTGGTGATCTGAGGGCACACATCGAGTACCATCCAAGAAACTTTCACCGCGACTCACTATGAAATTCTTTCCAGCTGCCCAGCACAAGTGCTTGCACAGATCATTTCCTGAGAAGCAAAAGTGTGAAGGAACTCGGTGTTATACTACGGGATGCCTAAGAGGAAGGAATGGAGGGAGCAGGGACAGCCTGTTTAGACAGGTTTAGGGTCCTGTAGAGGGCGCTAACTTCTATCATCTGGCCCTAGGTCTAGCTCAAGGACTGCTGAATTAGGAGCTATTTTTTTTTAAGTTCCCATTCTTGTTTTGTGATAGAAGATACCCCAACAGGATGTTGACCTTAAATGATCACTCTATTGCAAATAGTAATAATACGGAAATAGGTTTTGAACAATGACACATGTAAAACCCAGTGGAATTGCTCACTGGCTCCAGGAAGGGGGAGGGAAAGAACAGGAATCATGTAACCATAGAAAAATATTCTTAATTAATTAATTGGTATTGGGGTTTTTTAAAGAAGATACCCCAATATAAAAAGTATAAGGCAAAATCCCTAAATGAATGTTCACTTGTTTATTATAACTCTAGAGTAGGCTCTAAAGTTTAGAGCTAGACTTGGAAGAAGTAAGAATTAAGGTATGTTCCCCCAGAGATAAGCAAAGAATATGAATAAATAGGTTCATAAAAGAAGAAATATAAACCATTAACAATCATAGGATATTCCTAAATAACTCATGACAAAAGAAATGCCACTCAAAATAACCCTGAGATTTCACTTCACTTCCAGAGAACTGGAAAAGATGACAAAACATGGGAGCAGTCAGTATTGGCGAAGCTGTTCACTTAGAGAGTACTCACTGCTAAATAATAGGGGAAATAGACAGGCAAACTGAATCCCAGTAACTCCTCTCCACCCCCAATACAGTTGCTGATAAGGGGTTCTACCCCAAATGAATCTAGGTTAGTCTATAATTCTATTCTTATCATTTCTCCTTTGGATATTAAAGGCTTTTACCATTAAGCATTTGGTTATGATCAGGGACATATCTCTAGGACAAGTGTCTGGGACAGAGTAGACATGTCACAAAGGCTTGTTGAGTAAATTGATCCTAGAGCTAGAAAATCTTGTGAACTGGAAGGGACTTCAGAAACTCTCTCATTGAATCCCCTAGTTTTAGATGAAAATTTTGTAGTTGTTAAGTCATTTTCATTTGCATCTCTTTATGACTCCATTTGGAGTTTCCTTGGCAAAGATACTAGATCAGCTTATCATTTCCTTCTCCAGCTCATTTTATGGATGAGGAAAATGAGACAAACAAGGTTAAGTGACTAGCCCAGGGTCATACAGCTAAGAAGTGTCTGAGGCTAGATAGGAACTCAGGACTTCCTGACTCCAGGCCCAACACTCTATCCACTGTGCCACCCAGCAGATGAAAAATATGAAACTCAGAAAGATTAAGTAATTTGATGAAAGTCACCCAGTAATAGGTGAAAGAGGTAGGATTTGAACCCTGTCCTTCTGACTCTAAAGCCAAGTCACTGCATCACAAAAGAATAAGACGCAGGATTTTGGGGATATAGAAAGGGATGGTAGAAGGACACCAAAGATAAATTCTAGCAGTACAGCTGCAATATTGTGAAAGCAACAGAAAGAGAGGTGGCCCCACTTCTCTCCTGGCATCCTCACTCCCTTTATCTACCTTGGTTATACTGAGCAGCTGACTTCCAGCTATAGAAAGTGGGAGTCCCCGGAGTGAGGTACAGTGGCTTCTGATCAGTCGCAGCACATTGCTCAGACATGAACTCTAGCTGGGTCTTCACACAGGCCTGTTGAAAAGAGGGAGAGAAGATAACCAGAGGAGAGAGAAAGTGAGCTCTGGCAGACAAAATTATTGAAAGGGTAGCTCTGTTTGTTTTAATTCAGTCAGAAAACTGTAGCTAGTCAGAAAGAATGAAGAGAAAATCCCCAAGGGAAGCTTTGTGTGCCTCAGCTTCTTTCATGAGGTCTTTCTAGGGCAAGACATGATGCCCCTAAAGGTAGCTTTTGACATACTCTGCTCCCTTAATGTCCTGGGAGCCAGAGATAATAATGGAAGAGATATGTCCTAGATAAGAACAGAGGCATAATAGACACCTGAAGGACTATCACATACTTATTTTGTGTAGTTCTGGAAAACAAAATTAAGATGCACAGATGGAAAACAGGAGGCAACTTGTAGCTCAACTCAAGAAAAAAACTTTCTATTGCCTTAAGTTGTGTCTTTATGAATGTTAGTAAAGTCCCTGCGACTGGCAGTACAAGTGTCCCTATGTCTCTCTACCAATCAGGGAGGATCAGATGTAGTCCTTTTGTATCTCTTTTTCAGTTCAAGAAGCTGAAAAACACTTAGGACATGGCCTGGTACAGAGCAGGCATGTCACAAAGGCTTATTGAGTAATTTATCCTAGAGCCAGGAAATCCTGTGAACCTGAAGGGACTTTAGAAACTCTCTCATGTAATCCTCTACTTTGTCCTCCAATTAGACACTATCTACAATGGTTTGGTTCCAACTGATCTTAGGACTCAGGGTCAACAGAGGTCTCTGCCCTGACAACTGGTTTAAAGGGAGCATCCCTACCTGAGTGTTGCACAGTTCAGCCTTGAGATCAGCTCCTGTACAGTCATGACCACCAAAAGCAGGTCTGAAAAGCACCATTGGGCAGTCAGGAGGGAGAGTGACATGGACAGCTTCCTTGTCACAAGGTATCTACAGCCTGACCCTGGATGAAGGAAGCTCCTGTGTCACCTTCTCACCCTCAGAAACTGATGTTCTGGGTACCTGGGGTTGTTGCACTGCCGTCTTCTAGTGATGACTCCTCCTCCACAGGTTCGAGAGCAAGTGCTAGGAAGGCCCCAACTAGACCATTGTCCATGCACCAAGGAGACTGGGGTCAACTCTTCCAGAGAACGACAGTGGCCCTTAGAGCACCACTAGAATAAAAAACATGTTGAAAATAAAGTGATTAAAATGTGCATCCCTTTGATCCAGGGATTCAACTGCTGAGAGAGAGAGAGAGAGAGAGAGAGAGAGAGAGAGAGAGAGAGAGAGAGAGAAATGTGTAACAATACCTTTCCATTGGAGATGAGCTAAACAAATTGTAATACACGAATATATTATATATTATTCTAAGAACAATGACTATGATGAACACAGAGAAGGCTGAAAAGACTTAAATGAATTGAAACAAAATGAAGCAAAGCCAGAAAAACAACATACAGAGACTACAACAAACAACACAACAAAATTAAGACTGAAAGCTGTAAAAATTATGAAGACCATGCTGGTCCCAAAGAAGGAAGTTAAGAAGACAATTCTACCCACTTCTTTGCAGAGACTATAAGTATGGAACATTGCATAAAATGTCAAACTTTTTCTATATGTTAGTTTTGCTGAATTTTTTTCCTCTTTGTTATTCTTTCTGTGATAATTAGATTAAGTCTACACTGCCCATCTTTAGATTTAATCAGCAAAGGTGAGAGCACCTCCAAATTCTGGGAGGTCCTTAACCCACAAGTGCTATAGTGGGTGACGAATCAGAATCAACTGACCACCCTCTAGGCATCCTAATAAGAAGTGTCCATTGTGATTAGACACGTAAAGTAGGAGGGAGGCACAGGAAGTGACGCATAAGTGACTCCTTTAAAAAGAGGGAGTTGAGTGAGTGAGAGGTCTTCTGTTGAAGAGGGTGGCTGGTGAAGGGGGTCTTCTAGTTTTCCTGGTTCGTGGAAGAGTGCTGGCTGGAACGCTGAGACCTTGGTGAGACAACCTTCAATATCTTCTTTAGAGGTCCACGTGGTGAGTTAAAAGACTGAACCTTCCTGAACTTCTCTTAAGGAACATCTTTAAATAGATTCTGTGAATAAAGCTTTGCTTCATTCACCTCCAGGCCTCTGGCCCTCTGACTCTCAGCAGAGGGTTAATTAGATCTACCTGGATTAATTAAAGGATCTTAGTAAATTACCTACTGTGTTAGATTCTTATTTTCTTATTTCCTCTCTCTCTTTTCAATTGTAAATAAACTTCCATAAAAGTCAATTTTCACTTGAGATTATTCTTAATTGAGGATTGATAATTGTTCAATCCTCTGGTGACCATCTTTTAATATATTGAACCCAAAAAAACTTTTTTTCCCCCCTTACATTTTTTATAAAGGATGGTTCTTTGGGAGGGAACAGGAAAAAGAATAAATTAAGAAACTTGGGTGATTTTTTTAAAAGCCATACTAATCAACCACCGTGAGCCAGTCTTTATAGAGATGAATTTTTTTAACTCTCATTTCTACAAGGAGGCAGATATTCAACACAAAAAAAGGTATTAAACTTGTTTGTCTTTCCACATACTCTATTATGGGATGAGGCCAGTCGCAGTGGCCTCCTTACTGTTCTTCCCACGAGACACTCTGTCCTCTGACTAGATGCCTTCTCTGACTGTCCCCATGCCTGCAGTGCTCTCCCTCTCCATCTCCATCTCCTAGCTTCTTGGGTTTCTTTCAAATCCCAACTAAACTCCTACCTTCTACCAAAAAAAAAAAAAAATGCTTTACCAATCCGTCTAAACCAGTGATTCCCAAAGTGGGTGCCACTGCCCCTTGGTGGGTGCTGCAGCGATCCAGGGGGGTGGTGATGGCCACAGGTGCATTTATCTTTCCTATTAATTGCTATTAAAATTTTTTTAAAATTAATTTCCAGGGGATTAAGTAATATTTTTTTCTGGAAAAGGGGCAGTAGGCCAAAAAAGTTTGGGAACCACTGCTCTAAATCATCCCCTCTTCCTAATTTCTCCATTCTTGTCAAGGGTATCACCATCCTCTCAGTTACCCTGGCTCTCAACCTAGTGTCATACTGAACTCTATGCTTTTCTATCTGCCCCCATTTAATCACTGGTCAAGTCTCTATTGTTTCCATATTACTAATATCTCTCATATCTACTCCCTTCTATCCTACGATACCTCATGCCTAGACTATCACAATAGCCTGTTGGTTAGTCTCCCTGACTCAAATCTTTCCCCACCCTAATCATTCTCCCCTCAGCTGTCAAAATGATCTTCCTAAAATGCAGATCTGAGCACATAACCACCAATCCCATTCAGTGAACTCCACTGGTTCCTATTACTTCCAGGAACAAATATAAATTCCTCTAATGTTCTTCCTAACCTTGCCCCTTCCTGGAAAACAACTGAACCACCACAAAATCTAGAAATTAGGGTTTGATTTACTATTTTTTTGGTTGTTTACACTTAAGAAAGTGAAGGAGAAAATGTTAATAAATGCAGATTAAACATAGGTGTGTTGTGCCTTTTCAGAGAACTGGTTATTAAACATTTACTAATACACCATCCAATGTACCCTACTCCAGTTTTCTTTGTATCATGATTGATACTTAACAAATATGTCTCCTAAGAGAGGTATGTTAACGATAATATTTTCTTCCTATTGATTGTTAGCTTTTGGTGTTATATTTATGTGAAGGTTGATTAAGTTAAAAAAAAAACATTTCAGCATCTATTTAAGAGAGTGTCTCCTACAGTACATTTGCATTAAAGTTTTCTTTAAAAGTATTTATGTTCCATAGGGTACTATTCTAAGATGAATATGAGTTCAATTTTGCCCTTTTCACTTTCTAATTTGTTATTTTATGTAGATGCTTATCCACCACTCTGCAGTAGAATGTAAGCCCTCTGAAGAGCAAAGGTTATGCTATTGCTTAATCTTTGTAGCATCAGTGTCTTGAGCATAATAGGTGGAAGATTTGTTGAATTGCTAAGCTCAGTGTAACTCAACTAATGTAAAGTCAGCTAATGAAATTAGACCTGATTATGTATAGTAGAAGAGCAATTGTTTGGAATGTTTCACCACACAAAAAAGGATAAGGTAAAACAGTAAGATGCTCATAATTCCTTGTAGGCACTAAAGACAGAGAAAAAAAAAAATCAACTGAGCATCAGAGCAACTCCCATTTTTCCAGATCCATGTTGTAAGGGTTAATATAGGTGTTTTGACAAAATAAGAGAGCAGCTTTCAATAATGTAAGTTTTAATGAGATTATAGTACAGTTGTAGATTAATATTATCCCCTTAAGCAGAGAAAAGAAAACTTCTAGCAGTTTTTAACAATTGACAATTTAGTTTAACATAGAAACAGTAAAAGAATATAGTAAAATGAATATAGTAAAGGAGAGAAATATAGGAAAGAGGTAGAGAAAGAAAATTTCATAATATCTATACTAGTTATCCTATAACTACCTATAATTACTACCTAAAACTGCCTATATTTACCTATAACTACCACTAATAACAACCACCCAACAAAGTTCCAATGCAATCCAGCCCAATCAAAACCAATCCAATCAGTGTTTAATCCAACCCCAATTAGTTCTGTCAACGAAGACTAGCCAAAAAGTTCAAGAAAGAAAAAACCTAACAGCCCAAACCAAAAACCAAAAACTCAAAAGCCAAAAAGCCCTCTAAAGGCTAAAGCCAAAAGCTCTCTCAGTAAGCTCAGGCCCTCCTTTATATTTCAGCAATGAAACACCAACCACCAACCCAATACACTCCCAGTAGCCAACTTCCCCACCACTGCCAAAACCTAAAGGTCAGCAACTGACAGCCAACTGTCAGCAACTGACCCACCTACCAATTGACACTGGTCCCTTTTAAATCCTTTTCCTATCTCACTTCCTGTCTCTATGGTTCCTCCTTCTTATCTCTATGGTTTCTTCTTCCTGTCTCTATGGTTTCTACTTCCTGTCACTTGAGGTGGATAATCCCTACATATCTCTATGGTAAGAGGACTCCAGGTCCCCAGTTAAATTACAAAAAGAATAAAGAATTGCTTTTTACTGTGCTTCCCAAGCCATCACTATGACTCCTGAGTGCACTTACTAACCAGGAAGGGTAGATCTTGTGAAAATGGCCAATCCTAGTTATTTTGACTGGTATAGATAGTTCACTGAAAATTACTAAATTGACCCTCTGACATATCAAATTCATTCCTTCTATAGTGAGCTAGTGCACCAGGTCCTGGTCATCCTTAGACATCCTAATAAAAATAAATTTCTGAACTGCAAAGCCAAAGATCTGACTCCAGTATTTGGTAGCTCTCCCTCCCCACAAAAATGTAGCATTTCTACAAATTCAGCCTAAAGCAGTGATCTACCTTTATCCCTACATTACAGCAGAACTCCCTCAATATGAGGGAGACATAGAACTAGGCAGAGAGAGATCCATCACTAAAAGCATGGTGGTATACCAATATTATCTTTTTCTCAAACTATTATCCCTCCTGCCTTTATCCTGCAAACCAAGTTAACTATGCCCAGCCAGAAGCATTATCTTTAAACATCCAATGCAAACCTTGCTTTTTACCTTATTAACTCCACATTCAGTTCCATCTAAGAGTGGGATAAGGATACGACTGCAGCTGGTTTGGTCCTGAGGGTCTGTATGGCAGGAGAGAACTTGGCACATATCCTGAGAAGGGATGCAAGAAGGCTGCAAGTTTGATACTAGGCCTGTAAAGTCCATTTTGTTGTGGGCTTCAGGGTCAGGATTCACTGCTGTAGACGCCATGAGATTGCTGATGCCAGACCACTTTGCAGTGGGGATGCTAATTCCACTGGAGAGACATCTGGGGAACTGGATACTACCAGAGAGGCAGTGTGATGTAGTAGCTAGGACATTAGGCTTGGAGACGGGAAGTCCTGGGCTTCGGTCCAACCCTTGGACATTCACTAGCTTTGTAACCCTGGTCACTTAAACTCTCTGTGTCTCAGTTTCTGCATGTGTAAAATGAGGGAGTTGGACTCAGTGACCTCATAAGATCCCTTTCAGTTCTAAATCTATACTACATGAACCAGAGGTTATTAGGGCAAGGACATTTGGGACCAGATGATGGAGAAGTATGGTGAATGGGAGAGGGAAGATTGGGAGCCAGTGCAGGGTAGGATAGGGGAGAGATCTGAACAGATATAAGGTTCTACCTACAACATCATCCCTGGAGAAGGTGCAGGCCACAGCAGCACTCCCAAAGGCAACTCTGCACTGCTCATCTGTCCCATAGTAGAGGCCAGGCTCTGCCCGGGGGATTGTTCCTTCCAAGTCAGGCAGATCATTCACACAGCTTGCCTTCCCTGTGCTGGCATAGGTCCCAGCAGACTTTACCTTCCCACTTATCCCAAGGTTCGCCAGGTCAACAGGCCCCCACACATCTCAGGGATGCAAGTCACCAAAACAGGGGCAGATTTACTTCAGGATCCTTATGGACCAGAACTCATTAAATATCAAACCAGAAGGTCCCTCTCCCTCCCACCTGTCTGCCTCTCCCTTGTCTCCTCTCCTCCCCCCACCCCCACTTCATTCACACAACACACCAGGGAGTAATGGAATGGACTCAGTTCTCATTACCTAACAAAGCGCAGAAACTGCTCTCGGCTGCACTCAGACCACGTGAGGCCAATGCTGTTTGGGGTGCCACCAGGGGCCATGATGTGGTCACTGCTGCTACAGCTGTTTTTCTCAGCCCCATCATGATCGATACCAAAGCTGCAGACAAGAACAGGGTAATTAGGGACTATTTGTTCTTTTTTCTAAGGGAAATTGTGTTGTATTTGCCTTCTTTAAAGGTGAACAACATCCTCTTTTCTCCTCCATTCCCATCTAGGACATGTTTTAAGACTAGTTGGAGATGCCAATTTTTCTTTGGTTTTACCATGCTCCAATGAGATATTTCTCCATCACTGAATCTAAAAAGTGTCCAACTTCCTATTCTCCTCATAAACATTCTCCCAAAACTTTCCTAATAAAATGTTTGCTTTCCCTTACTTTCCCTAATCACTGGGCCATGCAGTATATCTTCTCCTACCCAAGTAAAGGGGTTTGGGTACCTGGCAATTTTTTCTATGACCTGCTTCCAAAGTCTATCCAGTCTTAACTCTTTTGCCATATTTCCTTTCTGGAATCATTTCTGGCCTTCTAATAGATTTTACTTCCTGCTACTTCTCCTGCTTTACTAGGGGCTGGAGGAAGGTCACATACCTGTGTCCAATCTCATGAGCAATGGTGACCCCTAGATCAAATCCTGTATCTTCTGTGATGAGGCAGCTCCAGGAGGAGGAACAAGCACCCCCAAGCTGGGTCACCCCCCGTACCTGTTTGTTGCCATCTGCCAGCTCCAGATCAAACCTCCAAAAGAAAGACAGTACATGGGGCTAGGCCAAGAGGCACAGGTAAAGCAAAATGACTGGATAGATGCAAGCAAGAGTACTTGGAAATTTTTCAAACTTTTTCACTCCCCAAATTATTGCTACTGAAGCTTGTTTGAGTTGTGGTTAAAAGAGTAGGAGTGGGACCTAGGAAAAGCAGTCCCGTGCCAGATTTTTGACTCTCCAGGACATCCAGAATAGGGAACTCAGGTACCTTGTGATGTAGAGGACCAAGTCAGCATGGTGTGGATGGGTGTCATCTGGGGGATTGATTCTCTGGCTCCACTCACAAACGCTGAGCAGTGAGGAGGTGAGATTGGCAGTAATATTCAGATGAGCCTGAGGGAAGGAGTAGAAAGAAAGGAGGCCCTCTAAAGAATAGCCTCTGAAGCCAGCACATCTGGGCCACTGGCTAAGGGGTAGGCAGGAGGAGAAAGGGGATTTTCCCTGAATTCAATCTACTTCCTACCTCTGGCTCAGTCAGGATGATCATTTTTATCAGGTGAACTCGGAACTGGGCTCCTAGGGAAACATCTCTCAGTAGCTCTGCTCCCTATTAAGAAGTAAAGCAGCAGAGAGATGGAAGGAGTCAGTAGTAAAGAAACCCTGCCCTGATCAAAATCAGTCAGTTAACAAGTGTTCATTAAGAACCTCTTATGTACCAGAGCAGTAAAGTGCCAAAAATACATGTAAAAAAAAATAAAACGATCCCTGATCATAAGAAATTTTACATTCTAATGGAGGAAACAAGTAGCATATGTAAATATATATATATGCATATATATATTGCATAAATATAAAGTTAACAAATACATACATAAATATATATGTATACACACACAGTAGTTTAATCTAGGTACTATGAAAGGGAGTGTTGAAAGCTATCCAACAGCTCCAGGAATCTGATAAGGACAGCTTAGGTGAGAAAGGAGGAAGAGGGAATGTTGAAAGCTATCCAACAGCTCCAGGAATCTGATAAGGACAGCTTAGGTGAGAAAGGAGGAAGAGGGAGACCTCCTGTCTGTTGGCTCATGATTTCTCCAGCTGACAGGGAGCATGGAGTTTATTTATACAGATTTCAAGACTCATTTCACACAAAGAACACCAAGAAGCTTTGCAGTTGTGCAGAAATTACAAATTATATCATGTTAAAATACAAAGGAGCCGCTGTGTGACCCTGGGCAAGTCACTTGACCCCCATTGCCTACCCTTACCAATCTTCCACCTATAAGTCAATGCACAGAAGTTAAGGGTTTAAAATTAAAAAAAAAAATACAAAGGAGCCTCAGTGGCTTCAAGGTAAAGATAGGCCCAGAATAGAACAAGGTCCAAGGCTGAATTTTAGCCACCTTATTATCAGGAAGCTAATTCTGGTAATAGTTAAAGATATCCTAATAAATTGAATTTTATACTTTTCTTGGGAGCAAAGCACCTGCTTGATGAGGTCTTGTCTAATTTTTGTCCAGTTCTTGACCTTGGCTGTCTGGGAACAGATTCAGCTTAATTTTCTGCTTTTCTGTCTTGGAGGGAAACTGTTAACCTCTTAACTGCGGGTTTGATAAGAACTTAAAGTTTCCAATAAAACTATAATGTTTTCCAATAAGAAAAGGTATGGATCATAAAAGGAATCAAAGAGAGGAGTTTCAGATTTTTATCTTACATAGCCCATCCTGTCTGGCTCTGATTTGCATAGTAGGTCAAACCACAGCCTTGCTAGAATGCATTAATCTTTTGATGGGGTTCAGATAAAAATATCTGTTAGAGACTCTGTTTCTCTCAATGGCTTCCAACAAGGGAGGATACTAGTTGTTGGGGACTCAGGAAAAGCTTTATCCAGATGGCAGTGTATGAGCTACATCTTAAAGGAAGAGAGGATTCATATAACAATTATTATTAATAGAAATAATTAATAAAAAGTAGAAAAGTGAAGCATTTGCAACTTGGTGAGCTGAATCAGGAGACCTGAGCCTTAAGTCTGCTTTGTACTTATTAAGGGATCCTAGGCAAATCACCTAGAACCATGGCATGTAACAGCTAGAAGGGACTTTGGAGATTTTGCAGTTCATCACTCTTATTTTATAGAAGTAGAAATGGACAGCTAGGTGGCACAATGGATAGAGTGCAGGGCTTGGAATCAGGAAGATTTGAATTCAAATCAAGTTTCAGACACTACTAGCTATGTGACCTGGACAGGTCACGTAACCTTGTTTGCATTGTTTTTTCATCTGTAAAATCAGCTGGAGAAAGAAATAGCAAATCATTCCAGTATCTTTGCAAAAAAAATCCCAAATGGGGTAGCAAAGAGTCAGACACTACTGAAACAAATGAACGACAACAGAAACTAAGAAGCAACCTTTGTATACTACTGGCTGAGCCTTTATAAGATGAGATTTAAAATACCTGCCACTCTCATCTGAGCAGATTTTGGCTTAAACAATATAATAGAGATATGCAAAAGAATTGGGAAAGTGAAAAAGCCATAGAAATATGAAATATTATTGTACATCTTTCATTTGTTTTTGGATAGGACCTATGATTCCTTGGGATGTAGAATCCCAGACCAGGACTTGCTCTGTTAATTCAGATCAGCATGTGCTTAGCAACTTCTACTTGCCTAGGGCCACATGGCCAACTTATGTCAAAGGACATCAGTTATATGCATTGTTCCATAAAATCATGAATGAGTTGAGGAGAGTAAATCTCTATAGAGGATAAATCCAACTCACCACATTTCAGAATGTAAGAAATGGATGACTAGTCAATGATAAGTCAGGTAAATGGTTAGAGGGATAGACAGGACAACTCTCTCCCATAGTTACAAGGACAGCATTTAATTCTAAGGACTTGTTCAGCATTTCTCTGAAGTGTTTTCCACCAAAAGTCTTTTGAAGATAAATATTAAAGCACTGTATAATAGGAGTTGTTAGAATATTTCAAAGACAATGTGATCTAGGGCCCTGCTTTGGAAATCACTCACAATATTGAGGTTGGTGAGGATATATCGCTCTGTGTCTTCCTTGTGATGCTCATAGACATCATGGCCCACCACAACCAGTAGCTCCAGGTGTTTGACACTTCCTAGGGCCCTTTTGGAGATCCGAGCAGAAAGTCGGCGAGCTGCAGAGTGCCAGAGAATGTGAGCAAGAAAGAGCAAGAAGATAAATCAGAGTATTTTTCCCTCATAAAGATAGAGTCCCTCAAAGTCCCAAAGTTAGGAAAAAGGGTTTTTGTTTCCCCCACTTTCAATGATGCTACCCAGATCCAAAGTACCCTATAGGGCTTATTGACTTGGAATTGAGTAGGTGATGGGAAATTTGCAGATCACTCTATAAAAAGGGCAAGGTAAACCAAGGGACTCTCTTTGATCCAGTAGTGATTGTATCTGATCCCACAATAGGATTATGAACCATCTCTGCCCAGCCAGGTAGTGTTGTGGACCTGGACAAGTGAACTCCTCTCTCTGTACCTACTCTGAGAACTCTGAGTCTCTAGGTTACATATGTAAGAGAGGTCTGAATAAAAGGGACTACCCTAATTAGGCTCGTGAAAGACTCCATCAGAAGTTGGCAATACTAGAAGGATCCCTTTAGGGGTCCTTTCTTCTGCTGCTGTCAAAGACACCATCATCCTTCCAGTCACCCAGACTTGCAATCTGGGTGTCATTCTCAATTCCTCCCTCATTCTCTCTCTCTACCATAGTCAATCAGTTATTGAGACCTGTTTATTCTTCCTTTGAAACATTTCTCATATACTTCCCTCTTTCTCTTCTGATAATGACAATGCATCCTGGTACAGGTCCTCCTCACCTCAGGTCTGGACTATTTTAATAGTCCCCTGCATGCTTTCCCTGACTCAAATCTTTTCCCATTGAGTCTGTCTTCCAATTAGCTGTCAAAGTGTTTTGGCAGGTTTCGGGTCAGATCATGTTAAGTATGTTAATGGAAGAAAATAGAGGAGAATACTTAAGGGTTTTGCAGCAGGGGTGGAGAGGGGGTGGTCTGGGCCAAAAATTTCATCAGTATACCTATTCCTACTATGGAAACTTCCCCTACCAATATAATTTTTCTGTAATTTAAAGTCCTTTTTTTTAAACCCTTGCTTTCTATCTTAAAATCAATACTAAGTATTAGTTCCAAGGCAGAAGAACAGTAACAGCTAGGCAATGGGGGTTAAGTGACATGCCCAGGGTCACATAGCAAGGAAGTCTCTGAAGTTAGATTTGAACCCAAAACCTCCAGTCTCTAGGCCGGGCTGTTGATCCTTTGAACCACCTAGAAATCCCCAACTTAAAGTCTTAAAGAGTTGCCTGCAACCCAGAGAAGTTAATAAGTGTCAGGGGCAAATGAATATTAATAAATGTTAAAAAAAAAAAAAACACTATTTCCTGGCTCTGACTTCTCTTTTGCATTAGAATGGATATAAAGTATTGATTCCAAGACTGAAGATAAGGTTTTGTTTTGTTTTGTTTTGTTTTAAATAAAGAATGCTTGGAAGTTAAAAAAAAAAAAGTGTCGGGGGCAGAACTAGACCTAGGCCCTTTTGACTCCCAAATCAGTCTCTAATACCTATACCATGGTATGAAACCACTTGGGAATTCTTTATGCAGTCTTCTGAAAAAGACCCCCTTCTCATGTTGGACTTTGTTATTTAATCTATTAGTGCTATGGTGGTAGAGATTTCAGACCAGCAAGGAAAGAAAGATTGTGCCAGAATACATGTTGAATGGAGTGGCCAGCCTTTCCTTGCCCTTCAAACTACCTTGAATTAACAATCCCTATTCCACCCAAGGCCTGAACTGGACTTGTTCACATTTGTCTTGAATTCTAATCTCTAAAACCTGAGGCCACTTTGAAATAAGCATTGTTTCTTCTTGGGTTCAAAGCCTTCCTCTGCTTACTCTATCTAATTGAAAGACAACTTTTATTTTTATTTTTTATTTATTTATTTATTTTTTAATTTTAAACCCTTAACTTCTGTGTATTGACGTATAGGTGGAAGAGTGGTAAGGGTAGGCAATGGGGGTCAAGTGACTTGCCCAGGGTCACATGGCTGGGAAGTGTCTGAGGTCAGATTTGAACCTAGGACCTCCAGTCTCTAGGCCTGACTCTCAATCCACTGAGCTACCCAGCTGCCCCTATTTTTATTTTTTAATATCTTTAATGTCTTTGAATCAGGTATAAGACAAAAAAGAGGTCAGGGTTAGGAAATTGGGGTTAAGTGACTTGCCCAGGGTCACACAGCTAGGAAGTGTGTCAAAAACAAGTCTAAAACAAGATTTGAACCCAGGTCCTCCTGACTCTCTATCCATGGTGCTACCTAGTTGCCCCTAAGGCAACACCTTATACAGGAAGAGTTTCTTGATTCCTGTAGCTACTAGGCTTCTCCCCACCAAAAAAAAAAAAAAAAAAAAAAAAAAAAAAAAAAAAAGTTCACCTCATTTATTTTGTATATATTTATCTATATATTGTCTCACCAGATAGAAATAATCTCCTTGAAGTCAAAAACTGTCATTTTTGTCTTTGTATTCCTAGTGCCTACCCTAGTGCTAGCCACATAGTAGTTGCTCAATAATGCTTATTGGTTGATTAATCTAGGTTTGCTAGTATAATCCAATTAGCTAAGGTTTTATCTAGTTACATTTATGGTGATGTTGCTTACTGGTTTGGAGGGAATAGGACTGGATATAATTTCCTCTGAGATATTAGGGCTTAGAGTGAATAGTGTTAAGTGGATGACCCAGTAGGCTGCACCATCTAGGGAGAAATATTTCCCCTACCTCTCAGTACATTCCCTCAGAAGTCTTCATCCTAGAAGAAAAATGACTCTGCCTGGGATTCACAGGTATTTCAAATGATTCCCAAAAGTCTCAAATGACTATGGGAAGTTTTATAAAACTTATATACTTTATATAAGGTGCTTTGCCACATAACTTTCCTAGACGATATCCTTCTGCCTGAGGAAGGAGGCTGGTACCTTGTGAGGCCCCTGCTGCCCTCTGAGTAGCCTTATGAATAAGGTGGGGCTGGGCATGACAGCAGTCTGGCAACAGGTTCCAGTGCTCACTCTTCAGAGGTTGAATGTAAAGTTGTTCACCCTTCACTCTGACTTCCCCATGCTGATAAAAAGAAAAAAAGAGGGTGGGAGCAAAGAAAGAGGGGCCTTTATAAATCATTCCTCTCTTGAGGCAAGCGACTTCATTTTAGAATTATTCTTCATGTTAGCACAGATGGAACAAATTTTATGCTTAGATTTCCTCCCCACACTTCTGTTTGCAAGTCTTTTAATTATGTATTCTACCTTGTAGGGTCCTTCTCATAATGATGAATTCAGCCATAAGATAATGTAAATCTATATCTGCAAATCACTTATTCTGTTTTTTCTGTCTATGTATACTTTGTACTCAGCAAGTCTGCATTTTAGAGGGACTACCCTTGTTTCATTTTCCTCTCTTTAAACTCTGTGTAGTGAAAAGAACCTACTTGGGTTACAGAAGAATATAACAATAAGGGCTTTTCAATGACTTGTATCCAAACTTTGAGTGGATCTTTCTACCCTGATCTCCCTCTCCTACCCCAGGATTATCCCAGATAACTGCAATCCTGCTACAATGCTATTAGTGACCCCGCTACCCATAGAAGATATTCACTGAGTATATGTCTGACAGGGAATATGGATTAACACTAATTCACCTGCTTTCGCTTTTTCTTTCCTCTTATGAACACAAATGCATATTTGAAAGGTGTTTGAGGATGCCAGTTTTTATTCCTATCAAGCTAACTGGCCTATTGAGGGCCTGAAACCCATGGCTTTGACCTTAGTAAGATTATATTCTGAGCTCACAAACAACCATCTTCCAAATACAGTTCTTCAAAACTTTGCCTAATCACCCTTTGAGGTCAACAATATTTAGGCCTTAGAAGATTAGTGTGGAAGCCCCAAGGTAAAATCTTTTACTAGCTTAATGCTGTATAAAAGTCAGAAAAGACTCTCAGCCTTGGTACATAGTCCCAAACCCGTCACGGAAATGTATCAGAATCAAAGAATCTTTGAAATGGAAAAATATCTTTAAAATTATTTAGAGTCTGACCCTCTCATTTTAGAGGTGAGAAAACTGAATCCAAGAGAGGGAAAGCAAATTGGATAACACCACAGACCTGCTTAGAGGCACAACATAATACAGTGAAAAAAACACTATATTTGAAATCAGAAGACTTGGGTTTGAAAACCAACTTAACTACTTACTACCTGTGTGCCCCTGGGCAAGTGACTTAACAGAAGTTAAGGGTCTCATTTTCCTCATCTATAAATTGAGGGAATTGGACAATATAAGTTATAGAGGCAAGAAACTGGAAAATGAGGGGATGCCCTTCAATTGAGGAATGACTGAACAAATTGTGGTATCTTTTGGTGATGGAATACTATTGTGCTCAAAGGAATAATGAACTGGAAGAATTCCATGTGAACTGAAACAACCTCCAGGAATTGATGCAAAGTGAAAGGAGCAGAGCCAGAAGAACATTGTACACAGAGACTGATACACTGTGGTAAAATCAAATGTAATGGACTTCTCTACCAGCAGCAATGCAATGATCCAGGACAATTCTGAGGGACTTATGAGAAAGAACACTATCCACATTCAGAGAAAGAACTGTGGGAGTAGAAACAGAAGAAAAACAACTGCTTGAACACATGGGTTGATGGGGATATGATTTAGGATGTAGACTCTAAACGACCACCCCAGTGGAACTATCAGTAATATAGAAATAGGTCTTGATCAGTGACACAGTGGAAATGCGTGTTGGCTGCATGGGGGAGGTTTTGAGGGGAAGAGAAAGAATATGAACCATATAACCATGGAAAATTTTTCTAAAAAATAAAAAAAATTTTTTTTAATTAAAAAAAATCAAGAGATTCGTGAAAAAAAAAAAAAGATGGGCTATAAGGTCCTTTCTAGCTCTAAATCTGTGAATCTAAGAGCCTAAATCTCTTGACTACTATCTTCACCAACTTGGGAACTGGATATTTTTTTAAAGATATATTCAATAATAGAATTGGGGGAAAAGTAATGGTATACATTTTCACAGAACCTTCTTCCCATTCTTGTACTTTGTGTTCTAGTGGCTGTCACCCTCAACATCCCTCCCACCCTACCTCTCACCTACATCATTCTACCTAGCTACTTACTATATAATACTAATGAGATGAAGCCTTAAATAATTAAGATATTCACTCACCAACTGCCCAGCACAGTAAGTGATTTTAGCAGTTGCCCTAGAGGGCAGCAAGATCTTGCCTCCTGTAAAGCAGTTGTCTGGATATTGTCTCAGCAGCCAGAGAGAGGAGTTAATTACCCATCTGCTAGTAAAAGATGGGATCAGTAGGCTGAACTCTTCAGGAAACTCGAAAACATAGAGTTCTCCCAGGGCCTGGAAGGAGCAGCGCTGGGTCTTACAATGCATCCTGGAGATCTGGTGGTCTTCACAAAGGCAGCTGAGCTGAAGCACATCAAACTCTAGGGCTGAAGAAAACAAGATGGCCAGTGTGTATTTTAGAAAATCCTAGCTTAGCATTTCTACAGTTCTTTCCATATGAGAAAATGGGCAAAACTGAATTCCTTCCATTAATTTATTTGACAGGAAGAGCCTTCAAGGGATTACCTCCACCTTTCAAATTATCATCCTTTCTCCACTAATCTATGAGCTACTGACCATACCTGTGTAGAGTCCCAATTTAGTGCTCTCTTTTTCCTCTAATTATCTGATATTATATTTCTCTTTGTACATGTATTTTCCCCGGCCTCTGGCCTCTACCACTGAATTGAATATAAACTCCTTCAGGGCAGAGACTGTCATTCTTTATCTTTGTATCCCCAAAGCCTAACAGTGCCAAGCATATCCACTAATACCCCTAAAGATCTTTGATTTAGTCAGCAGTGCAAATTCCCAGTGTGGAGTCATCTAGTCAGATAAAAACACTTAAGACTTAGTGGGTAGGAAGCAGCTAGGTAGCACAGTGGATAGAGTGACAGGTCCGGAGTTAGGAGAACCTAGGTTCAAATCTGATATTAGACCTTTCATAACTGTGTGTTCCTGGGCAAGTCACATAAACCCAATTGCTTAGACTTTGATCTTCTGTCTTAGAATTGATACTAAGACAGAAGGAAAGGGTTAAAAAAAAAAAAAGAATTATTGGGTGAGCCCTGAGTCAATATAAGTGATATATTTGCCTAGGATCACATAGCTAGTATACCATAGAAGTCAGATTTGAACAAGGTCTTTTGTTGTTTATTGTGATTTAGTTGTTTCAGTTGTATCTTACTCTCCATGACCCAATTTGGAGTTTTCTTGGCAAAGATACTAGAGGGGTTTTCCATTTTCTTCTCCAGCTCATTTTACAGATGAGGAAACTAAGGCAAACAGGGTTAAGTGACTTGCCCACAGTCAAACAACTAGTAAGTATCTGAGGCCAGATTTGAACTCAGGAATAAAAGTCTTCCTAACTTCAGGCCAGGCATTCTATCTACTGCACCACCAAGCTGCCCTTGAACAAGGTCTTGCTGACTCTAAACCCAGCACTCCATCTACTATGCTATAATGCCTCTTGAACTTTGAACATTGTAAGTGCTGAATAAATGTACGCAGGCTTTAATTGAATATAAATTATGTGGAGCAAGGCTGCAAATAATAAGTGAGTCCATTTTGATAGTAAAAAGTCCCCTGATTCCCTATTCTTGACTAGGGATTTCATACAATGAGGAACTTTATCATGCTCCTAGACCCCCACTGATATGTGAGGGTGGAAAGTGTTTATACCAATTAAATCTCTTTGGCTAAAAAAGAAATTGAGGCAATGCCATTTATTATCATTTCCATAAAAGGGAATAAAGTCTAAGTTTCTACAAATAGAAATAATCCTTCCTAAATCACAGAATGTTTAAGTTAAAAAGATTTTAGAGAGCATCTATTCTAACGCATTTCTTGTATAGATGAGACAGAAACCTAGAAAAAGGAATTTACTTGCCCAAGCTAGTTAGCAGCAATTTGCTTTGAGATATTTTTTATAAATTCTTTTATAGAAAGTTCTGGAGTCAGACCTCTAGCTCTGTCCTGGAAACTACTCAGACCATGTTTCTATATATTTGTCAGTAAGATAACAGCAAGCATTTAATTAACAGGAAGATACTTGGTTCATGGAAGAGAAAGTAGCTTCCTCCTCACACACACTTCCAAGAAAAAGGTTCTTCCTTGTATCATGGTTCTTAGTCTAAAGTGGGGGATGTAAAAAAAGAAAATCAAAGACATATTGACTTAACAAATTACTAAGTAAGATAAATATAAGTAATGCTTCCCTTATTGAAAAGACATTTCAGAAGAATACCTTCTAGGGTGGAAACAGCACCAAAATAATGGAAAATATTCTCTGGATCCAAAGCCATCAGAAATCTCTGAAAGAGAAAGAAAGGAAGAAGCAACTAGATGTATTTTTCACCTTTGACTAAATGAAAATCAATGATCATAATAACAACATTCCTTCTGAAATAAATTAGCTTCAGTCCCCATTTTCTGAGTTCTAACTTTATGCCATACATTTGATGCCAAAGAATAGCTGTCTTTTTAATTTATAGCTCATAAAGAATTATACAACCATTATCTTATGTGAGCCTCATAACACTCCTAAAGTTGGAACTGGAGTTATTATCCTCATTTTACAGGTAAAGACACTAAGGCTCAGAGAGTTTTAAGAGACTTGAGCTCAGAGAGTTTTAAGAAACTTGCTGATAGTCGTATAGCTGGTAAGCATTAGAGTCCAGGTTGGAATCCATGCCTTCCTGTTTCCTTTGTGTACCAGAATGAAGGTCAATTTTAATCCATATCATCAGATTTTTCAAAGACCAGAGTTTCTAGGCATTAAACTCACCTCCTGGAAAGCTGGAAGCTGGAAAGATCCCAGTAGGAAGAAAGCAGAAGCAAAGATCACCCATGTGCTGACCATGGCCAGAGAAAAGGTAGCTCACACTATGCTGAAGATTTCCCTCTGTATTACTCAAAATCCAGTCTCAGGGAAAAGACAAATTCAGAACTTAAAGCAACTATGTAAGATGCTATATCGTGGGATGGAGAACCTAAGAGGGAAATCTGGTCAATGTCAACCGTGACAGCAACAGCTGGGAGGGAGCTATTAGGCAATGTTTACCCATTAGGAGACTTGCAAGATTAAGAGGTCTGAGATAGTTCATATTATACAACCAAACGAAGAGGAAGAAGTTAGGTAACGGACCATTTCTAAGAGCAAAAAGATTCAGCTTCACAATGGTGATTCTTATGCCACAGGACAGAAGGGATGGAAGTCTGGCTGAACTTTTAGTTCAATGTTTCAATTTTGCTCTGTGGGTCATGTGACTCTCCAGAGTGATTGATATACTTCTTGATATTGTTATTGGATTTGATCCCATTGTTTTGGCATTTCCCCAAAGTTTCATGTAATCATGGTTGCTTGCCTTGACAGAGTGAAGCATGGAAGAATGTGCTGGAAAATGTCAGTCTATGAATGGGATTAAGTCCTTCTCCCTTGGTATTTCAAAAAAACAGGGATGACTCCTCTGGAGCATCCTGAATCTATTAGTTTAACCAAATCAGTGGTCTCCAAAGTAAAGCACATGTATCCTGGGGGTTTGTAAGACAATAAATTGAGGTGCAGGAAGAAACTAACAGAATACATATTTATAATTTTCATGTAAGCAAATAAGAATTAATTTTACTAATACATTTTCATTTAAATTCTACTTTACTAATATTTAATAATTTTAATAGTTTATGAATATTTAATATTTAGCTTAAAGTTTTATTTTTACAAATATTGTGGGTTAACACTGGCTTTTGACTTGGTCTATATGTCAGATCATGTAAGTTCATGTAACATGACTTTTAAGTGCCAACTGAAATTCTGCTTTCTACAGGTAAGTTTTCCCAATCCTTAATTCTAGTCTTCCCTCTCTTAATTATTTCCTATTTCTCCTACATATAGCTTGCTTTGTATATATTTGTTTGCATGTCATCTCCACATTAGATTGTAAGCTCCTTGAGGGCAGGGAATGTCTTTTGCCTCTTTTTGTATCCCCAGTACTTAGCACATTGCTTGGCACTTTGTAGAGGCTTAATAAATGTTTACAGGTTAATTGATTGATGTAACATGTATGGTACACATTTCCTAAGGGAAATGTGGGGATTCTATAACATGGAGGCACTGGCAGTAATACTTTTACCTGTTTCACATGCTTTAAACATATTACAACAATGTTAATGTATACATGCTCAGTTTAAGTGACTTAAGATTCTTGAAAAGAAACAAGATTATACTAATATTGAGAATATAAGCAAACAATGAAATGGCAAAATTAGTCCTGTTTCTAGAACAAGCTTTTTGATAGCCACATTATGAGATTTTAAAAAATTATATGCTAATCATATCTAAAAAGATAGCCCCCTAAAGTCAAAATTATTATGAACATTTCACATGAATGTATTTCCACTATTATTAATGAACCTGATTCTCCATGTATATTGTGCCTTAGCTAATGATAATATTCTGATTTTATTTGTGACATTTAAAAACCAAGGCTTTAAAGCACAAAATGTGTGCCACCCATGAAAACTGTAGAATATTCCAAAATTTGGAAACAGAATTCTATCCCAGAAGTGCACAAGAATTCAACCAGTAGACCACAGGCTAAATAAGGAAAGGGGCTGTCTGCAAAGCCAGCATTAATGCCAGAGAAGGCAAATGGGAGGGCAGCCTCTCAGGGTTACCAGAGTCCTATGAAGGCTATAAACCTCTGTGTCTGGAAACAGTGAGAATGAAAGGCCCATCAGAAAATCCCTGAGAAGTGAGAAAGTCCCAGAGAAGTCACTGAATCTCAGAATGGAGACCTTGAAAGCCCTGGGGAGTAGTAGTGACCAGCATGGCATGGCAATGTTCAGTCTGAGATAGACAAGGTGTCCGGGATCTCCAAGATTCCTGAAATGACATAGAAAGACCTAAAGATCCTGCACTCTGAACTTCAAAGATCCAGAGGAGACTAACTCTGGTAGGTGGAAATTGGCACAGGAACCCAGGAAACCAAGGAATACACCAACTAAAACCAATCACTCCATCCTAAATTGAAAAAAGGGATAGAGTTTGGCCCAGGTACAAAGCCCCAGTTCAGGAATCAAAGCCAGAGAAATGAATAACCAAAGAAGGCATTAGCCAGTATAAATATAGGTCTAGTAGATATGGAGATTCTCCAAAAGGAGTGAATAACTGTAACAGCTCTAAGCAAAGATTCAGAGGGAGAAAATCTGTTCCACAAGAATTATATAAATACTTAGAAGAAATGAAGTGACAAAAATGAATGAAATAAAAGTTCCAGAGGAAAGAATTAGAAGGAGAATAAATAACTTAGGAGAAAACGTGATACATCTTTTTTTTCTTTTTACTCTTACCTTCTGTCTTAGAATCAATATTAAATATTGGTTCTGTGGCAGAAGAACAGTAAGGGTTAGGCAACTGGATTAAGTGACTTGCCCTTGGTTGCACAGCAAGGAAGTATCTGAAGCCACATTTGAACCCAGGACCTCTCATCTCCAAGTCTATCCACTGAGCCACCTAGCTTCCTCTAGAAAGTGATCACTTTTATCCAAATAACAGACTCCCTAAAAACTAGAATAGACTTAACAGAACAATGGCTCTATGAGAAAGCAAGAAACATTAGAATAAAATCAAACACCTGAAAAAATAGAGAAAATGTAATATATCTCATCTCAAAAAAATAACTAGTAAATAGAAAAATCACTGGCCTCTTTGAAAACTTTGATTTTTAAAAAACAAGTTTAGACAGCACATTTCAAAAAACCATAAAGGTCCAAAAAAAGGGGGAAAGACCTTCTTATACAAAAGTATCTTTACCAGCTCTTTTTTTTTTTAATATTTTATTCCACTCTAATTAATGTATTTTTTTTAAACCCTTAACTTCTGTGTATTGGCTCCTAGGTGGAAGAGTGGTAAGGGTGGGCAATGGGGGTCAAGTGACTTGCCCAGGGTCACACAGCTGGGAAGTGGCTGAGGCCGGATTTGAACCTAGGACCTCCCATCTCTAGGCCGGACTTTCAATCCACGGAGCTACCCAGCTGCCCCTACCAGCTCTTTTTATAGTGGCAAAGAATTGGAAACTGAGGGAATCCCCATCAACTGGGGAATGGTGAACAAATTGTGGTTTTGGGTTGTAATGGAAAGCAATTGTGCCATAAGAAATAATGAGTTGGTCGTTTGGGGGTTGGTGTGGAGATCTCTTTATCATCTCTGATAAGGACAGTTTAGTTGATAAGGAAATAAGGACAGAACAAGGGAAATGTCTTTTACTTCATGCTTCCAGCTCTGGCTCCAGGAACATGGAGTTTATTATATATATTTCAAGACTCATTTCACACAAAAGAACCCCCCCGAAACTTTGCAGATGTGCAGAAGTTACAAATTATGTCACATCAAAACACAAAACATTGGCTTCAGAATAGACCAAGGCCAAGGCTGAATTTTGACTGGCTTCTTATCAGAAAGCCAAGTTGGGGAGTATCTTGGCCTTGGCTATAACAGGCAGCAGCATTCCTTGCTGTGTTAACAGTGTTAACCCTTTAAATTCAGGTTTGATAGGAACTTAAAGCTTTTCAGTAAGGCCATAATACTTTTCAAGAAGAAATCACAAGGATCACAAAAGGGGTCAAAAGAGGAGTCTCAGATTTTTATCTATTCTCTTATTGGCTTCCCACAGGTTGGTTGCTAGTAGTATGGGTTGGCATTTAGTTGCTGGAATATAAAGGTGGGCCTGAGCTTACTGAGAGGGCTTTTGGCTTTAGCCTTTAAAGGGCTTTTTGTCTCTGAGATCTCTAGAGAACAGGAGGTCTGTCTCATAGGCAAGGATCTGCTGTCAGTTGGTTACTGATACTTTGGGCTTCTATAGAAAACTGATTGAAGGAATGAGTGAGTGCTAGCTGTCTTATTATTTTAGGGAGTTAGGTAGTTAGTGAATCATTTATAGGTAGTGTAGGTTAGATAGGCCTGATGTGCCAGGCAGAAGAACCTGAGAAGACAGAGACAGTTTTAGAAAATTTTAGGTAGTTATTGGAAATTTTAGGTATATTTTATAAGGTATAAGATTAATAATCTCTCTTTCCTCTTTTCTATCTTTCTCTCCTTTACTATATTCTTTTACTATCTCTATTTTAATTAAACTAAATTGTTAATTGTTAAAAACAGCTAGAAGTTTTCTTTTCTCTGGCTTAAAGGGATAATATTAATTTACAACTACTATATTCTCATTAAAACTTAAATTATTAAAAGCTGCTCTCTTATTTTGTCAAAGCCCCTATTTTAACCCTTACAATAGTTTGATTGCCATGGCACTGAATAAGTTAATTTAGTTAAAATTGTCATTTTTATTATATTACCTCAGCCTGACCATGAACAATTATTTTCCAGTTGTTTGGATCTAACTTTATTTGTGTGAAAAGCATTTTGTAATTATCTTCATGTAATTCCTGGGCTTGTCTCAGCAAGTAGATTCCCATGAATTTTATATTATCTAGAGTTATTTTAAATGGAATTTCTCTACCTCTTGCTGCTGAACTTTGTTGGTAATATATAGAAATGCTGATGATTTGTGTGGGTTTTTTGTATCCTGCAACTTTACTGAAGTTATTATTTCAACTAGTTTTTTTAATTGATTCGATAGGATTCTCTAAGTTTACCATCATATCACCTGCAAGGAGTGATAGTTTAATTTCCTCACTGTCAGGACCACTGGGGATCACCAGGTTGGAGGTTCCAAGGGTAAGAATGCAGATGGACTCAGGAGGGCTGATGGCTAGCAAGTGGCAAGTTTATTGGTCGCAGTTAGATATTTATAGAGGGTTGAATCAGACAGAGGGATTAGATCACTCACAATGAAAGTCAATGATTAACAGGATAGAAACAATGTATTTAAATTACCTAGGACATGGCTCTGAACAGAGTTTTCTATAGGTGTCAGTGTGTGACCCAGCTTCTCACAGAATTCCTGCAACAGCAATTTCTTGGAAGAACATGCAGTTTTTACAAAGTACAGCAGGGAGGAGTTAGGAACCTCAAATGAAGTCATGGGGCCATGTGTCTGATCCTTGCTAGGCTATGGCTTTGATTTTATTGGCATCCACTCTCACCACTGGGAGATACACCTCACTGCCTACTTTAATTCCTTCTACTTTGATTTCTTTTCTTATTGCTAAAGCTAGCGTTTCTAATACAATAATAGTGATTAATGAGCATCCTTGCTTCACTCCTGATATTATTGGGAAGGCTTCTAACTTATCAGTGTCCCCTTCTGTGTCTGTACCTTGCTCTTCTTTGTCTCCATAAACAATTTCTATGGTTAGGTGTTTTGTTTTTTAGTATTTGCTCATTTTCCCAGTCTTTTTCTTGACTTTTATCTTAAAGGTGGGCTCTGTTCTCAGGGTAGAGAGGCCACTTTCTTGAACTTCAGTTTTTCCTTGATGTTACCCTTAGTTCCGTTTCTGGATATATGAAAATTTCAGTATGATGGTCTTTGGCCTGGGAGCTCTGAAAGTCACCTCCCACTGCTGATTCAATCACCCATAAGACAACTGATGGATTGCAGAGCTCCCTGTGCTGGGGCTCAGGTTGTAGACTCAGGTTAGGGTTGAAGCTTTTAGTCTCACTCTTGGCCTGATCAGGTCAGGCATATTGTGGACTGCCTTGACCTGGGGCTTGTAACTTTGCCTTGAGTTTTGGTAGGGGCTAGCTTTTGGCCTCTATCTAGGCTTACACAGGCCAACACATTGCAAACTGTCTTTCACTGGAGTTCAAGTATTCACTACAAGCTTGGGCTGGGGCTCCCCACCTCACTTTGGGCTTGCACAAACAGGCATGCCACACAGACTGCCTGGAGCTGAGATTCTGGACCTTATTGTAGGTCTGGACTGGGAGTTGGAACTTTAAGGAATGTGTGGGGTTGCACTGCTATTACTTTAGGCAGAGTCTCAGGATCTGGATGTCAGTTTGGACCTAGGTTCAGAACCTGAAATTGTAGATGTGTGGTAGGGATGGGGAGCTTGCTCTTGGCTTACATCAGTACTCCTTGGTGTAGCCTCCAGCAGGCTGGGCTCCTCTCTCACCCCAGTGAATCAGACCCTCTCTGCCTACCTTTCAAGTTCTTCTCTGTATGAAAGTTGCTTCATTCCATCTCCTTGTTGGTTCTTTCACTCCAGTATTCCTTTTGAGGCATTAGTTTAAGGTTGGTTGGAGAGGATTCTCATAGTGGTTCAAGCTTTCCCTGTTTCTACTCTGCCATCAGGAAAATTCTTAATACGTAGGCAGAGGTTTAATTCTCTTCCTAGCCTTATATTTATACCACTCTAGTTAACCTATGGTAATGTCTGTGAACAGATAGCTATCAGAAGGGGAAGTTAGGGAACAAGCTGACCTTTTCTTATTGGGACTTCCCTTAGGCTGTGTACTGATCTCCAAAATGCATATAGAGACAATGACTCTCAGTGATGCCCTCCTTCTCTGTCTAAACTAAGTCTTCCCTTTGTTCCATGCTTGCACCTTTCTCTTAAATCCAGAAGCTCATAATCTTTTTCTCCATTTTGATATAACTTCTCCCTTTTAAACATATTGCTTGGGTTGTAATCCATACAATGGCTTTAACTGATTCAAAGAGGTATACAGAACCTGATCATATGAGTCTGATTGATTCAATCAAAAAGTGTTTTCATGGCACCTGAGCCAGAGGTGGCTTCAACACCATCTTTACACTGATGAAAAGCCAGAACTAAACAGAAACTTTGAAATACTAACATAAAGCAGCAGCTAGGTTGTACGATGGATAGAGAGGAAGGAAGGAAGGAAAGAAGGAAGGAAGGAAGGAAGGAAGGAAGGAAGGAAGGAAGGAAGGAAGGAAGGAAGGAAGGAAGGAAGGAAGGAAGGAAG
>NC_058131.1:277936457-277981753 GCF_016433145.1 Gracilinanus agilis
AAGGAAGGGAGGAAGGAAGGAAGGAAGGAAGGAAGGAAGGAAGGAAGGAAGGAAGGAAGGAAGGAAGGAAGTTAGGAAGGAAGGAAGGAAGGAGAGAAAAAACAACTGGGGCAACTGGAAGGAGCTACATAATGGTATAGTGCTAATAGTATAATGGAAGGGAGAAGAAATAAGTATCTCTTCAGAACCTTGATGTATTCAAAAGGTATTGAGGAAGTAGTAAAAAGGGGAAAGAGAAGAAAAGGTGTAAGGTATACACTGTTATTAAAAGGAGGAAGAAGGGGATAAAACTTGCTAATTCTCATAATTGGAGTACATGAGGAAAGTATACAAGCATGAAGGAGGGGAGGAAGAAGTGGGCATTAGATGAAATTCACTCCTAAATGGACAAAGAAGGATTGAAAACACACACGTGCACACAGTTTGGTGTCAAAATACAACAGACTCAATAAGGGAAAGATTTGAAGATGAAGGGAGGAGTTATGGGATGATACAAAATGCTAAACACAAAAACACAAATATACTTCTTGATCCTGAAAGACGCAGTAGAAAAGAAAAGAACTAGATGAAGAATGGTGAAATAAATTTTGGTATGTACATGTATTGGAATATTATTATACAATTAAAATGATGAAAAAATTATTTCAGAAAATACTGAAATAGTATGAACTGAATCTGAATAAATTAAGCAGAACCAGGAAAACAATTTATATAACAACAGCCCTATAAACAAAAATAACTTTGAAAGGTTTTAAAACCTCTGGTCAATGTAATGAACCAGCCAATCATGTCCCTGAAAGGACCTATGATGAAATATCTCACACGCATCCTAACACAGAAGTTACAGATTCAAGAGACATACTTCTTTTGGATATGGCCACTGTGTAGATTCATTTTCTCTAGGTTTTTTTTTCTTTTTTGTCTCCATTTTTATTGGGAGTAAGGGGGAAGAAGGGTAGGGTTAACAATAGTGATGGCAAGAAAAAGAGGACCACTGAAACATTTTTTTTAATGCACCAGAGAATAAAAAAGGTGAGATGAAGCAAAAATTAGGACACTGGTTTTGCAAGTAGTACATGGAATTTTTTTATATACTTTTAAAAAATTAATAGTATTAAATTCAGATTCACAGTTTTGTATATAGTTCTGAGTTTTACTGTTTATATAGAAATGCTTTTTTTTTTAGTGTTTAAGTTTTAAATTTTTAAATAATTTAAATAAAATTAGTAATAAAATGTAGTAAGTAAGCATAGTCAATGAAGCACTCTTTCAACCTAGGTCAATGGATCTTTGTGAGACCTTTTTAAGCTTTGACACTTATTAGCATCAGCTATCAAAATAAAATGTACTTAGAATCAGAGCTTTGAATTTCTGCATCATCGTGTTAAACCAAATTTTTAAAGAAATAATGAAGCACATTTAATCACATTGCTCTCACTAAAAATAAAACCTGGGTTCAAAAAGGGGCTTGTACACATTGATCAAATTTTAAATTATTCATATATTTTTTACTCATTTTTTTAAAATTTCTACTTTTTAAAATTAGTTAATTTTGTTTAGAATATTTTCCCATGGTTACAAGATTTATGTTCTTTCCCTCTCCTCAAACCACCACACACACACACACCCGCCACTCCGCTACCCCCACAGCTGACATGCAATTCTACTAGGCTTTACATGTATCATTGATTGAGACCTATAGGTTGCACTAGGGTAATTGTTTCGCATCTACATCCAATCCCCAATAATATCCCCCTCAACCCAGGTGTTCAAGCAGTTGTTTTCCTTCTGTGTTTCTACTCCCACAGTTCTCCCTCTGGATATGGATAGTTTTCTTTTGTTATGAGTAGTAGGGGGCTAAGGATGGTAATGAGGCTAGCTCAAGGAGAAACCTAAGCACAGCTAGATGTGAGAATAAGATTTGTTCCCCACACCAGCTGGGCTAAGCCTCCTTTAAGACTGAGAATTCTCTAGCTAACCACAAGCCTTAGAAACCAATCTTGCCAGTCAGTTGGGTAGAAGTAACCAGAAAGTAGAATGTTGGTTCTTGAAACCTTTGGTTATAATGAAGGGTTACCACTGGCTTGAAAGTGGTTATAGCCTGCTAGAGAAGTTACCAGGATCTGACTACACAAATCTAGATACTGTCACTAAAGGTAAGATGTTGTCTATCAAAGATTATATAGGCTTTGGGATCAAACTGGGTTTATTTGTTAAACTGAGGGTAGGTAAAAGGGAGGAGAGTGGGTGATGGAAACCCTAAATCATTTTGCCTAAGTATTAAGACCAAATAAATATTTAAACTTAAGTTGTTCCCTAAGGTGGAGTACAGAAAGCTCTTGGGGGTCTCTTTCTGACTGTGTTGCTGTTTGTTGCTGAGCCCAGAGGCTAACAAGCCCCTGGGTCAGATGCTGTTGTATTCTTGAAGTTAGCTGTATACTCTTGCTCGGATATAAAGCTTGTTGGCTATGCTAATAAAGGTGTTTGATATGGCTAGCAATAATGGTTGACCCTACCTGCCTGCCTAATCAAACTCCCAACCTCCCAGGGCCAAGTCTGTCACCTCCCTTACCCAAGGAGAAGAGAGAAAGTGAATCTCTCAGGGATTTGTGGACCTTAATTTATACCCTGTCCCTAACTGTCACCTTGGCACATGCCCCGGGCTGCTTTGCCAGGTTCTGAGTTCCAAAGTGGAAAACTGCTATTTTGTACCTATAAAAAATGGCTGCCCATTTCTGTATATCACACTTTCTCATAAGTCCATCAGCATTATTCTGGATCATTGCATTGCTGTTAGTAGAGAAGTCCATTATGTTCAATTGTACCACAGTGTATCAGTCTTTGTGTATAATGTTCTCCTGGTTCTGCTCCTTTCACTCTGCATCAATTCCTGGAGGTCTTTCCAGTTCACATGGAATTCCTCCAGTTCGTTATTCCTTTGAGCACAATAGTATTCCATCACCAGCAGATACCACAATTTGTTCAGCCATACCCCAATTGAAGGGCATACCCTTGTTTTCCAGTTTTTTGCTACTACAAAGACTGTGTAACTATAAATATTTTCATACATCTCTTTTTCCTTATGATTTCTTTGTGGTATAAACCCAGCAGTGTTTTGGCTGAATCAAAGGGTAGAGAGTCTTTTAAAGTCCCTTGGACATTGTTCCAGATTGCCATCCAGAATGGTTGGATCAGTTCACAACTCCACCAGCAATGCATTAATGTCCCAATTTTGCCACATCCCCTCCAACATTTATTACTCTCCCTTGCTGTCATTTTAACCACTCTGCTAGGTGTGAGGTGGGTACCTCAGAATTGTTTTGATTTGCATTTCTCCAATTATTAGAGATTTAGAACACTTTCTCATGTGCTTATTGATAGTTTTGATTTCTTTATCTGAAAAATGCCTATTCATGTCCCTTGCCCATTTATCAATTGGGGAATGGCTTGATTTTTTGTACAATTGATTTAGCTCCTTATATATAAGTAATTAGACCTTTGTCAGAGTTTTTTGTTATAAAGATTTTTTCCACAATTTGTTGATTCCCTTCTAATTTTGGTTGCATTAGTTTAGTTTGTACAAAAACTTTTTAATTTAATGTCATCAAAATTGTTTTACAATGTTCATGTTAGCACAATTTATAAATACTCATGCAAACATGTATATTAAAAGGAAATGAACAAATTTTTTACTGATGGGGGCTCAAAAAAGTTTATAAGTCACTGCCTTGGAAACTACTTTGTGACAATGAGCACATGTATCTTGGTCTGACCAGTTTCTTCCTCTGCATAATGGGGATAATAATAGCTCCAAAAACTCAAAAGTTTTGGGGAGGATAAAATGAAATCATGTTCGTAAAGCTCTTTGCAAACCTTAAAGTGCTATATCAATGCTAGTTATAGATGTATAATATATACATGCGCATTTATGTATTGTATATATGCATATATACGCACACGAGTGTGTTCTATCTATAGAGATATGATAAGCACTGGGCCGAAATGAATTTAATAAAAAGCATGTAAGCAGTGTACCGAGCGTTAGAAGTGGAAATAGAAAAAGGGAGAGGAAGAAAAGGGATATAGACGAGGGAAGATAAAGGAAAGGATGCCAAGAAGGAAGCAGAAGAAAGGAAACTAACGTTACTTTTTTATGTAACGCCTATTGCAATCCTCCCACCCCAAAAACCCTCACTTCTAGGCGGCTCTCCACCTCCTACCCCACCCCAGCCCCCATCCTCAGTTCGCTTTCTGCTCTTCCTGAGAGCTCAGGCCGTGACTGCCAAATGCAGCCACTCAATCTCTGCCGGCGGGTCCGTGACTTGTGTCTTTCCCCTTTCAGAGTACCAACACAGACCTACTCGCATCCTCTCGGAACTCAGCTGAAAGGAACGTTTTTCCCAGCCGGGCGGGAGCACCGGGACTTCCGGGAGGGCCGTGTGCCTGCGTACTCACGTGTGGACCAGCACGGGAAGCTACTAATGATTGGGATACGGAAGCCGAGACGTTTCATACTGCGTGCCGGGAACTGCCTTCTCTCTACTGTGTAGAAACAGGAGAGGGGCTCCTGAGCCTGCTGGCCTGTGCAGGGGTTGAGGTGAGTGAGGAAACGGGAGAAGGGTGCCTAGAAGCGCAGTGTCTCTAGAGTAGCCTCGGGGAATGTCATGGGGAGGGGGACTTCTGCACTCTTGGGTAGGTCGGATACCGGCTCACGCACGGGGTCGTTTCGTCCTCTGCAGCCTCGGGGCCCGCGGATGGCACTGAGATGAAAGTGAAGGCCGAGCTCGCCAAACCTTCTAAAGGCAGCGTTTTGGCCAAGCCGGAGCTTGTCAAGAAGCCCTATCGGAAAAAACAAAAGAAAAAGAAATTCTGGAAAAAATACCCCCAGGCGGCAACCGAAGCTTCCAAGAACCCGGAGAATAAGGATGCTAAAGCCGCGGCGGCGCTGCCCCCCAAGGGGCCGCAAGAATTTTCGCACAACTGGAAGGCCCTGCAGGAGGTAAGGTGCTAGTGCGATTCATTCTCAGATGCGCCCCGTGGAAAACCTCCACATCCGGGCTAAGCCTGAGCCACCTTGGGCAAAGCACCTAGCCACTCTAGGCCTGTTTTCTCAATTCCCCTTCTAGCTCTAGATCTATGATCCCTTTTCCTCAGGGTTTTTTTCCTTTTTCTGGACATCACATGGCACTAACCATGTGGTTTTTAAATGAAGGGGATGGAATGATTTTTCTTTTTGACACTTTAACAGGATTGCAATTTTAAAATACCTTGGAAGGTCCAGAAATAATAATAGACAGTAACGTTTATATAAGGCTTACTATGTGCTTGGCACTTTACAATTATAATTTCATTTGATCCCTACTACAGCCCTAAGAGATGGGTGCTGTTATTATTATCCCCATTTTATAATTGAGGCTGAGACAAACGGGGTTAAGTCTCATACCCAAACTCACCGAGGAAGTGTCTGAGACCAGAATAATAAATACTTAGGTCTTCCAGGCTCTGGGCCTGATGCTCTATTCACTTTATCACCACCTAGCTGCCCTATGACTAAGCTGCCTCAGTTTATGTAGTCCTTTTTCCCCAATTAGGTCTCTATTACCTCCAGGTAATATTCCCCTGTTGGGCATTCAGGGCTCTTCACAATGTGATCCTTTCATACTTTTCTACTTACACATCCATGCATTTTATTATATATGTATATATAGTAATAGTAAATTGCTTGTAGCTTCTCACAGTTAATGCTCCATTTCTCATCACTCCAAGCCTTTGCAAAGGGCTGTGTCTCATACCTGAAATGCTTCTTCCTCACCACCCACCTTTTGGAATCCCAGCAAGACTGGACCACTTTGAGACTATTCCCATTACTTCTAGTTGTTATTGCCTTTCCCTTGTTTCTATTTTGTATACATCACATATATACCTCTCTATATGTATAGATTGCCTTCCATGTTAGAATATAAACTCTGAGAGCAAAGACATCATTTTTTTTTTAATCCCTTTCTGTTGGCACATAGTAGGTATTTAGTAAATTCTTATTGAATGAAAAAGCACAGATCCATTTGAGTTTAGATGGTGCTGCCTAAATGCTCATGGTAGGAAAGGATGTTCTTAAAAATAGAATCATAAATGCTGACAAATTCTGTGTTTAATTGCCAAGTTAAAATGTGAGTTTCTTTGGTTTTTATTAGTTGTTGAAACAGAAAACACCAGTTCCAGAAAATTCCCTTCCAGACTTTCAAGAAAATCCCAGAAAACAGCCCAAAGACCACCACCAGAATGGCAGAAGTGTTTTTAAAAAGGAAGACTCTGGTGATACAGAACTGCCAGAGCTGGCAGGCAAAATAGGCCAACCCTCCTCCAAGGCCCATATTTCTTTAGGATCTCTGAAAGACACAAAAGTTGCTTCTCATAAAAAAAGCAGTGAAACAAAAGGCAAAGGCAGTGGAACAGATACCAAGAAAAGAAAAAATGGCAGCCTTCACCAGAAAATAGTGGATATCAAGCATGAGAAGAGGAAAGCAGAATTAGTTCTTCCTCCACCAACAGAGTGAGTAGTAGACCTTCTGGATTCCTTTGGAATTGGGTGACTAATTTATCTAATTAGAGCAAATAATATTGTTCAAGGGGGAAGAAACCATCATGATTCCCACAGATAGTCTCCATGGTCTTTGTCCTACAGCTAAGCCCTGGGTTTTAAAAATAGGAAGGTTAAGTGAATCATTGAATTAATGTTGCTGATTCCTTGATGTGGAGATTTAAGTTTTGACTTACAGAAGTGAAATATTTATATTGAAAGGGAGAAATGAGCTTTAGGACAAGAATCCATTAATTTCTTTGGCGTGCATGCTTGATTGAGATCCCATGAGTGACAGTTGAGAAGAAAACCAGGGTCAAAATATCAGAACTCAAAACACACTGGCCATCTAAAGCAGGGGGCTCTGAATCTGGGGTCTATGAACTTTTTTGTTTTTAATATTTTAATAACTTTATTTCAATGTAATTGGTTTTCTCTCTTGTGCTATTTTATTTTGTGTTCATTTATGCATTTAAAAATATTCTGAGTTCAAGTCCATAGGTTCTACCAAACTGCTAAAAGGGTTTATGACACAAAAAAGCTTGCATACCTCTGATCTAAAAAATCAGTTCCTCACTCTTTGCCTGTATTGACTTTGGTAGGAACCACAGCCCTCATAAAAGCAGATAAGTAAGAAGAGAGGTGTATTTTTTTCCCTTTTTTGGTGCAAACAGCCTTTTCTTTGCTTTTTAGAGCAGACATCTGGTTTGACGATGTAGATCCTAAGGATATTGAAGCTGCCATTGGTCCAGAAGCTGCTGAAATAGCCCGAAAAAAACTGGGTCTGAAGGAAACAAATCTGTCACTGGTGAAAGAAAGGGCATTTGAAGGGTATGTTGGAGTGTTTTTTACTATGGGAGAAGGAACTTTTGCTTTTTAGAACAAGTAGAACACAGGAATCTTCAAGGGCGTAGATGGGTTGCCTCCCTTTCTTTGATAGGCAGTGTGAATAACCTTCTGTGAAGTACCTCTTTAGTTAAACAGCAGTAACCATGGACATATTATCTCCTTAATAACAGGCCATGTCAGATTAGTGAATCACTTGTGTCCCTACTGTTATTACAGATGTGCATCTTAATCTAGGTGTTTCAACCCAAACCTTTGGTTCTCTTTCAGCGTGACCAAAGCTGTAGCCATGGACTGTGAGATGGTAGGAGCAGGGCCAAATGGGGAAGAAAACATCCTTGCCCGAGTGTCCATTGTGAACCAGTTTGGAAAGTGTGTTTATGACAAGTATGTCAAGCCAACAGAGAAAGTGACTGATTACCGGACAGAGGTCAGTGGAATTCGAGCAGAGGACATCAAACATGGTAGGTAGAGTGCCTTCAGTAAACACTAGATCCATCCTAAAAAATTCCTGCCAGGAACATCTGTATATATTTCTTCCCCCTTCTCTGTACAGGAAACATTCTATGCAGAAAGAGCCCCATCAGAAGCTTATTGGCCCCAAGGACTTTGGGGGGAGAGAGGGGGTGCTTGAATGGCATATGACAAAAGACTTCATTCCGTTTATCTCCTAAGTGTCAGTAAGCCTCTTGAAGGGACATTTATGAATTTACCTTTTGAGGTTAAACTTTTCATTTGGGTCTTTGCTATCTAAATGTTCTGAGTTTTTCTTTGTATTCATTTGTGCTCCCATGCCATGCTTATTAAAATTGGGCATAATTTATGCTAGGAGATCAAGGACAATTCAGGTGACTGAGACATTATTATATAATGGGAAAATCTCTGTTCTAAATTTGTGCCCTTTCTCTCCCTGCTGGATAACCATGGACAAAGCATTTTACACCTTTGAGCCTTCTAAATAAAACCTGTCTAAGGCCATGATGGTGAACCTATGGCACATGTGCCAAAGAGGACCTCTCCGTGTTCTGTGAGCATGTGCACTGTACCCCGTCAGAGTTAGTTACTAGGAAGGCAGAGGGACCCGAGTGGACCTGCTCCCTTCCACCCTCTCCACCGTGGTGAGGACATTTTTCACTTCACCTTTCCCTTTGCACAGCAGCCCAATGGGAGTGCTTCTTCTCTTCTCTTAGCAGAGTGCTCCAGCCACTCACCTCCCCCTCTCTACATGCGCCTCTCATCACCTACTTCTCTGCCTAGCAGCTCAATGGTGAAAGAGGGAGAAGACAGATAGTATCCTTTGCAGAAGTCTGATCCGTGGGGGGTAGCTGGGTAGCTCAGTGGATTGAGAGCCAGGCCTAGAGACGGGAGGTCCTAAGTTCAAATCTGGCCTGAGACACTTCCCAGCCGTGTGACCCTGGGCAAGTCACTTGACCCCCATTGCCTAGCCCTTACCACTCTTCTGCCTTGGAGCCAATTGACTCCAAGACGGAAGGTAAGGGTTTTTAAAAAAAAAAAAGAAGAAGAAGTCTGATGCATGGCTTTTCATAAGAAGGGTTGGCTCACGTATGGAATTAAATAGGAGAGATTCCACAGAGTGTGAGAAACATATAAAAGGAGACTCACAGAGACAGTTGGGGGGAGTGTGCCTGTCTTTTCAAGAGTTTGAAGGGAGCACTTCCTGCCATTGGTTACCTGACTTTCTGTGGGAAGCCATTTGCCTTGTTCCTGTGAATCATCCACCCAACTATCATGTCTTCAAGAGAGATCCTGTCCACTCTGATTTCAACTGTTTCTATTAACTGAGTTCCTGTGATCCAGTGGCATAAGAGAATTTCATCCTAGCTAAGAAGAAGCCAACAAGAGCCCAGTGACCTGTCTGGAAGTGAGGCCGTGGCCATATTCGGCTGGGCCCACTAAAGTGACTCCATCATTTACCTCACCCTTATCCATTCCTGATGAACTATAAACTCATCCACCACGAATGTTTGGAGGGCCAGTAAGTCAGGAAGCTAGATAGAGGTTTGGGTTCAAGACAGTGTAGGAGAGGTAGCAGGAGGATAAGATGATTTTGTGAGAAATCCATAAATTGGAGGGAGGAGAATTAGAGGAATTAGATTAAGGAATCCATTCCCTGGCCCTCCTTCCCTTCCCTGTGTTGAAAATAGTTAATAAACCAATTTACTGTTTACAAGATCAAGAAGCAGTCAGATTGCATTATAATTGTCATTCAGCAGATGAGACCTACCATACCAGCCTACAGCCTGTATTCAACTAAACAGAGTACTGTACTGGACTATCATCCATCTAGGTTCAAGTAGTTACTTTATTTCAATGGGAACACTGAGGGCATTCCTCACTTCACCTGACCCTCTGCCCAGCAACCCAGTGAGAGCACTTTCTCTCTCCCATCTGGGGTAAGAGGGGAGCCACGACACTTGGTCTGGCATGCAGAGATGGCATGCAGTCTCTAAAAGGTTCATCACTGCTCTAAGGTCTCTTCCAGGGCTAATGTTCTATGGTTTTCTAATTCTAGTTTGAATGTATTCATTATGAACAATGCTTATTTTTTGCCACTTATATTTAAATATGTCCTCTACTAAGACCCTCTTCTGATCTTCACTGTGGTCTGGATGCGACTTCCTATACTGAGAGATGATGCTAGGGACATACAGGTTCTGTTGGATCTTACCAAACTGGAAAGGTTTCAAGTGTGGGCCCAGTGACAAACAAACTCAGCACCAATTTGTTTGCAGTATTTTTTAATTACAACCCTCACTAATGTGTCTCCCAAGATGCAGAAAAGTTATGGGCTATTTATTAGTGGAAATGAATGGGATTGAGGGTAGACTGATGGCATGAAAGATTTTGGGAACAATTAAGCCAACAGAATTGAGTTTCTCTTGACCTTAGCTCCCTAATACAACCTACTTTTCTTGCCCATAGTGATCGTTTGATTACCTTATGTGACAGCCTGAATTGAAGGAATATTTAGAGCCAGGCATGCTTCTTGTTCCCTCCAACCAAAATTCCTCCCTGCCCATCCCCAAATGGGTTGTTATTTTTAAATTAACTATTTTTTGAGGTATTTTTCCATGATTATATGATACATGTTCTTTCCCTCCCCTTTTTCCTCCCTCTCCTGGAGCTAACAAGCAATTCCACTGGATTATACATGTAGTATCACTCGATACCTATTTCCATATTACCCATTTTTTTAATAGAGTAATCTTTTAAAACCAAAACTCCAGATCATATATCCATATAAACAAGTGATAAATCATATGTTTTTCTTCTACTAGTAGTTTCTACTCCCACAGTTCTTACTCTTGATGTGGATAGTATTCTTTCTTCAGAAGTCAAAATGAGTTATTATTTTAAAAGTTATTTTGTTAACACTTTTTCTCTAGTACCTGTGGTAATGATTTGAGATTGCAAGTATGCACATAGTTGAGAAACCAAGAGTCTTTGTGAGTGCTTTAATCCTAACATTTCCAACAAGAGCTGGAAACCTTGTTGATTGTGGCTCCTCTTAGTAGAGTCACTTGCTTCTCTGACATTCATTTGTTCCCATTTTAATGAAACATTTATTTTCGGTTTCCAGGAGAAAAGTTCCAGGTCGTTCAAAAGGAAGTGGCAGATCTGCTTAAGGGCAGGATTCTAGTTGGACATGCCCTGCATAATGACTTAAAGGTACTGGCCATCTTTATTTTTCTTGTAATTGTTTATGTCTGTGCTGTGCTAATTAGCTTGTTTTGAGATACGTTGCCATTACTCCAACTCTGAGTAAATGATAATGTGTGTTGTAAAATTTGGATCCTTCACAGAGAACCATTGTGTTACTTTCTTTTTGATTAAAATAAAGTCTTCAGGATGGCCTTCCATTTGAGGTTTCTTCCAGATGATAGAAAGGGTCGAAACTTGTTTTTGGACCATAGTACAGCATTTCTCCTGGAAGCACTCTTTACCATCATGTCACCTAGGAAACCCAGGCCTTACTTATATTCTGTTCTGGTGGCATGATTTGTACTACTCTTCTGGCATTTAGTGTATTTTGCTGTTATATTTTTATTTATTAATTGTTATATTATTTATTAATTAGATGTTTAATTAACTAGTTATTATATAACCATAAATATATGCAAATAATATATCTAGTCCCATATTGGATGATGAGTACATTGAAGGCAGGGTCTCTGTCTTAGTCTTTCATGCCCCTGACAGTGTTGGAGTGGGCCCTTGGTAAATATTTGGATTGGCTTGAAACTAAAGAAAAAGTGCAACTCTACTAGTTGTTAGTTATGGGATATGTTATCCTATTCCAGACTTGCCTACGTTGGGTTGCTTTGTTGTCACCTGGCAAAATGACATCAGTTTATGTTTATCTCAGCTTTTTAGCAAGGCAGAATGGGCATCTGGTGATTCAAGTGTGTAATTCTGAATTGTATTTGTATTATTTGTTCCAGATTCTCCTTCTTGATCATCCCAAAAAGAAGATTCGGGATACACAGAAATATAAACCTTTCAGGACACAAGTAAAGGTAGGCAGTGTTTTTGGAGACAGAAAATCTGATTGTTCAGTGTTGTCATTTTAACTTCAATTCACCCTGGTTTTTAGTAGTACTACTTTATGGTGAGCTTATAGATTTATTTTTAGTCCTAGAAAAGGAAGGATAACTTTAAATAAAATAGATTGATGTTGACTTCCATCCTTTAAAATGTGTGACTAGGGGCAGGTAGGTGGCTCAGTTGATTGGGAGGTAGGCTCCGAGTCAAGAGGACCTGGGTTCATAACTGGCCTTGGACATTCTAGTTGTGTGACCCTAGGCAAGTTGCTTAACTCCCATTGCCTAGCCCTTACCGCTCTTCTGCCTTGGAACTAATACACAGTGTTGTATGAAAGATGAGGGTTTTAAAAAAAAAAGTGTGTGACCATCTGGTTTATTTTTGTGCTCTGATATCTATAATAGGATTTCTGCATATATGTGTTATTACGAATGTCTTTCACAAAGTTGTAGGGAGTTAATATTTCTTTTCAAGGAAAGGGTAGTTTGAGAACTTGAAGCAAACAGCATTTAACATGGAATAATTGTACTTGATCCATATCACTTCATTTAAATTCATTGCTCAATATAAGATGGTACTCAGTAAATTTTTGCTAGTGACAGTAAACAGAGGCAGTGAGTTTAAATTCTTTTCAAGCAAAAAGTGTTTATTTAATCCAAACCATCTCTTATCACCTTCATCATTTCCTTTGCAGACTGGAAGACCATCTCTGAAATTGCTCAGTCAGAAAATTCTTGGTATCAGAATACAGCAGTCAGAACACTGTTCGGTAGGTGACCTTTGTGGGCAGAAGCTTCAGGGAAATTTTGCTGTCATCACTGAGCCTGACTTTTTATTCCTGTCTTTGCATTCTGATGGTCTTATAAACTATCCTCAAACAAGTGGGGAAGGAATAAGGATGGCTGTATAGTTGTACCCCTGACCAAGTGTTTTAACCTTCACCTAAATGAGATCACAGTTGGCCCTTTTATCTTGACCTTTCTTTCTCATTTGGTTTGTTTCTCTCGGCTTCCAGATTCAAGATGCCCAGGCAGCAATGAGGCTTTACATAATGGTTAAAAAACACTGGGAAGGAACCATCAAAGACAAATATAAACTACAAAGAGAAAAAAATGGCAAAGCATAACTGAGCCTTCCTTGTCACTATTTCTATTGTCTACCCTGCCTGCTGCCTTGTTCCTCAACAGCACAGTCATGTCTCCAGAAAAACCTGATCAACTGAATAGGGGTCTTCTTGAAGCAAGGAAGGGGCAAGATATTCTGTCAGCTTACCATCCCCATCTTCCCTGCTCCCCATTTGTTTTTTTGTTTGTTTTTTTTGTTTTTCTGAATGTCCCTGGAATCAATATAGATGAAATATTCACAAAGATGGTAAACTTTTGGGAGAAGCTTTTAAATTTGTGACTACAAAGGATGTTTGCTATTAAAAGAGAATTTGACCCTTTCTAGATACAGTCACTCTTGCCTTGGAGCTTATAGTCTCTTATTTACATTCCTTTCCTGTGCTCCAGAAGTCATGGTTAGTGTCCGAGGTATAAGAGTATATGTAAGGGGAGCTTTATGAAACCAAGACTTCTGCTTTGGACACAACGAAGAGCAGAGATTGGTTCTGGACTTCAGTGAAGCTCTGCATCCCCGACTAATCCATTATCCAGCAGAATCAAAATCAAGAAATAATTTCATTAGCACATGCAGTGATAACATTTTCTGGACAATAGTTTGGGAACTTGTACAATAGAAGGCTAAAGTATGTAGCTGGCTTTTTCATTAGGATCATTGCCATTTTACTCTCCCTCTATTGAAACTGTGTGTGTAGAATGGTATCATGGACTAAGGTTGGAGTCTAGGGGTCCAGTGGACCCAAAGCAGCTAGTCAACTCAGATTCTATAATTTACCTTTTGGAAAATTAACTGGAGAAGCTAACAGACCTGAGTAATTCTCATCCTAATCAGTTGTTGCTGCCACAAGGAGAAAATCTCATCTGTGACTGGCAGACCATAGATGGAGACATATACCCAATACCTTGTCTAAAAGACATCACATTGGGGCAGCTGGGTAGCTCAGTGGATTGAGAGTCAGGCCTAGAGACAGGAGGTCCTAGGTTCAATGGCCTCAGACACTTCCCAGCTGTGTGACCCTGGGCAAGTCACTTGACCCCCATTGCCCTTACCACTCTTCCACCTAGAAGCCAATACACAGAAGTTAAAATAAATAAATGAATGAATGAAAGGCATCACATTGTTTCCACCTATTTAAAATTTCATTTTTCTCAAAATGTGTCTGTAAAAGACTGTGGAAATAATTTGACTTCCCAGGATCCCCAAATCACATTTAAGTTACAATATTAAGGTTGATTCCTTATTATCAAAATGTCTATTAGTGTTAACACAAACATCCTGAAATATAACAAGCCTTTTTTAGGCTTGATTTAGGGGTTTTTTTTTTAATTTATTGCTCTTATGATATATAAGAAAGCTGTATTTGATCATACTGAGACCAAAGGGTCCATTTGATAGATGTTGTTCAGAATGTCTGAGAGCTTATTTTCCTTATAATAGGAGTTATAAAAAGACATACTGTGCAAATTAAAATGTGCTAGGTCAAAGGACTGTTCATTGTTCCAAATTTTCTGGGTGACAATGCAAATAGGATTTTTAAAAATTATGTGTAATTGTACTAGATATATTATTTGAAGTGAATACTAGTTTGCACTTTTTAAATGAACTTTCTTGTTGATTTTGTCCTCATTTTCTTTGCTTAGAATGATTAATAGTTGACCAAGATTTTTTTTTTTCCTAAACATTAACTCCAAAAAATTCTCCATGGAAATTAATCAGAGACTTACACTTAACCCTCAGGTTCTAAAGAGTTAGCCAACCATCTGGCCAGAGCACTGATCAGAATTTCCTTTGAACCCTGAATCCAATTCAGAGTCAAAAGTTTTATCAATTTTATGCCATCTAAAGATAAATGAAATTAATTATTTCTCTTTATTATATATTTCTGAATTCTTGTCAGAGTCATAGATTGCTTTTAGGGTTTCAGTTCTTATAAAATTCTATACAATTAAGGAAAAGGAGCACATCTGCTGGCTATATGGTGATAAAAGAGCAGGATCTTAATTGTTTCGAGTTCAACCCAAGATGGTACAAGTATGGTGTTGCATGATAGGACAAGTATTTTCCCTAATGGCCTTTTAAATTTCTGCATTAAAAGGTCTTTTGGAATCTTCTTTTAAAACGTGACTCCTTCATTTTCTTAAGTGCTAGGCCTGCAAGCTTGAGGAGCTCCTAGAAATAGAAAACAGACCATAGTTTGACTTTTTCCATACAAGGACACAAAGCTTAGGAAAGAAAGCAATGGCAGTTTGGTTACAGTAGATCTTATGAGGGGCAGCATGGTACAGGGCAAAGAGGTCTTGCCCTGGAGCCTGTAAATCAGACCACACTAAGGAGATCAAAGGTCTAGATAATGAGTAAAAAATGTTTTGTGTTGCATGGAAATAGAATTGAAAAGGAACCTTTTTTTTTTTTTTTTTTTTTTTAATTGAAATTGGGTGCAGCTGAGTAGCTGAGTCCATAGAGAATCAGGCCTGGAGATAGAAGGTCCTGGAGTCAAATCTGGCCTCAGACATTTCCTGGCTTTGTGATCCAGGGCAAGTCATTTAATCCTCATTGCTCAACCCTTACAGGCTCAACCAATAGTATTGGTTCTAAGATGGAAGGTATGGGTTTAAGAAATGTTTTTGAAATTAAATGCAACTTTTGAAATTTATTTTAGCCAGTAACCATACAAACTAAATGATGGGTGACCCAGGAGGTAGCCAAAAGGTGATTACTGGCAGGAGCCTAAAATCCATATAATAGGCTACTAGATTTAACCTCCAAACTTCATAATTGGAAAATGTCAAAGTCCTAAGGCTGATGATTTGCACAAAGATACATGCTAACCTACTTACCTCACTTGATGTAAACCTTATTTCAATTTCCTGCAGCATTTTATGTATCTCATTAGAGAACAACTCTGGCACAATCTCATCTGTTGGGCAAAGATGGGAAAATTAGCCTTTGCTGTTCAATATAAGAGGTTTCCAGAGAAATTTCACCCCAAAATTCCTGGGTTCATTTTCATTGTATACTTCTCATATTCGTAGTTTGTTAAAGCTGGGAGGAATCTTGGAGATTATTTAATTCAACACTTAATTTTAAGGAAAGTGCCAACTGCTGAAGGTTTCGGGAATAGTTTCCTATAAACGGGAGGCAGCACCTCAGCTCAGTCTCAAAGGGAGCTAAAGATCTCTGAGGTAGATTTGGGAGTAGAGCATATCCCAGGCATAGGAAGGCTGCCTTTGTCACAGCGTGTAGTAGGTGTGTTGAAGGAGATAAATGGCTAATATACCATTTTTCCGTTCAAAAGTATACTGTGTACCTGCTGTGTGCAGAGTCTTTGTCAGGTGCTTCCAGACTCATAATAGGGATGCAAGCAAAAGAAATTAGAATACAAAAGTACACAAAAGCTATGGCTTCAGAAGAGAGTTCTGTAAAGTTCAGGGAAACTTGTCAAATTAAAAGATAGAATTTTAATGGACAGAGGCAGGGGGAATCAGATGAAAGGACAGCTAGGTAACTCAGTAGTTAGCAAGTTAGGCCTGGAGATGAGAGTTCCTGAATTCAAATTTGGTCTCAGGGACTTCCTACCTATGTGACCCTGGGCAAGTCACTTAACTCCCATTCCCCTTTCCATTCTCTGCCTTGGATCCAGTACTTAGTATTAAAGAGGTGGTAAGATTTTATTTGGGGGAGGAGGGTGGGAGAAGCGGAGGGGAAATTGTAATATATAGGAAATAGCCTTAGCAAGAGTATGGAGGTTGGGAAATGAGAACCCTGTTTTAGGATTAGCAAATATTCCAGTCTGATGTGTAGAATGGTGTGAGATGAAGGTTGCAAAAAAAAGCAAAACCATATTGCTGAGGGTCTTGAACAGTAAGGAGTTTAACCTTATCCTTTAGGCAGCAGGGAACTATTGAAGATTTTTGACTAAGAGCTGTTCATATTAAAGAACTTAGCAGCCTGTTCAAGATGAAATAGAGGAAGCAAAAACTGGAGCCTGGACCAAAAGCCTAGTGCTCTCCTACTTAACACTTTGGGTAGAACACTGCCATCTTCTGGCGCCCATCTGGTCTGTGTTGCAGGAATGGCTTTTCAGATCACTAGGAGAATGGGGACATTTCTGGTTCTTTGCTGTTGTGGAGAAAGGAAGCAAGAAGGACAAGCACTTACCATATGAAACAAGCTCTGACAGCAGCATGCACAGGTTCTCTACCACTTCTGGATCATCCCAATGAGAGCGGTAAATTTCCTTGATCAAGGATACCCCAGGACTGTTGTCATCATTCACCACAATCCGAAAGGCTGCCAGCTCTGAAGAAAAGGATGGAAATGTCCTGAAGACAAACATGGCTGACTACCATTAAGGGGAAGGGCACATGGTCATCTCGTAGCAAAATGGCAGGGGTTACCTTCAGTAGTAGTCTCCCTCTCTGGCTATTTCCTCACCCTGAAGATACTTTTCTTTGGGCATCCAAAATTTTCAAGAATTAAGAAAATTTGACTCAATTAGAAAAGCTAGAATTAAAAACTCAGGCATACTGATTCTCAGTCCAGTGATCCTGCCAATCAATACTCCACCTCTCAGGATTCTCCTGATCTCTGCCTCCCTCCACCTTACCTGCTCTCAGGAAATGAGGTCAAGTACAAGTACAGTCACTCTGCTGAGTGTGAATGTAAGGCACTATATCTAGAATCAGAATATTAGAGATTGAAGAGACATCTAATCCAACTCCTTTGCTTTACAAATAGGGAAACTGAGGCCCAGAGAGGAAGTAATATTTATAAGGTCGCATAGCCAGTTAATAATAGTTACTGGATTGCATTTGAAATCTGATCTATCACTGAAAGCAAAGGCTTTATTTGCTTGCATTTTCTCCTGTTTCCCTCCCTTAACTAAAGGAATCAGTAAATCAGGTAAAGCTGAGGTGCTTCCCTTGAAATAACATCATGACATAGATGGTCACAGCTAAAGATCGGACTTGCTCTTAGTAGCAAATTTTCTCAGTCACAGTATTGGGCAGCTGAGTGAATTTTCATTGTGACCATCAGTTGCTGGCAGTAATCTTGATGGACCTGGAAGGGTAGTCTGGGGGTAGAGTTCCCTTGTCCTTAACTTCAGTAACTTAGTCGCGAATCTGTAACTATCCCAGAGGGAAGATCATAGAATTTAGAAATGGAAAGCTATCTTTAGCATCACCTAGTCCAATGATGGCACACAGAGCACTTTCTGTGGACATGTGGCTTCCCACCCCCAGAGTTCCTTACTAGAAAGGCAGGATGACTCAGGCGGAGCTGCCCCCATCCCCCTCTCCACCATGCCCAATGACTTTTTTTCACTTCCCCTACCCCTCCACCTAGCAACCCAATGGGAGTGCTTTCTCCCTCCCCTGACTGGGGAATGGGGGGGGGGGCCCTGGTACTCCATCTCTATAAGGCTCACCATCACTGACCTAGTCCCACTTCCTCACCCTGCAAGTGATGAAAGAACTCTAGAAAGCATAGTCTTTCCCACCTCAGCAGGCCCCTTTGCCCACCCCACCCCACCCAGGACTCTCACCTGACATCCTTGCCAGGTTGGCCAGCCCCAGGAAGGCATTATTCACCAAGATAGCTCTTTTCGAATGCAACTGGATACATTTCAGCAACAGTAGCGTCACATGCTCATAATCACAACCCTCTATGCAGCCTATCACAGAACCCACATAATGCAAAGCGGTCATAGGTGGAGCATGGACCCAACTCCACTCCCCACCACCACCACCGGAGCTGCCTGTGCGGGCCCTCACCTTGTAAGGACAGCACCCAGAGGGCAGAGCAGGAAGCTTCTGCTCTCTCTCCATCCTCAAGGTAGATTTCCAAGATCTTCAGGATGAGCCCCACAGCCTCCTTTAGGGGTGTCTTGTCTACCATGACAGCTGAATGAACGGGAGGGTAAGGTAAGCAAGGAGCTTCAAGGGCTGGGAACAGCCAGTCACTAAGGCAGAACGCCGCTAGAAATGTGGAGAGCTTAAGATTCTCCTTTCCTATCCTCCAAAACACAGAGTCCAGCCATGTTTCATAGGTATGAGAGTTATCTGCAAAAAGGCAGACCTATCTTTTGATGGGCTGATTAGCTTTGTCCAAATACAGAAAAATAGTGAAGGGCATTAAAAAGAACATGTGGCATTTATACAGCATTTGAGGTTTGCCAAGCATCTAGCTGGGATTCACTCATTCGGTCTTCCCAACATTTCTCTAAGGTAGGACATGTAGGTAGGACATTCATGACTGAACAACAGATCTCCAGTTTACAGATCAAGGTACTGAGGATGCTAGCTGTGATGTGACTTGCCTACATATAGTCACATGACCAATAAGTATTAGAGGCAGGCTTCAAAGCTAACTACGGACCATCTCCTGACTCTAAGCCCAATTCTCTTTCCACTACACCATTGTTGTTCAGTGGTATCCGACTCTTCATGGCCCTTTTGGGATTTTCCTGCAAAGATATTGGGGTTATTTGTCATTTTCTTCTCTAGCTCATTTTACGGATGGGAAAACCAAGACAAGCAGTGTTAAGCAGTTTGCCCAGGGTGTTTGAAGCTCAGGAAGAGGGGTCTTCTGACTCCAGGCCTAGCTCTCTATCCACTGCCCCTCACTACACTGTACTACTTCTCAAAAACAAAACAGGCTTTGGCTTATGGAAATTACTTGAATACTTGACCTACCAGTTTAAATTGAAATGTCATATGTGTAAAGAGGCTGTGATGTAAATGTGAAATCACCACCTTTTCTAATGATACCGATTTATTCAAACACACTCAATTTTGAAAGTGGCCTCCACATATTGTGCTTTCTCATTTGATCTTCATATGAAGGGATCATTTATCTTCTAACATCCCCATCATCCCCATGTTTCTAGGTGAGGTTTTTGTGCTTTGGCTGTAACGTGTACGAGAACACAGACTCACATTTTCTTCCTCTTTCACCATGTCTTCTATTCTCCATACCCCAAGTCAAAAGCTAGCAAAAGAGAAACCCAGGCCATGGGTGCACAGCCAAGTCCCAAACATCTGGGTTGGCTCACATATGACATGAAGGTGCCCAATCATGAGTTTGAACTTCACGGGGACTAACCAATTTTGCTCTGTTCTCTGGGCCACAGACTGCCCCCTAAATCTGCTTGGAAGTTCAGTCCATTGATTATAATAGGAGTAGAAAACAGTGGGGCTAAATAAGATTAAAAAAAACTCATTTGAAGCCTCACTACTAGATACACATTTCACATCCTAGTGAGAGCTGTCTCATAGCATTAGGGAAGTGATGACATACTATTAGTAACTGGTCCCTGAAAGAGTGGACAAAATGGATGGAGGACATACTATAGAGCTCAGTTTATCTTGATGAGGCCAGGGAGCAGAAAATGGAAGACTCTTGAACCTTCTCCAAAGTCCTGGCTGTCAAAGAAGGAGATAATTGGGTGTGTGGGGACGTTTAATAGAAAAATCCAAACAGATCCAGTTCAGAGTTTGAGGGTCCTACTCACCTTTCACTGTGAGGCTCCAGAGGAGGCCCAGACAAGATAAGCAAATCTCCTTATCATGCGGGAAAGTATTCAGGCAATCATTGATTTCCCCAAATGTACATACGTTCTGGAGATGCGCCAATGAAGCTTCTAACAAGGACAGACATGAGAGATGTTTCTCAGCTGAGGTCATGGACACAGAGCAGCATTTTGTCTGCTCCCCTAGAGTAACTAGTACAAGAAAGATCAGGGCATCAGAGGAGCCCAGTCTGTCCTTAGGCCCCTAACAATGAGAGCTAGAAAGTACCTTCAAGATCATCTAAACTCTTGATTTAAAGAAGAAGGAAACCCAGTGCTTCAGTTAAGTCACAAGTTAATAGTGATTAAGTGACACTGCCGAGACTCAAAATGCAATTCCTCCAACTCCAAATCCAGAATTCTTTCCACCTCACCATGATGCTGTATCACCCCTCCCCAGCCAAAGGCCTCAGAAGCCTCAGCCCCAAGATGCTATGTGAAACACACTCTCCTTGAAACATAAGCAAAAGACTTGTACGTTTTCCTAGTGTTCAGTTCTGTGGGAAGAGACAGAAGGAAGTAGAGATAGGAATGGAAGGAAGTCTCACCATTGGATGAAATAATCATCAGCATTTGGCAGACCATAGAGATCAATTCTTTATCTGTGGAGTAACTTCTCATGGTAGAAAGCAGGGTTTTGATAAAATCTTCTCCGCTTGGCACATCATCTGGGTGGTATAAAAGGGCTGCCCAGAGTAAATGGAAAAATGTTTTTAATTGCTTCATTTCATTTCATAAGGATACTTTACATTCATAAAGTACTTTTACGTTTACATTAAGATCTACTACCACATTCTGTCCTCCCAATAATTCTCCAAGGTAAGCAGGGCAGGGATCATTAGTTCCACTTTTCATATGAAAAAACTGAGGCCTAGAAAAGGGAAATGATTTGCCAATGTCATTCAATGACTGCACTGCAGAGTCTGGAACAGAGTCTAGGCTTCCTAAATTAGAGTCCGAGGCCTTTTCTTTTTTTTAAACCTTACCTTTTGTCTTAAAATCATTACTAAGTATCCATTCCAAGGTAGAAGAGCAATAAGAACTAGGCAATTGGGGTTAAGTGGTTGCCCAGGGTCTTCCAACTAGGAAGTGTCTGAAGCCAAATTTGAACCCAGGTCCTCTCATCTCCACGCCTGGCTCTCTATCCCATAAACCACCTAGCTACCCCACCCCAGGCTTTTTCTGTCAGATCATGCTTGCCTTTCTCCACCTGCCCTGAGGCAGCTCCCTTCCTGGCCTTGCAGTAATGTGAGCAGTCCAGGCCGGGGAGCCTACGTAGAGGCCAGAAAAATATGGAGATACAAAGATCCAGAGACATCGTCAGTAATAGAAGGCTCAGACATATAAGGGCATGCCAGAGCACAGGCCAGGCGGCAGAGCCAGGGCCATACCCATGGAGATGTACACTTCTGATTATCATTAGATACACATTTATTTCTTTTTTAATATAAAAAAGATTCTGCTCTTCAGCCAGTAAGTATTCCCCAATGGAATTTAATTTCCTTGAGGGCAAAAATGGTTCCCAACCAACACAGTGCCTGACACATAATAGATGCTTAATAAATATTGATTTTTTGATGTTGCATGCATTACAGGGAAGATTCAAAACCTTCAAGAAGCAGTATCACGCAGAGGCACAAATACCTTGTTCCAGGTCTGAATGGACAGGTAGGAAGTTGAGGGATACAGTTTCATGGGTGTAGAGAAGGAAGCAAGGAAAGGGAACAAGGATTTTATTAAGTACCAACTATGTGGTAGGCACTGTATTTTACAGATATCTCATTTGATCCTGACAATAACCTGTTGTTTGGACAGTGGATGTTATTATTTTCCCTATTTTGCAATGAAAGAAATTTGGGAATAAGTGACTTGTCCAAGGTCACAGAACTAGCAAGTGTCTGAGGATGGATTGAACTCAAGACTTTGTGATGCCAGGCCCAGTGCACTCTCTAGTGTGCCATCTAGCTGCTTGGCTAGAAAATAGGAGATAGACAGATTTAGAGGAGTCAGTGTACTTGAACAACAGAATCAGTTTGCTGCCCTAGCTCTGGCTGTCTTTACATCCCTCCTGGAGTACCATCCATCCAGTGTCAACTTCTTAGTGAGATCACTCAGAGGGCTTGTACCATAAGGCAGCTAAACATTAAGAAACCAGAATAAAGAGCTGAAGGGAGAGAGAAGAGAAGGCAGCTCTTGATGGTCATTTACTTTGGCCCAGAATTTTGAGCAGCAACTTGCAGCCACACTTCTGGATCTCAATGACGTCCTGGTGATTCTTGATGATGGCTGCCACTGATTCCACCAAATCTAAAATCCATGGGAGATCTGGGCAAGAAAAGAAGGAAGGATAATGAAGTCTGAAGTTCGTCACTTGGTTCAAATCTGACCTCAGATACTTCCTAGCTGTGTGACCCTGGATAAGTTACTTAATCCCAATTGCCTTCACTGCTTTTCTACCTTGGAACTGATATTTAGTATTGATTCTAAGACAGAAGGCAAAAGTCGTGTTTTTTGTTTTTTACTTTTTTTTAAACCCTTAACTTCTGCGTATTGGCTCCTAGGTGGAAGAGTGGTAAGGGTGGGCAATGGGGGTCAAATGACTTGCCCAGGGTCACACAGCTGGGAAGTGTCTGAGGCCAGATTTGAACCTAGGACCTCCCATCTCTAGGCCTGACTCTCAATCCACTGAGCTACCCAGCTGCCCCAAAAGTTGTGTTTTGTTTTTTTTTTTTTAAACCCCTACCTTATGTATTGGTTCCAAGGCAGAAGAATGGTAAGGGCAGGCAATTGGGGTTAAGTGACTTGCCTAGGATCACACAAGTAGGAAGTGTATGAGGCCAGATTTGAACCCAGGACTTCCCAGTCTCTGGACCTGACTCTCAACCTACTGAGCCACCAAACTACTTCAAAAGTATTTTTAAGGGGAAAAAAAGGCCAGTGTTAAACAATCCTCTGACTCCTTCAGTTTCTTACTGAGAGAAGTGTTTCCCTTCCTCTCCACAACTCAGCTCTAAAAATATTCAAGGGGATGCTGGGTAAAAGGAGAGCCTGATGGCAGTCTAAGGAGCTAATGATGAGTGGTTACTTTGTAAATCCTACTCATCTTGTAAATCCTACTCATCTATGGAAACCTCATCCATATCTAAAGAGTTGAAGTGGTCTCATGGAACTCCAGGCAGTTCTTTCTTAGGAAACTTACATTGTGCTTATATTTCTGGGGTCCCGTTACCCATGCACAGGGATCCAAATATTATCTAGATGACCAGATACAATCAATATATTGATGGTTTTGCTGAAGTTGATAGAGTCATTTTTCAGAGATGTGAGAAGGGAAATAAGACTTTTTTCTTATATTCTCACCTCTCTCCTCCAATCCCTTCATACCACTCTCCCTGTACATCCCAATGAAACACGAAAGAGATAATATTCCAAACACATACAAAGTTCATTCCTTTACACATTGAAAATAACTTATGGAACGTTTTGCTCCAGAGGATGATGGGTTAAGAAAATTAGAAGGCTCTAGAAAAGTTTAGGCATATCCCTGGAGGACAGACCCATAGTGGGTAATTAAGGCCAGGAGGGAAGGTGATGTTTGGAAATAACCTTAACCTGTGACAATGCTGGCCTACACTAACCCATAGTTTCCCATCAAATACTCCCATCAAATCCATGATCCTGGGCTTGAAAGAACGAGGGCTTGAGCCAGTGGTGTGATGGTAAAAATGTTTAGCTTTCAAAAATATATATATTCAGGACACATTTTTAAATTTAATCTGCATTATTAAAATTTTCTCCATCACTTTCTCAAGTCTAAATAACTAACAAAATAATAAACTAAGTTCTGATTTGCCAATTTCTGAAGAGTAGATACCCTGAAAATCTAACAATAGACTCCCCTAAGCTAGTACAAGAGCGGTTAGAGCCTAGAGTATTACACAATATTTTTTCTGTTCAGTAGTTTTCTATAACTCACATAATTATAACTATCAGATATAACCATATCTGATCTTTGCTGAGCAGATTTGGGGGAAGGATGAAGGGTTATGGAAAAAGGAAGGGCTCTTACCTTCCTTCTGGTCAACTAAAGCCAAAAGATGTTCTAATGCCTTGAGCTGCATCTCTGGTCTGTCCAAGAAACAATTCATTACCTCTGCACAAAACAAAATGATATTAATTCTGTTTGTGATTTCTTAAGAAGGTAAGCTTTCATGAAACCAAAAACTTTTGACTATCTCCTCTTTGCAGTCTCCATGTAGAAAAACACCACTCTTTTGGCAAAGATCTACTATGATGGGCAATCCAAGTTTTTTGTTTTATTTTGTCTTTCCTCTTATGAAGCAGCATCATATGGGAGAAAAAGATTTGGCCTAGGAATCGGGAAACTTAAACCCATCCCAAGTTTGCTTCTAAATGCCTGAGTAAATTTAGGAGACTAATTTTCTCTCTCTAGGCCTTAATTTTCCCATTTGAAAAATAAGTATATTGACTTATAAAATGAGGAGATTGGACTAGATGATCTGCAAGGGCCTAATTCTGACATTTTATGTTCCTAGATAGAACTCTTCCAATTTCAACATTCCATAACTGTACAAGTGAAATTTGGTGACCTGAATTATTTGATCTTCCTAACTATGATCTCTTTATAGTTCACAGTTTCTATTTCAAGAAACTCCCAAGAGAACCGTTATGGTAGATGGGACCTTCCCTTGAGAGAGGGGATATTAAAGAGCACTGTGGGTATTAGCTAGTATAGCTGAGTAAAAGCAGAGTCAATCAATCAATAAACATTTGTTATGTGGCAAGAAGGGTGACAAAATTGAAACAGTTCCTGTCTTCAAAGAGAATCCTCAGGGCAGCATTAAGTCACTATTCATATTAGGGTAACTGCCTGTTTCCTCCTTCTCCACCCCCAAGTAGAGCATTCATGATCCCACAGAAGCTTGGAGTGAGCCTACTTTCTGCTCAGTAGACACTTAGTTAGGGAGCTTTCTGGCATCACAAGGTACAAATCTCTTAGTCTTGCATGGTGAGATTCAAGCTCTTGCCAAAAAGTGGACTGGAACAAAGAAGAGATTATTTATATATGCTCCAATAAACATCCCTCCAGGCCAGGTCACCCACATTATATTGGTACCCTTAAAAAATAAGCATAGCCTCAGGCACATGCTGAGTGCTTGATGTCTGTTGAATTGAATTGGCCCTGATGAGTTAGAAGGATTAAGGAGTACTAGCAGACCAGGGTTTGCATTTTGTCATGAAATTTGAGATACTAGTTCCAGGGCAGTTGTTTCCCTTGGCTTCATTTCAGACTGTCTTATATGGGAGAAGGTAGAGGTGGGAAAGAGAAGGATAAGACCTGGAACTAGCTCTCCAGCTAGAGAGCTTGGGGCAGGAAAGGACTTCGACTACAGCTTGGGAATCGTATAGGGCAGTGATGGCAAACCGATGTCACAGGTGCCAAAGATGGCACATAGAGCATTCTCTATGGGCACATGGCTGCCCTCCCTGCCTCTCTCCCCAGTTCATTCCTCTAAAGGCAGAGAGACTCAGGTGAAGCTGCTCCTCTCCCCCTCTCTACAATGCCTGATGACATTTTTCACATGCCCTGCCCCTCTGCCCAGCAGCCAATGGGAGCACACAGGGAGTAAGGTGGGTGGCTCACAGGCAGTAGAGCTGGAGGGGAGCAGAGCTCTTAGACTACACCCCTCTCTTTACACTTACTAAGGACATTCCTCACATGACCTGCCCCTCTGCCCAGCAACCCAATGGGAACACTTTCTCCCTCCCCTGTGAGTAGGGTAGGGGTAGAGGAGGAAGCAGAAGGGGGGACACAGCACTTGTTGGGGGGAGTGTGGCAGGGCACTCAGTCTTGGGGGGAAGGTGGGTGGGCATGGCACTCGGTCTGGGACATGGGGTCAGGACAAGGCCTGGCATTCCATTTCTGAAAGGTTCACCACCACTGATAAAAGGAAAGTTTTGTGATGCTTCTTGTACTCCTCCAAGTCAATTGATAGAGCCCACCTGGATGGCTCTTGATCATTCCCTAACAACATCTATCCCTTTTGCCCCCTGCTTGTCCAGTAACCTAATACACTTGGGAGTCCTCCTTGCAACAGGGTGTCCATGACAGATGTAGGCAATGGTTTCTTTCTTACAGCCATAGGTATGCCAGAAGCCAACAAACAGTCTCTCGCAAATGGCAAACGTATTAGATCCCTGAGAAAGCAAAAGAGAAGAAAATTTGAACTTAGGAAAATACTATGGGCAAATAATAAGTAGAATAACTAATAATCAATGCATGCCATCAGAAATAGATTACAGTTTACTAATTTATACATAGCCTCCAACTGGTGCCTTGCCAAGCCCTGGAAAGCAGGAATGAATGTGTATAGTTGGAAAGTCCTTGGACTCCTAAAACTACATTACCCAAAATGTTTTTCCCTTCATTTATGTGCATCTTTACATTATTGTTTATATAGTTCTGTAATCTTCTCCCTCTTCCTCTTTTTCTGTGTGAGCGGCTGAGAGAGGCTGGCTTTCTCTACTTAGACTTTTTATATTAATTATTATTAATAAATCTTACTAAATATAATACTTATAATATTGGATATTAATTTCAAAACCCACAAATGTGAGTATTATTATCTATATTTAAAGATGAAAAAAATGAGTCTGGAGAACTCAAGTGATTTGCTTAAGGCCATATAGTTAGTTGATGGGAATCAGGAATAGGACTCGAGGTTCTCGTGTCAGAGGAACCCATTATTTCCTAAGGTGGCACTAATATTTTTTCTTTTTTTCCTATTTTTAAAAATCTCTCATTTCTATAATAATTTTGAATATTTGAATATTTTCTATTTTTGAATAGCTCCAATTGTTAATAAATGTTTCCTTTCACCCAGTCTAAAACTGGACCTCCATTCATTGTTCCTAGTTCTGCCCTCTGAGAACAGGCAGAACAAGTTTAATCCTTATTCCACTTACTAGTCATTCAAATATTTAAAGGAGCTATCCCATTCAACCTAAATCTCCACCACTCCAGGCTCATGTCATAATTTCTTATCTAGCACTGTCTTCAATCCTCTCAGCATCCCCATCCCTCTCTGGACAGATTCCAGCATGTCAATACCTTTCCTAATATCTGAATCCCAGAACTAGACACAGTGAGCATAAACATGTTAAGATCTCCTCCATTCTTTTTTTTTTTTAATAGTAGCAGGAAGAAGTAGACACATAGTAAGGAGAAAGATGGAGAAACTAACATTTACCTCTATCTGGATATTATGCCTCTATGAATGTTATCTAGGATTCCATTAGCTCTCTAGGCAGATGTGATACATATAACGATACCCTGCTTATATGGAGTATGCTTCTGTTTATTGAATTTTTTTCAAAGTGCTCAAACATCAAGAAAAATAGATTCAAGCTTTCTGGAGGCAGATCCAAGAAGGCAGAATAAGAGCAGGGAGAACTCAAACTATCCCAAATCCTCTCAAGCCAACCTTAAAATAATGCTTCAAAACAAATTCTGGAGTGAAAGAGCCAACAAGGGGATGGAGTGAAGCAACTTTCCTGCAGAAAACAACTTGAAAGGTAGGCAGAGAGGGTCTTGTTAACTAGGGTGAGAGGGGAGCACAGCCAACAGCAAGGATCTACCAAGGAGTATAGGCAGAGCCAACAGCAAGCCTCCCAACTCCACATCTATTGTTCCAGGTTCTGAACTCGGGCCTATGAATGTAGAATATTTAAATAATCCTATCTCAGAAAAAGAAATTGAACAAGCCATCAAAGAACTCCCTGAGGAAAAAAATCCCTATGTCAGATGGATTCATGAGTGAATTCTATCAAATATTTAAAGAATAATTAATCCAAATACTATTAAAAGTAATCCTACCAAATTCTTTTTATAACAAAATATGATACTGATACCTAAGCCAGGAAGGCCAAAAACAGAGAGAGAAAATGACAGACCAATTTCCTTAATGAATATCAATGCAAAAATCTTTAATAAGATACTTGCAAAGAGACTACAAAAATATATCACATAGGGTATTCACTATGACCAGGTGAGATTTATACTAGAAATTCAAGGCTGGTTTAATATTAGGAAAATTTTATTCTCCAACTGACAAATGATCAAGGGACATGAACAAGCAGTTTTCATATGTAAGTGATAAATGTTGGAGGGGATGTAGCAAAATTGGGACAGTACAAGAGAATATTATACATAGAGACTGATACATTATGGCACAATCAAATGCAATGGACTTTTCTATTAGCAGCAATGCAATGACCCAGGACAATTCAGAGGAACTTGTGAGAAAGAATGCTATCCATATCCAAAGAAAAAACTATGGAAACCGAAATGCATTAGAAAAATATGTGATTGATCATGTAATGTGATAGGGATATGACTGGGGTTTTGATGTTAAAGAATCCTTCTACTGTAGATATGAATAACACAGAAATAGGTTTTGAACAATAATACATGTATAATCTAGTAGAACTACTTGTCAGATTCGAGAGAGAGGAGGAAACAGCAGGGGGGACAAGGGCAGACGATATTGAATCATGTAACCATGAAAAAATATTCTAATTTTAAAAAGGAAAATAAAATAAAAATTTGTATTCCCAGAATCAAAAAATAAAATAAAATAATATAATATATGGGGAAAATTGGGACATTAATGCATTGTTGGTAGAATCGTGAACTGATCCAACAATTCTGGAGAAAAATTTTGAACTATGCCTAAAAGACTATAAAACAGTGCATATCCTTTGATCCTGTAATACCACTATCAGATCTATATCGAAAGAGATTAAAAAAATGTGGAAAGGGTCTACTTGTACAATAATATTTATAGTAGTTCTTTTTGTGGTGGCAAAGGATTGGAAATTGAAGGGATATCCATCAATTGGGGAATGGCTGAACAAAGTGTAGTGGATGGTGATGATGGAATACTATTGTGCTATAAGAAATGATGAACAAGACTATTTCAGAAAAAGCTAGAAAGACCTACATGAAGTGAGTGAAATAAGCAGAACCAAGAGAACATTGTACACAATAACAGCAATATTGTCTGATGATCAGCTATGAAAGACTTAGCTACTCTTAGCAATACAATGATCTAGGACAATTCTGAGGGCCTTATGACAAAGAATGCTGTCCACTTCCAGAAAAAGAATGTTGGAGTCAGAATTCAGATCAAAGCATAATATTTTTCAAGTTTATTTGGTTTTTTATTTTGGGGTTTTGGTTTTACATGAGCATTCTCTTACAACAATAAACAACACAGAAATATATTTTGCATGATAATATATGTATAATCCAAATCAAATTGCTTACCACTTCTGGGAAGGGAAGGAGGGAGACAATTTGGATCTTATAACTTCAGAAAACTTATATGGAAAATTGTTATTGCATGTAATTGGTAATAAAATATCTTTACCAAAAAAAAAAGTATGAACTGGTCTCGGACTCTATAAGAGCTCAAGAAAGATTTCAAAAATCAGTTTAAGAGAGGCAAAGGAAAAATTCGACCAAAAGGAAAAAGAGGTATAAAAATCCAATGTAGAATTGACCAAATGGAAAAGGAGGTTCAAAAGCTTACAGAAGAAAATCATTTCCTAAAAATTAGAATTGGGCAACTAGAAGCTAATGACTTCTTGAGACATAAAGAAACAATAAAACAAAATGAAAAGAAGAAAACACGAAATATTGAAAAAATAAATGACCTGGAAAATAGATCCGGGGAAACAATTTAAGAATTATTGGATTATCTGAAAGCCATGATTTAAAAAAAAAAAAAGCCTAGATGTATCATGTTATAAGAAATTATCAAAGAAAATTGCTCTGATATTCTTGAATAAGAGGGTGAAATAGAAATTTAAAAGAATTCGCAAATCCTCTCCTGAAATAAATCTCCAAATGACAACTCCCAGGAATATTATAGCTAAATTCAAGAGCCCCCAAGCCAAGGAGAAAATACTGCAAATAGCCAAAAGGAAACAATTAAAATACTATGGAACTATAATCAGGATTACACAGGATTTATCAGCCTCCACATTAAAGAACTAGAATATTTGGAATATAACATTCCAGAAGGATCTAGTTTTATAACCCAAAATCACCTACCCAGCAAAACTGAGTATATTCATTCAGGGGGAAAAGTGGTCACTTAATAAAATAGAAGACTTCTAAGCATTCCTGTTGAAAAGATAGACCTAAACAGAAATTTTGATGTCCAAATACAAGACTCAAGAGAAGCATAAAAAGGTAAATAAGAAAGAAAAAATTTAAGGGATTCAATAAGATCAAACTTCCTATGTGGAAAGATGATATTTGTAATTCTTAAAATGTTTATCATTACTGAGAGCAGTTAGAGGGAGTATACATAGAAAGTGTGGGAGTAAGCAGATTAGGATGATATGATGTGCAAAAAAAAAAATCATGGAGTGAAAAAGATAATTGTTCTGAGACAAAAGGGAAGGGAGAGGTGGAATGGGGCAAATTCTCTCCCCTAAAGAGGTGTGAAAAAACTATTATAGTGTAGGGGAGATGGTCAATGCTTAAACATTACTTTTATCATAATTGACTCAGAGAGGAAATAACAACCATACTCATTTGGATATAGAATCCTACCTTACCTTATAGAGAAGAGGAGTACAAAACAAGAGTGGGGAGTAATAGAAGGGAGGGGGAAATAAGGGGTAGTGAGTAAAAGAAAAATAGAGTGAAAATTTTAAGACAAAAGCTTAAATCTCACTTTATTGCCATTCTGTCTTCTGGATTGATGCGAAGCATTTCTTTCAGAAGTTCACTAATCTTATCAGCTTTGGCAATCTCATAATTCTGAATTCTCCGCAATGCTTTTTTTAGCTTGTGAGGTGATTCGCGAATATTCTCTCGGAGAGTCAATCCATCATGCTTCTGAAGAGAGAAAAAGGAGATTCAGGCATTCATAAATTCATAGAACACAAAAGCTTGAACATCAAATCTTAGTATATAGAGAGCCAAGGATGATAAGAGTAGAATGGACTGTAGAAAATGGAATCAGAATAAAGAACCTAGAATGTTTGGGATGAAAGAAATTCATTCATACCCTTAACAAAACTTGTTAGTGACTACTATATTCAGGTAACAATGGTAGATAGATAAGATATGGTCCCAGTTCTCAAGGAGGTCAATAGCTATGGTAATCTCACTGTACTCTGTGCTAGTCAGATCCCATCAGCACTACTATGTTCACTTCTGTCACCATCTTTAAGAAAGGGCATTGACAGGCTGGAATACATCCAGAAGAGGACAAGTGAGATGGTGATGGTGATGACATGATGAGATGGCCTATCTCCTTGCTCTTCTGCTTGTGCCCTTGACTCTATCCCCTGTTTTTTATTTCTGGAGGCTATTCTCCTCAGCTCATCCCTTCACTCTCCCTAATTTTCAATCTCCACATCTACTGATTTCATTCCTGCTGCTTATAAACATGCTCAGATCTCCTCTATCCTTTTCTAAAAAATATTTTCCCCCTATTTCATGTAAAACCAATTTTTACATCCATTTTTAAATTAAGTTTTGCGTTCCAAATTCTTTCCCTTCTTCTGACCCTCCCTTCTTCATTCCCTGCTTTCCCCACTCCCCTGAGACTGTAAGTACAGATTTTACATACGAAATCATGTAAAACATTTTTCCATATTAGTTATTTTGTGGAAGAATTCTCAAATGGAAAAAAAAAATAAATAGAAGAAAGAAAATGAAATAACAGTGTTTTGAAGTTTGCATTCAGACTCCAGTTCTTTCTTGGAGGGCAGATGGTACCACTCTTGCCAAGGTCACAAATAATATCTTTACGGGTAAATCCAATGACTTTTTCTTAGCTTTCTTTCTTGACAATTCTTTAGTGTTGGATGCTGTCAAACAGCTTTCCCTTTTAAGTATTCTCTTTTCCCCTGGGTTTCTGGGATATCATGGTACTCACTCTTCCTTCCCTATTGAGTAGTCTTTCTCAGACTCCTTTTCCCTAGAATCTCTTCTCATCTCTCTGATCTCAGTGGGTGAGTTTGGCTATCATCTCTAGTCAGATTGCTCCTAAACATACCTTTTCATCTCTCCTAAACTTAGATTTTGCATTTTCAACTGCTACCAGCCATCTCTACCTGGTTGCCCCATAGGCATCCCAAACTCAACAACAGCCCAAATTGAAATGATTATCATTCCTTAAATAACCTTAAATTTATCCTTGCTAACTTCCACCTATTTAATAATAGCACCAACATTCTTCAAGTCACTCAAGTTCATAACCCAAAAGTCATCCTTTTTTCTTTACTCTTGCCCCTTCTACATCCAATCAGTTGCCAAATCTTATCCATTTTTTTCCTCCATGTCATGTCACCTTCTCTTCACTCACATCATAACCACCTTCAGATCCTCATCATCTCTTACCTGAACAATTGCAACAGCCTCCTAATTGTCTTTCATGCATCCAGTCTCTTCAATTTCCAATCCATCCTTCACATAGTTACTAGATCAATATTCCTAAAATGCAAGAAGCTACTGTTGCTCTCTATAACTTCTAAAGTGAAAAACAAATTCCTCTGGCATTTAATGCCCTTCAGGATTTGATTCCAGCTAATCTTTCTTTGTTTCTTTGTTTCTCTTTCTTTCCTTCCATTCTGTTTTAGAATCAATACTAATTATTGGTTCTAAGGCAGAAGAGTGGTAAGGGATAGGCAATTAGGTTTAAGTCAATGATGGGCAAACTAAGGCCTGCAGGCCAGATGTCACCCCTTGAAATGTTCTATCCACCTGAGCGACATTATTCCTAATCTGACAAATACAATGAGTAGGATACAATACAATGAAACTTTGAAAGAGTTGCCTTAGAAACAGACTGATAGATGAGCATTTCCTTTCCTTTGGCCCCTCTTTAAAAAGTTTGCCCATCACTGGTTTAAGTGATTTTCCCAGTGTCATACTGTGAAGAAGTGTCTGAGGCCAACTTTGAACCTAGGACCTCTGGGCTTTGCTCTCTATCCACTAAGCCATGATAGCCCCTTGAAAGATAGATGGGATCTTACCAGGCAAAAATAGGCAAAGAGTGAAAGGGTGACAGGCAGCATGAACATGGAATACAAAGACTGGAGTGGGGAGGCAAATGAGGAACATGGTTAAGACTCTGTCAGGGTGACAAATGGCACAGGAGAAAATTTTTCTGAGGGGAAAAAAGGGAGAGATGAATTGCTTAATTTTTTTTAACTCCTACCTTTAATCTTAGAATCATGGCAGAATTCTAAGGCAGAAAAGCAGTAAGGCTAGACAATAGGGATAAGTGACTTGCCAACATTACATAGCTAGGAAGTATCTGAGGTCACATTTGAACCCAAGTCCTCCCATCTCTGGGCCTGGGCTCTCAGTCCATTGGCTCAATCCTTAAAGTGCATGGGACAATGGTTTACCCAGAGCCTACTTCTTCAGTGAAAACAAGAGAAAGGACAGAGCAAGTGGCGTTTAGTCAAACCCCATGGCAACTATTCTGTTCATCAACTGCTTCTGTATATCCTAGATAGATTATTCAAGATGGCAAGAAGGAAAGAGGGCTTTCTGGAGGACTCACGGTCAAATAAGAACAAGTGGCCATATCTAGGATGATGCAGCCAAGAGACCAGATGTCTGATTTAGTGCTGAATGAGAACTCAAGTGCTTCAGGAGCCATCCAGGACTTGAAAGATGGTTCTGTTGGGAGCAAGTTTGGGAAAACACAGTTAGGTCTGTTGGCATGTCTTGGTGCAAAATTAAGCTCCTAAATCAGCCTTTGACCTGGCCTAGCCCACTGAGAATTCCCCACACTAGAAATACTCGAGGAGACTCCCAGCCCACATCATACTTGCCTCTAGGGAGAAGGTTGGGGTGGGGCTATGTGGATGGACATCAGTACTGCCACATTGGGCCAGATATAATCTAACCAGCCTAGGGTCCTCCCTGTGACAGGAGTACCAAAGATCATAAAATCATAGAAAGTTAGAGCTTGTAAGTATCTTAGAAATGATCTAATCTGATAATTTCCACATAGGGGATATTTCTTTCTTTTAAAAATTTATCCTTTATTTCTTTTCAAAAATTAGCTCTTACCTTCTGTCTTATAATCATTACTGTATATTGGTTCCAAGGCAGAAGAAGAGTGTTAATTCTAGGCAATGGGAGTTGAGACTTGCCCAGGTTCACACAGCTAGGAAGTATCTGAGGTCAAATTTGAACTCAGGACCCTGATGTTACCAATATCAAAGGTTAGAGACATCTCCCAGACTCCCCATTTCCTTTACTAACCTGTTCCAAACGTTATAAAAAGAGATTCGTACTCTGCCACTTACTGGCCATATGACCCTGAATAAATCATTTTACAACTCTAGATTTTATGTCCTTGAGCAACAAAAGCTCTTCCCCTCCCTGTACTGCAATTTTCTTCCCACCTGTAAAATGGGAGTGTAAGGCTAGATATACTCTCAGCATCCTTCCAGCTATGTATATTAGAACTCTAAAAATATTTTTAGCAATAGCAATGATATCATTGCTTTCTACTGAAAAAATTATTTGACAAAGTTCTATTAATGAAGTCCCATAGATAAATCTTGTGGGCACAATTCAGGGATCCATAATAAGAGTCTCTTTAAGCAGAGAAGGAAATAACTTATTGTTCAAATATCTTAAGAACAAGGATTAGGTCACTTTTGTCTTTGTATCCTCAAGTTCTAACACAATACCTAGCACATATGCTCCAATGATTAATTAATTGATGTTCAAATTAGAACTAAACTACCTAAAACTATCATTTTCAAGCTTCAAACCCTGTCTACCCAATTCCTTGCCTTTTCTCCTTTATCATCTAGACTGTTCTTCCTTAGAATGTCTCCAGACCTCAGTGCACCCAGAAATACTTTTGCTCTGGTCCCTTCTCTCAAAGGTGAGGGATCTATTGGCTCCTTCCCATGTATCCTGAGAATTCAAGAGAGATTGCTTGAACAATTTCATCTGAAAGGAGAAGTGGAGTTCTTTCTCTTAGAGAAAAAGATTAGATCTAGAGAGAGAAAGGACCTCTGAGGCCATCCAGCCCAACCTCCTTATTTTACAGATTAGACAATCAATCAATAAACATATTTATCAAATTCCTATTATGTGCTAGGCTAAGGATACAAAAAAAAAAAAAAAAAAAAAAGCAAATGGCAGTCCCTGCCCTTAAGGAGCTCCTAGTCCAATGGGGAAGATTAACATGTAAATGAATATATACAAATAAGGAAATAATGAACAGAGGGAAGGCACTTAAGTTGGGGAAGGTTCCTGTAGAAGGTGAGATTTTAGTTGAGGATTAAAGGAAACCAGGGAGGGTCAATTGTCCAAGAAGAGAAGAGAGTATTCCAGGAACAAGAGACAGCCTGAAAAGATGCCCAGAACTGACAGATGGTGAGTCTTGTTCGTGGAATAACTAGAAGACCTTGTCAGTGGACTGAAGAGGACTCATTGGGGAGTGAAGAATAAGACAACTGGAATGGTAGGAAGGGCATTAGCTTATAATTTTTGAAATCGCCCCAGGAAGGGGAAGTGATTTACCAAGGTCACATAGATTATAAGTAGTCACACTAGGATTGAGCCCTGGTCTTTAGACTCCAGATCCAGGGCTTTTTCTTCAATGCTACCCTGCCTCTGAATTTTTGCACTGTTGATGTTGTATTTACACTGGGGCAGTATTTGATCAGTTGTCACATCTTTTTGCTCTTTTTGGTGTATTTAAGGTTATATTTGCTAGCAGGGCAGCTAGGGAGTACAGGGTATAGACTGGAGGACCTGGGTTTATATTTGGCCTCAGACACTTCTTGGCTGTGTGACCCCAGGCAAGTTACTTAACCCCAATCACCTAGCCCAGTGATGGGCAACCTTTTGAGTTTGGTGTGTCAAAATTCACCAAAAAACTGAGCACAACTGAGGTGGTGTGTCACTTAAAGAAAAAAAAACCATAATTTTGCAATATTTATAGTTTAAATAACAAAAATGTATAATTACAATATATAAGTATATTTAATAAACCAAAAACTAATTATTTAACTTACCTGCTTAGTGACTTCTTTGTTCATCTGTCAATCAGTTTCTTTTGTTGGTCTTGATATTATCTAACTTGTGTGGGGTGCCCTGAACTAAGATAAGTGAGAGGGAGGGGGAATTCTTTAACTAACCTGCCTATTAATGACTTTTTTGTTGCTGAATTTCATTGGCTAATGAAAATTCATTTAGCTGCTAAACCTTCAATTGAAGGTTGGTATTTTGTACACTTCAAGCCCAAGCAAGCACTACTAACTTCATCTGTCAATTTGTTTCTTTTGTTGGTTTTGATATCATTTAACTCTGAGTATAAGGTCTTACAAAAGTACGTAGAGGGAAAAATTGTGAGTAAAGCCATTGCTGTGTTTTTCAGGATACTAAAAGTGTCTGGTAATCAGTTCCAAGCACTCCAAATTGCCTGTTTGTAGTAGTACTCCTCTTGATTCTCCAAGCAGCATCTTTCCAGATTCTCAAGCTTTGACCTCAAGTTGACAAACACCTGAGCCCAGATGCCATGTTGAAATTCTGCTAGTTGCATCTCCAAATCATCAATTTGCATCCATTGGAAACCATTTAATTCCAAACTACTGTGGACTACATCAGGATACTTAATTATTTGTATGGTCTGTTCTAGGCTTCTAAATTGATTAAATCTATCACTGAACTGATCAAGTAACGAGTTTAAAACATGCTGGTACTTTATATGCAAGGGTTCCATTTCATTTTGTATAGCTGCACTGGCCTTCTCAAAATACTTTGTTGCTCAAGGAAAAAACTTATAAGTTTTAGTTTCTACATCTCGCTTGAAAATTTTAAGTTTACTTTCAAAAGCTTTTATGTATACAAACACAACATCAATAATTTTGCCAAAACCTTGTAACTTTAAATTCAGTTCATTAATATAAACAGAGAGATCTGTAAAAAACATCAGGGTGTTGACCCACTTATCATCATTGAGCTGAGGAAAGTTTCCCAGATCTTTATCCTCAAGAAATACCTTAATTTCTTCTAAGCACTCCACAAAGCACTCAAGAACTTTGCCTCAGCTCAGCCATCTTACATTATTGTACATCAGCAGTCCAATGTAGGTGGAATCAACCTCCAGTAAAAGTGCAGAAAATTCTCGCTTGTGGAGGGGGCGAGCAACTATTAAATTAACTATTTTCGTAACAACTGACATTAAGTCATTTAAGTCAGTGAATCCTGCTTGGCACATAAAGCTTCTTGATGGATAATACAATGAAAAGGCACAATTGGATGTCCAATAGCTTCTGTAAACAATTTGACAAATCCGACTTTTTTCCCCCACCATGTTTGGTGCCCCATCTGTTGTCACTGACACAACTTTAGAGATATCAATGCTTAGGTCACGTTCTGCTCACTACCTTTTCAGTGCATAGAAAGCAAAATGATCTACCATTTTTTTCTATAATGCCATACATTTCGGTCCATGTCTCTTGAAAGAGTTCGCCACTGCTACTACCACTTCCTTTACTTAACCTAATTTTTTTTATTTTTTGGGTTGTCCATCAGGAAGGCAGTGACAGAAGATAGAATTTTAGATAGCCTGTTAGCCCTGCAAGCAATTAGGGGTTAACTAGCCTTACTGACCAAGATGGCACATGTAACTGTCTTTTAGGAAAGGGCAGGGTTAATAAGCAAAAATAGGAGTTAATAATGATGTACAACAGTAATAGTGATGAAATTGAGTCTGCATTATGCTGTAAGATGGTTTTCCTTGTGTAAATTAAGATGGCAGCCACTATTTCTAATGGCGGGAAATAGCACCCATAGCACAGGCCCTCGCCTCTCCCAGTCTCCCCCTCACTTATCTCAGTAATGATGGTCAATTAGAAATCCACGACACCCCAGAACAGTAGATTGGATGATGGTTACTGTGGTTATGTGGTTGCTGGCAACGGTGATCACAGGGCCCCCAGAGATGCATCCCCCCATGGCATTCTGCTGCTCCCCGCTCCACTGGCCAGAAGTGAGGTCAAAGGTCCCCTAATGGTCTGGAAGTCCCAGAACTAGACGCTCTGTGAGATCTGTTGTTTTGGCCTACAGACCTCTGGCACAGAGTGTCTACACTACACTACAGCAATTGTTTCATCCTCGGAATGCGGTCCCATACTTCTCTGTATGAGGCCGTGTGTCATCAAAAATGGCTATGTGTGTCAGTGCTGACACACATGTTATAGGTTCACCATCAAGGACTTCTAACCTTCTAACCACTCTTCTGCCTTAAAATCTGTACTTAGTATCCATTCTAAGACAGAAGGCAAGGGTTTTTTTAAAAAAGGTTTTATCTGGTGAACTGGATATATGTATAGCATTTAACCTAATATCCTAGAAATTTCATTTATTGATTCTGCAAACTCAGCAACCTGCCCAAAGGTTGTGTACATTTGGCATTACTGACTCTTAGGGATTTGGAGGAGACAATAGAATTAAGTGTTACTTTAGTTTGCCAAAACCCAATCTGATTTCATTTTGAGCACCACCAGAAAAGACTCCAACAGCTTTGTGTTGTTTTTTTTTGGTGGTTGTTGTTTTTAAACCCTTATCTTCTTTCTTCATATGAATTCTAAGAAGAGTGGCAAGGGTTAGGCAATTGGGATTAGGTGACCTGCCCAGGGTCACAGAGCTAGAAAGTGTCTTAGGCTAGATTTGAACCCACATCCTCTAGCCCTAGACCTGGCTCTCTATCCACTGAGATACCTGGCTCCCCCTCCCAGAAGCTTTCAAAAAACCAGTGGAGGACAATTGAAACTACCTTCCAGGGCTCGGATTTTCCACTTTGCCTCATCAAGCATTAGTGATTCAACAGCCAAGTCCTCAAGCATGCAGTAGCTGTCATCCATCAATATGATGTTGGATGGCTTTATGTTCCTGAAATAAAATTAAGAACCTTATCACTTCCATCTGTTTCCAGATTCAGAAAACAAAGCAGCAGCAGCAGCAGCAGTAGCAGCTCATGAGTCCCCCACCTTTGCACTCTAACCTCCAAACCAGATACTCATATCCCTTTCTCTTTAAAATCCCAATAACCTGAGAGTATTTACTGAAGACCAAAGCCCTCTTTACTAGGTGAAAAATTAAGACCTAACACATATTTTTCCATTCTTACAAAATTGAGGTTCTACTGAGATGGTTGATGGTACAGAATATAGGACACTAAGCCTGGAGTAAAAGTCCTAAATTCAAATCCAGCCTCAGATGCCCTTGGGCAAATCACTTCAATCTCTGTTTGCCTCAGTTTCCTAAAGTATAAAATGGGAATAATTAATAAATTAATAAATTAATAAATAAATGTGTGTATGTGTGTATATATATATGCATATATATATAATAGCTCTTGGGATTGTTAGGAAGATCAAATGAAATCATATTTGTAAAAGTACTCATTATAGTACCTATCAAGTAATAGGCTAAAAATATGCTTATTCCATTCCTTTCCCCCACCAAAGCTTTCAAGCTGAAGGGGGCTTCAGCAGTCATTTAGTCTTACATCTTCATTTTACAGAAAGAGGCCCAGAGTAATAAAATGACTTGATCATGGAAGAAAAATATCCAAGTCAGGAATATGAAAAAGCTCATCTTTAAATACTGGCTGCTTTATTCCCCAATTGATAAATGGGCAAGAGACATGAATAGACAATTTTCAGATAAAGAAATCAAAACTATCAACAAACACATGAAAAAGTGTTCTAAATCCCTTATAATTAGAGAAATACAAATCAAAACAACTCTGAGGTAACACCTCATACCTAGCAGATTAGTTAACATGACAACAAAGGAAAGTGGTGAATGTTGGAGGGGATGTGGCAAAATTGGGACATTAATGCATTGCTGGTGGAGTTGTGAATTGATCCAACTATTCTGGATGGCAATTTGGAACTATGCTCAAAGGGCTATAAAAGAATGCCTGCCCTTTGATTCAGCCATGCCACTGCTGGGTTTATACCCCATAGAGATCATAGGGGAAAAGACTTATACAAAAATACTTATAGCTGTGCTCTTTGTGGTGGCAAAAAATTGGAAAATGAGGGGCTGCCCTTCAACTGGGGAATGGCTGAACAAATTGTGATATCTGTTGGTGATGGAATACTATTGTGCTCAAAGGAATAATGAACTGGAGGAATTCCGATAATGAACTGGAATGACCTCCAGGAATTGATGCAGAGTGAAAGGAGCAGATCCAGGAGAATATTGTACACAGAGACTGATACACTGTGGTAAAATCGAACATAATGGACTTCTCTACTAGCAGCAATGCAATGATCTAGAGCAGTGATTCCTAAAGTGGGCACCATCTCCCCTTGGTGGGTGCTACAGCGATCCAGGGAAGCGGTGATGGCCACAGGTGCATTTGGGGGCGGTGAATAACTGTAAGGGAGCAGTGATAGTATGTGACAAGGGGCACTAAGTAATATTTTTTCTGGAAAGGGGGCGGTAGGCCAAAAAAGTTTGGGAACCACTGATCTAGAGCAAGGCTGAGGGACTTATGAGAAAGAACACTATCCACATTCAGAGGAAGAACTGTGGGAGGAGAAACAGAAGAAAAAAATTGCTTGAACATGTGAGTTGATGGGGATATTATTGGGGATGTAGACACTAAACAATCACCCTAGTACAACCATCAATAATATGGAAATAGGTCTTGATCAGTGATACATGTAGAACCTAGTGGAACTGTGTGTCAGCTCCAGGGGTGGAGGTGTTAGAGAGAGGGAAAGAACATGAATCACGTAACCATGGGAAAATATTCTAAATAAAAAAGATAATAAGCCAACAAATTAATTAATTGATGGGTGAGTGGGTGAACAAACAAACAAATAAATAAATGCTGGCTGCTCTAGATCTCAAACTATATATACTACCTCCCCAACCAAAGAGCAAAGATTACACATGGGGCTTAATCTCATTCCTTATGATTCTTGTTATCTGGCATCTTGTACTTTAGAATAGCCCACACCTTCTGTTCACTTATATGCAGGAGTAAGAAAAGAGCTCAGGTGCAAAGGTTACATTGGTGACATTTGGCCTCTCTACCTATGCCCAGCAGCTTCCAAAGAACCGTATTAATTGCCAACAATAGTGCGCTTCTCTCTCTGTGCTGGGCCCAGATAATCATAGAACTGATCACACTTCCCTGGCTCCTTCAAACTGGCAGTTCTCCCAACCTGTGCTATGCTCCCTCTTACCTATGTGAGTCACATCCTTCTTGAAATAAGAAAGAGCATATTCCAGTGGAAAGAGTTAATCTTAGAGTCTGAAGACCCATGTGTTCACGGTACTGCCTGGGTATGCACCCCAGGGTGGGGATAACAGTATTTTAATTCTATTCGAATAGTATTAAATGCTGTTTCCAGGGATAACAGTATTTTAGTTCCATTCGAATAGTATTAAATAGTATTTCCAGGGATAATAGTAGATGTACACCCCAAGGCAGACCCTGGTCCTTTCTAGGAATAATAGTATTTTAATTACCTGCCTTACAAGATCGTTGTGAAGAAAGTACACCTTATAGGACTCTACAAATGGGAATTATTATTTAGTAAGACAAGAGCCACTGACAAAAAAAAAAAGTTTAAAATTCTCAGTCACCTGTGAATCACATCCATCCGATGTAGGTACTCCACAGCATCCAATACCTGCCCCAGGAATTTTTCCATTATCTGGGAAAGAATCCACAGAATCACAAAGCTAGAAGGACCTTAGGAGAGGCCTTCCCTCTGTCTTCAGGCAGGCGAATGTCTAAACCAGCTAGGAGAAGTGGTTTGTCTCTTTTCTCCTTGGCACATATCTGAGGATTGACAAGAGCTAACAAGAAAAAAAAAAAAAAAAATAGAAGAACCAAAACAAGCTAATCCCTTTTCTCTAGTAAGTCCCTTGTATCTGTGTGACCAGCCAAATGCATGTAGCTTAAAGGATTCTAAGGGTGTGGGGACTATGAAGGACATTGGTGCAACTTGTTAACACAAACAGGAATGTGTACAGGCTGCCTATTTTACAAGTGGGCATGGTTTAATTTAATCAAAGGTAGAGGTGGGGGCCAAGCTTCATCCCATATAGGGTTCCTGTTTCCCTGTTTACAGCTTTGGGGTTGAGTGAAAAGGAAGGCAAAGGATCCCAGTGGGCCTCCTTAAGAGCTAGCTCTTCTAAAGGGTTTTACCATGAGGTCCATTTTCTTCTTCAGATCTCTATGTCCTGCAATCAGATCACTTAAGTTTCCTTTCTTTGTATACTTCATCACTAAGCAAAGAAACAGAGATGAAATCTGAAAAAGAAATCAGACCCTAGTTTAGCATTTAATGGTATGGGAGTAGGTATCTCAGCATCAGCCTTGCTGTTATATCCAGCATTTCAGATATAGCTTATATCTAAAATTTAAAAATTATAATAATACTTATTTTCCACCTTAGAATCCATACTGTATATCGGTTCCAAGGCAGGGCTAGGCAGTGGGGATTAAGTAACTTACCCAGGGTCACACAGGTAAGAAGTATCTAAGGCTAGATTTGAATCCAGGACCTACCATCTCTAGACCTGGCTCTCAATACGCTGAGACACCCAGCTGCCCCCTAGAATAGGCCTTTGATCACAGAATCTTAGAATATAGGCTATTGGTGATGGAAGGAATTTTTGCCACCATTTTGTCTACCTGATCACTGATCTGGACGTAGAAGAGGTAACCGCAGAGGCTACCTTGTCCAACCCATCATTTACAGGTGAGGAAATTGGCCTAGAGAGGTATGAGATTCGAACCTAGGTTTTTTGATTCCAGAACTCATTCTCTTTTAGGGAGACTAGATTGGGGGAAAGTTAACATTCAATTTATGGTTGTCAGAAAGACAGTTCAAATCCAATCTTAAGCACTTACTAGTTGTGTGACCCTAGGCAAGTCATTTGACCTGTCTGCTTTAGTTTCCTCAACTATAAAATAGGGATAATATTGGCACTTATTCCCCACCATTATTGTCAGGAGTAAATGAGTTAATAACTATAAAGGGCGTGGTGTAGTGGACAAAGTGCCTGGCCTGGAGTTAGGAAGATTCCTCTCCCTGAGTTCAAATCAAATCAGTTACTTCCTAGCTATGTGACCCTGGCCAAGTTACTTAACCCTATTTGCTTCAGTTTCCTCATCTGTAAAATGAGCCAGAGAAGGAAATGGAAAACCACTCTAGTATCTTGGTCAAGAAAACCCCAAATGGGATCAAAAAAGTATGGAATATGATTGAACAACCACAACAAATATAAATGTTTATTCTATTGACAAACTTAAGATACACTTTAAAAACAAGCAATATATGTATATATTGTATGTATAATATGTATATATATATACATATATATAACAGAAATTCAAAGTTTTAGAGATGATCCTCATTTCTGTTCTTTGCATTTTGAAATGCATGAGATTTTTGCTCACAATAAAAAAGTTTTTTTTTAAATAATGTGAGGTAAAAGCAGAAGGGATTTGGAATCATTTTCTCAATCCTGGCAGCTAAGAGCAATCTCTTAGTCAATCAGTCCACAAAGCATCAGACATAGTGCACAGGGCTGTCCATACAAATATAAGCAGAAAGGAGGTCCCTGCCCTCAAGGAGCTTTCATTCTGATGGAGCACAGAAAAGTAGTAAAGGGATAGCGAGAAGGTTGAACTAAGGGACTGAAGAAAAGAAAGTCCTGAGTAAAGATAGGAGAAGCATAAAGGCAAGGAAGAACTATCTATAGGAGCCTAGTTTATTGCTCCTCTCTTTCAAAACCAACCACAAAGCCCACTTCCTCCCAGAAGCCTACCTTGGCTCACTAGGGTGGAGCCAGAGCTCTTCACCCTTTATCTTGATTAAGAAGGCCTTATTAAGCACCCTTTTAAGGGTATCCAGAGCTCAGGGCACTAAACCTGGCAGTGTGCCTTCAGCCAACCCACTAACTGCTCTTCTGCTCCAACTCCCTCCCCCCTGAATTTAGCATATGATAAAGATCAAAGCTTAAGATTGGAAGACCAAAGTCCCAGAATATTTTGCCCTTCTCCTAGCTGGCTTCCTGGAGCCAGGCAGTGTACTTTGCATTGGATTTGTTCAGTCTGCACAGCCCATTAAATATTAAATCAGGCAGTCAAAAGGTCCAGGACTTTGACCTCTGGGGATGCTGAGGGAACTGGTTTGCTCTTACCTCTTTGTTCCAGGTGATAAAAAGTTCTATGTAGGTAGAGATATGCAAGTGCTGAAGTTTCAGCAATGGCATCATCTGTGGGGGAGAAAGCAGAAAAGGAAGCTAAAAGTAGTTACTCGGCATTCCTGACCAAAAGCGAAACAAATGAATCCTAGACCATCCCGAATAGTCGGCCCCACCCTGTTCCCCACCCCCACCCCTCCCCATAATTCACTAAATAGGCAACTGTGAGTATAAGAGAGAGATAGTTAAAAAGAATCCGAAACAATGATATTAAGAAAGAAGAAAGAGAGGCACCTAGAGAGGAGAGGAAAGAGAAATCAAAATAGAAAGACTTGGGGGCGGGG
>NC_058131.1:278001702-278026216 GCF_016433145.1 Gracilinanus agilis
CCCCCAGAACCCCCTACTGAACCTCCACACTTTGCTTCCACACTCAGAGCACCCCCAAAACCCACTGAGTCCCCACCCCCAAAACTCTCTATTGAATTTCCACAATGAGCCCCCACTCTGAGATTTCCCTACTGTACCTCTGATACTGTGCTCCCCATACTGTGCCCCCACTCCCAAAGCTCTCTACTCTGTCTCTAGAGCTCGCTACTGTACTTCTTCATTGTACTCCCTACCCCCAGAACTCCTTGCTGTGCCCACTTTGGTACTGTCTCCTCCACCCCCAGAATTTTCTGCTCTCTCCTGATCAATGCTTTCACCCATATAGTATTCTGTTACCCTCCCCCCCACCAGTACTTTATCCTCCACTTCCAAAACCCTACTGCCCTTTCCCTATTAGTTCTCTTTAATATCTGTGCCCCCCCCCAATGCTTAAATCCTCACTTTATACTATGCCTCTCCACCCCCAGACCTCTACAGCCTCTCTCCCTGGGAGCCCCTTCTATACTGTTACCCCTCCAGGGCTCTCTACTGCTACCCTATTTTGGATTTACTTTCTACACTTGTTTCTTCTGTCCCATCAGAACTGTGCCACTCCTCTTTCTCTTAAAACTCTCTATTGCCTTGAATGGTCCCTCCCCCCCCCCCACCCCACAGTGCCTTTACCACCAGTTCTCCCCCCTTAGAAGGCACCCCGCCTTCCATAGTACTCCCCTCCCAGAGATTTCTCCATTCTCTGTGATTTCTTCACCTTCCTATAATGTACCACCATGTTCCACAGGTCTTAATATTCTGGGTCTTGCCCCACCCCCCACCCCCCTGCTCAGACTTTTTTATATAATACTATTCCAATTCTCAATGTTTTCTGTACTTTTATATATTATCTCCAGAGTTGTGAGTCATTTCTATAATGGCCCCTGCCCTCAGTCTTTCTATAATACTACCCCCCTTACCCTAGGAATCTGCAGGCATTTTATTTCCCCCAGCCCTTAATATAATGTATCCTTTCTCTCAGTTCTTTTTACTATCCCCTTCTCTGCCCTGCCACCCTTTCCTCAGGATCTCTAACATTTTTTTCATAATATTTCCCCTAGGTTTCTCTGATCCCTTTGGATAACATTCCTTTTTTATAATGTCTCTACTTCAAACTCCTTATTATAAAGATAGCCCTCCCATTCCCTTTCTGTAATGTTCTTTGTCCCAAGGCCTTTTTTTCTTAGCTCTCCCCCAAAACGTACCTTTCCTCAATAAATTGCACCTGGAGCTTGACTTCCCCCAATTTCTCTGGAGTTTTGCTCTTGTATTTCAACCCTACTACTGATCAAAAGCTGGGGACCCCGACTTCAGAGCAGGTAGACTGAAGGGCATGGGTTTGGGGGGAGGGATAGTACATAGGGTGACTTAGCTTTTGATTTTACTCTCCTGAGCAGGTTGACCAAATATATGAGATAGGGATTTGGTTTGGGTTCTTTCTAATCCTTTTCTACCTATTCCTTATTGTATATCTGGGGGCTCCATCCTCCTCCACCCCCTTCCCAGAATGGGAAAAAAATCCTTTAGTGGGTTAGGGGTGATGCTGTTAGAGAAAGGGCCTTTCCTCTAAGGGTGGGAAAACTTTATCCCAGGGTGAGCAAGATGTTCTGTACCTTATTTGCTTAGGATCCAGGTTATGTCTCTAGAAGGCTCAGGAGATTTGATCCAGAACATATTCAATCAGATTTTAGGTTATAGGGGATCAGATTTGTACGATTAAACCAAAGTCAAAGGGAAACTAAGCTTCAACCCTGCCTTGTATCTCTTTTCAAAATATCTAACAAGTATCCATTATCCATTCTTTGCTAGATGGGTCTCTCTCTGATTATATGTGTTGGACAGATGCAGCCCTTCATCCATTTAAATAAGCAGTTGTTGTATGTACCTGCTAAAGAGTGTGCTAGGCTAGTTTTCCTTCTTTCTTTTTTTTTCCCCCTTTCTAGAAGTGTACAGGTGGCACTCTTGGGAAAATGCTGAAACAAACAGATAATTGAGCAATTGTTAAAAGTCCTTAAAGCAAGATCTTCGAGATCAAATCCTGAAGGAGAAGGCCAACAAAATTGCCTATGTCTCCCTTTTAGCAAAATTAGCACAATAATGGCTTTTGAATGTTTGATATATTTACGAATTGAAAAGTAGTTTAATCTCTGTATAAGCATATATTGGGGCAGCCTTCTTCCCATTACTTGTACTTTCCCAAAACCTCTTAACAGGTGAAGTTTTGTCAAAGTTAAAAGTAGTAATAGGTGGATTAATCAAAATTTTTTTCTCCTTAGGAATATTTGGCCAAGTTTAGACCATAAGTGCTACTTTTCCTTGGAAGATTTTTAATTGTGGGATTAATATTAGTATCTCTGCTTTCCAGATATAATGGCAAGAAATTTTCCATTCATTTTTCATTACTGGATTTGTGTCCTTGTTATTAATGTTGTATAATGTGTCTTCATTATATACTATCATTTTGGGGAGAAGAGTATGTAAACTATCATAAAGAATTGGTCTATGCCTAAACTGTGTGTATTTTTGCCCCATTATCTGTCAGGGGAAAAATGCCTTTTTAGTGGCACCATTTTGTTTCCCAAGTAGCAACTTGCTAAAAGAATTGTACCTTTTAGAGCTATGAGATCTATATAACATTAACTTCTAACCTGTAGAACAACTGTTTTGCAAGTGAAATTTCATAACAGAGTCTCTCTCCTAGCTATTCCCTGGGTGAAAATGTTTCTGCTGCTACTCAAAAAACCAGAAATTTTACTTAATTTACTATTTTACGTAACGTTCTTTTAGTCTTATTTTCCATACTTTCTAAAGAAGCCTTTAACAAAATAAAAAATTAGAAATATAGCTCGTCCTTAAGTGATTCCTTTTTTTTCCTTTTCTTCCTTTTCCTTCAGGCAGAATTTAAGAAAAAATTGTCAACTACAAATTAGGTTGAGACAGTAGCCAAATGTGTATTTGGCCATTATAAAATGTATATTGGACAGGATTAGAATAGTAGAGTCAAGTTCTTTCTCTTTTTTAAAGAATAAATAGGAGGAGTTTTTTTATTGCCTCTGGTAAAATGGAGAACATTAGATATGTAAGTGAAGCCAAAATGACATCTCTTTGTGGGTGGTTTTAGTTTTCTTAAAACCTTCCATCTATAGCACTTATAACAGAACTGACAGTTCCCTGCTGACTGCCCCACCCCCCACCCCATCTCACATAGCTGAGAATGATATATTAAATGAGATTTTTAAGATGGGCTGTATAAATAACTGCCTAAAAATCTCTGATCTGATTTGAGGTGAGCAGGGAAGTAATGCTGAATTAACATTTCAGATGATATAAGGGCAAATCTATTTCCTCTGACCTTGCCTTGAGGAAACAAAGCACTGGGAAGTAAAAAGGTTTGTTTGTTAGTGATGCAGCTGGGTGTCACACCTGAGAGTTTTAGCTGCAGCCTGCAGTATCTTCCCCAGATAAATTGTACTTATTTCTGTCAAATAAGGGATAATTGAATCAACTTAGCCTTTGATGGTTGTGCAGACTATATAGATTAACAAGGAGACCAGGATTCTTTTACTCCTATAATTTGTTGTAAAGTTCTTGGGGTTTACTGCTTCAGGGAGAAGTCATTGGAGAATGGATTTAGGGACTTAAAGCTTTAATGCAGAAAAAACTCCCAAGTACTTGGCACCCAGGAGGCCCATAATACATTCTTTATGATTGATGGAATAATTCAAAATGTGTCCACTTATTAAAAACCTGTTGCTTACCTTTGAAAAATGTGATTTCTAAACATTTACATGCTTATAAATAACAATATTTTCTAAGTGTAGAATGAATGAATGGACTTCAGGCTAGTTTATTATTGAGGTAAAGAACTAGCTTTATGAGCCTTTCTCAATCAAATAGATTTTCCATTTGCCGTGAGAAAATCAGTCTAGGAAGAGCATGCTCTTAGCACAAATTTTGATTATATGTATATCAGTATGAGATGTCTTAGATAACCTTGGCAAGTAGCATGGTACCATTCACATAGTGGGTAAATACATATTCTTCCATGTAAGTGGCAAGTTTAGGTTGTATGTTACTCTGTGTATTTTCCATTTGGTGTTGATAATATACTTTTCTTTTTTTCTTTTCCTTTCTCCCAAGTCCTTTGTAAAAAACCTCCCATGGGACTTTTATTTACTACTTTTGTAAACTAATTGGATTGTGAATATTGTTGATTTATTTATTGATCTGGGAGTAGTAACATTTTAATTTTATTTTAGTTTTCCTTGAGCCATTATGACCTAAACAGAGTTTGGCTTCTGTAGAAAATGAAATATCTACAATAATGCTCTCTTCTGTCATTTCTGTAGTCAGTTGTTAGGGTGTTTCACAAATTGTCATGGTTCATTTACTAAAGAAAAAAAAACTAGACTGTTGTCTCCAACTAATGTTACTAGATCACTTCTAATTGCATTCTGTTGATCTAGCATAAACCTGCTGAGTGGTGTTCAACTGGGAGACTTCCCAGGGAAACCTTGTAGTTGTGTTGGCAAGATTTGTATGAGTCACCTGCCTGGACCAATTCTGACTGGACTTTTTTTTTTTTGCCACAGGCTTTAATTTTCTAGGCTTTGTGAATTTTTGTTTGTGTGTATGTGTGTGTGTGTGTGTGTTCGTGCGCGTGTGTGTGTGCGCGCGCGCACTCGCATGCGCTTCTGGTGCAGTTGATAGAGCAATGGGCTTGGAATCAGGAAGATTCATATTCATGAGTTTTAATTTTATCTCAGATACTTACTAGCTGTGTGACCTTGGGCAAATCACTTAACCCCTGTTTCCCTCAATTACTCATATGCAAAATGAGCAGAAGAAGGAACTGGCAAATCACTCCAGGCTCTTTGCCAAGACAATCCCAAATGGGGTCAAGAAGAGTCAGACATGACTGAATAACACCCACTTTGCAGAGAGATTCCCAAACTTTAATGACCAAAAGATAACCAACATCACATTTTTGGATGAAGATCTGATTAATACTAAAATTTAGGCTTCCTTCAATTTCATCTTTCCTTGTTACTTACTTTAAGTATAAAAATCTACCTTATCATCAGTAGTGGTTGGAGACAGTTGTCATATAGTCTTGAAAAGGGCTAAACTTCAAGTTGTTTATAATCATGACCTTCTTTACTTTTTTTTTAAACCTTTACCTTCCTTTTTGGAGTCAATACTGTGCGTTGGCTCCAAGGCAGAAGAGTGGTAAGGGCTAGGCAATGGGGGTCAAGTGACTTGCCCAGGGTCACACAGCTGGGAAGTGTCTGAGGCCAGACTTGAACCTAGGACCTCCCCTCTCTAGGCCTGATTCTCAATCCACTGAGCTACCCAACTGCCCCACCCCCCTTTACTTTTGAGGAATTTCCCCTCCAGTTTGTTATACCATTATCTCCCCCCCCAAAAAAAAACCAAACCAAACAAACAAACAAAAAAACAACACACACACAAAGAATACCCAAGGTGACTTATGTAAACAAATCCCATTTCCCTAGCCTTTAAGAATGTGTCCCTTTCTGGGTGTATGGTAATGAGGTTCTTAGAGACTTTTTTTGAAATCCTTACTTTTTGTTTTAGAATCAATACTTAGTATCAGTTTCAAGTCTGAAGAGCTGTAAGAGCTAGGCAAAATGACTTGCCAAGGGTCACACAGGTAGGAAATGTCTGAGGTAAGATTATTTGAACCCAGGACCTTCCATCTACAGCTCTGGCTCTCAATCCACTGAGCTACTAGCTGCCCTTCTTTGAAACTTTTAATGAAAATCCTGCCCTGTGACAGCTAACTAATTGTGTTATCTTTCTTCTTCCTTTCAAGATCTCATCGGTTAGTTTCAGACCTAGTGTTGCCTTCTCAGTTTTCTAATGAGTGGTTCAGTCTGAGTTTGCAGTCTTGTGCTTGCAGTGTTTATGCTGCATGTTTATGCTGGTAGTTTGGATGTTGTAATATGCTAGATACAATTTGTGGAATATGCTCATGGTAAGTTTGAGTGTCAGTAACTGGCCTTGCTCAACTTTCTTTAGCTATTAGCTTACACTGCCATCATTGAATGATTCGATGGCTGGATCTGGGACTCCCCTTTGGCCAGTAAATTACTCTAATTTAAGATACCCTGATTGAGAAACTATTCCCAAAGCAAAGAGTGAATACTCAGTGAATTGATAATCTTGACAATGAGAATATTTCATTGGGGGGTTTGACCTGCAAATCATCCACACCTTTTCATCGCATATGATTCTTGTTCACATCCTCCCTTAAGCACAGTGCCTGGTAGGTGCTTATTAAATGTTTATTGACTGACTGACATAAATATCTAACCAATGTACTGGAGGACTTTTAAATCCTTATAGCCTTTTGATATTCTGTGGATACTGAAGTTATCTGTCTTTTGACACATGACTGGCCAATCTCCTGGGTGATAACTTTTCCCCTCTTACTTTTTACATGCAATTCACCATTAGCAATATACTGCAACCAACTTGGGCCTACCATTGTCTTTGGGTCACCTGGGATTTTGGTTCTTTGGAGACTGAAGAGTTCCATAATTTGTAGTCAAATAGCATCATCATCATGTTTGCCATTAATGATTAATTCTTTATCCCCAGCCACCTGTAAAACAAAAGATAAAGCATAGAATTTAAAAAAAAATGGTTCCATCTTTTATAAAATAAACTTCAAATGTCTGTTCAGAACAGGAAGAGAACTTAATGGTGTGAATTTATGTGTAGCCTAACTTAAACTGTCCCTAAATCTTAGACTTTTATCAGAATGTTAGAATTAAAAGAGTACTTAGAGATTAACTAGCTCAGCTCTGATACTGGAAGGATCTGATAAGGAAAATGGGCAGAAGTGACTTCCTCAAAATTTCACAGCCAGTTAGTATCAGAGTTGGATTTAGAATCTACTTTCTTACCCAATGTTCTTTTACCACAGCCTCTTCCCCCCCCCCCCCCCCAGCTTGTTTACTCTAGGAACTCATAGTAGCCTAGTAGCCTTTATCAGTGTTTATCTCTAAGAGTATGATCACCTTTTTGTTTATTTGGGTTTGTGAGATTTTTTTATTTTTCATTTTTCTAAGAGAAGAAAGGTTAGATTTTTTTTAATACTCCATATCTTTGCATGAAGGAAAGGGCTATGTCCAGCTTCTACCTTAATGCCCTTGACCTAAACATCCAAGTTATTATTTTGAACAAGCATTTTTTCTCTTATTGATGCATTTTTTCACATTAGTCATTTCTCAGTATCTTTCTTTGTAACAAAGCAAAACGATTCAGCAAAACTGATAAGTAACCAGGCCTGACAATGTATACAGCAGTTTGTATTTGTAATCCCTCAGACTTCTACCAAGAAAAGTGTTGAATCATCTGTTCTCCACAGCCAAAATTGGTCATTAATTAATCTGAATGTGGTTGCCTTTTTAAATTTTTTTTTATTTCCATCATTGTTAAGAGACTCATATTGAGGCAAAGCAGAGAGAAATCAAGGAAGCCAGCCTTCCTGCCTATAAGAGTATTGGGAATTATGTTGTTTGCTGTATTAGAAGAGATTCCCTTCAGCAAGCAAAGGGCTGTCTGGATTATAAACCTTTACCCGTTTACTGAATAGGCAAACAACTCTTAAGCCCAGGTAGATGTGTAAACATGTTAGTAGTAGACAAATATAGTATGTAATCAAGTCAAAACATCTTTTATAATTATGTTTTCAAGGATTGGATAAAAGCCTCTTAACTTGTGGGTCTGAACTGTATTTTATGCCTTTGCCCTTTAGAAATGTCAGATTTTTATTATTATTCCTAAATTATTTGTGAGCCCTCCTGTTAAGATTTTCCCAGTATATCTTTCTTTTTAAGAGAAAATAAGTTTTATTTTGTTTTACAACTTTAAGGCAACTAGCTAGCTTCATGAACCATATGCTTGTTACTTCTTAATTCAGTATAAAGGTCATTAATACTAAAAAGGGAGCTTGTAACCCCCTCCCCACCCACATGCCCAACCTGTTAAGCTGTTTATATTCTCCCTGGATTGTAGCTGATCCAGGCTGTTGCTGAGCGTTTGAAAAGTGTTTAGGGCATTAGATGGAAACTATAAAATGTGTATAGTTTCAAATGTTCTCATACCTCTTGCTCAGTCTGGTCTTAGGTTTTGTGGGGTATTTATAAAATGAATATATTACAAAGGCAGTTTAGAATCAATAGGTTATTAGCCTCTGGTTATATTCTATGATGTCTTTTTTCCTTCTCTTTTAAAAACGGCATAATGTGGTTATGGAGCATATATTACAAAAACTCCTATAAGAGCTTAACTTAGTGTCTCAAACTTTTAGGTGCAGGATGTAGTAATTGGGAGGGAAGTTGACTGGCAGTGCCTCTGTTCCCTACTACTTCTACTTTCTCATCTCTCTTACCCATTTTCCTTCTACAACAGTGAGAAAGTCTCCAATGGCTTCTTTTGTGGTAGAGGGGGAAGCTTATCTGTAGTATGGATTATGAAAGAAGTTACCACTTGACTGGTTGTTAAAGCTGAATTAGATACTCATTAAGAGAGGCTCCGTTGTATTTCTGTTTGAAGCTTCCGAGAAATTTATTTAGCTTGAAATTTAGGAAGTCACATAAAAAGAGCCCCTCTTCCCATAGTTCCTACTATTTAAGCAGTGGTTTTTCTCCTGGAAAAGAATACTCAAGTTGTTTACAGGTACCCATCCTTTAGACTTAAACCACCTGGCTCATCCATTATGTTGTTTTCTAACAAAACACTCATGTAGGTGGTTATCCCGAAAAATCTCTTTCTTCTGAATGTTTCTTGTGTTAGATGTTTCCCTCTATACCCCCATCCTCTCTTTGATTTGGACCTTGAACATGACTAGTAAGAGAAGTGTGTTTGTTGTACATAATGATAGCTTTGCATGACATTTTATAGTGTGTATGTGCCTCATCCCAAATGCTCATGTAAGCATGGAACCAAAAGCAGTTATAACCGTATTTGGCACCTGCAATTTATTTCACTAATTTTGCATTTTGTTCTTGCTGTTAGCATCCTCCTATCCTATTTGATTTAAAAAAAAAAAAAGCTTTCTCTGATGTATGATATAGTCAGAGCAGGGTATTATATAGGTGACTTTGTTTTATTATAACATTCCTAGTTATTAAACATCATGTATGGAGCCCTCTCCAAAGTTTCAGGTAGATGACCCAAAATTACCTACACAGTTCCTTTTAGCTTCAGATCTTTTAGAAATATCTATCCTGATTAACAGATCACAGTCTGATGATTTTTGATGCCTGGTTTTTGTCATTGTTGCACTTGAGATTTGGAAGCGAGCAAATTATTCTATCAGAATTTCTGGTAGACTCAACCAGTGATCCTGGCTATGGCCTCAGTTCATCCCCATTCAGCTTCTTGAGAGTAAGAAACTATATTGTGCAGAGGGCAGAATAATAACAGTGACATTGGATGCATTTCTTTGTACAAGTGAAGCTGTGCCTCTTCTTGTGTTATAGACATACAGTTGTAGTTTTTTCAGCACCACCACGACTTGAGATGGGAGGCCCTGGCTTTAAAATACTTCCTAGCTATGTGACCTTGGGCAAGACACTTAATACCAATTGCCTTGCCCTTACTGATCTTCTGCCTTGGAACCAATACACAATAATCAATTCTAAAACAGAAGGTAAGAGTTAAAAAAAAAAAAAGACATGGGAAAGTCTTTCATCACATGGATCTTGGAGGTCTTGCTTCAGCTCTGTATTTATTGTACAGTCATTTATTTCCATTGATATATAGATAGTTAGACTTTTACAGAAAGGCTCACTAAAATAATAACTAACTGTTGGAATGCTTTGAAAATGACAGCTATGAAGAAACTAACAAGGAAAGCAGCAGATGAAAGCTCATCCAGGAGTTGCATGACTTTGACTGACAGTTTGGGGTTCCTAGTTTCTCTGTTACTAGTCTTTTATTGTCCTGATTTTTATTGTCTCAATAGTTTCTCCGAGTCACGAAGCAGTACCTCCCTCATGTGGCAAGACTGTGTCTTATTAGCACCTTCCTGGAAGATGGCATCCGTATGTGGTTCCAGTGGAGTGAACAGAGAGACTATATTGATGCTACCTGGAACTGTGGCTACATCCTTGCCTCCATCTTTGTGTTCTTAAACTTGCTTGGGCAATTGAGTAAGTGACTGTAGAAAGATCTCAGGTTTTATACTTGGTTGTCTAGCTAATGAGGTTAGTGGGGGAAAGAAGGTGTTGCTGTTCTCTCATTTATACTAGAACTTCAAAGTGGTTGGGAGGCAGAGATCACACTAAGTTCCTGAGATTTTATTAGAGACTTTTTCTCTATAAAATTCCTTCATTATTAGCAAACATCTAAATGCCTGTGTTGAAACTGTAGAAAATACAAAAGAAAACTTAGGCCAAGGCCCAGCTCTAGGTGGAACTTAGCCTTGTTGCATAGACCAGATGCTAGCCATTTAAGATAGTATGTAATTAATTTTAAAAAAATAAGAAGTACATTATATTATAGGGGTTTAACTATTGGATGCGTTTGGGTAAAGAAGTAAAGAAATTTATTATGGAGGAAGGTAAAGTTCTTTATAGGGAATTAGTTGGTTGTATGTATTACTAGAGAATTGATTTTTTAAAATGATTTATTGTAAGCCTACATGTGTTTCCCACTTGGACCAGCATACTCAATAACTAAGATCCTACAAACTTGTCCTTGGTACTATTTTATTTTTACAGTTCTAAAAGTTCTGAGCAGTTTTTTACTTGGGAAGTATCTTTATGCTATAATTATTAATAAGTAGAAATTACAGTAGCTCTTGAAAACATTGGTTACTTATTCTCCTATTAGTCATTAATTCTTACCTCCCATCCTACTTCTTAGCTGGCTGTATCTTGGTATTGAGCAGAAACTTTGTACAGTATGCCTGCTTTGGACTCTTTGGAATTATAGCATTACAGGTAAGTTGGAATCTTTACCTTCTTCTTTCTATGGTCAGTAGGGCTTTTTGAAAAGCTATTTTTGGTGTCTGGATATCACTTACCCACTTAACCTTACTCTCTGAAGATGTTTAAGATTTTTCTAGAAACAACATTAAAAGAACCCAGTTAGCTATCTTGAATTCTTTCTTTTAAAATATTTCTTAAGGGACAGCTAGGTGGCTTAGTGAACAGAGAGTTGGAAGGACCCAAGTTTAAATCTGGCCTCACACATTTCCTAGTTATGTCAGCCCTGAGCAAATTGTTTAACTCCAGTTGCCTACCTTTAACACTCGTCTGCCTTGGAACCAATAGTTAGTTTTGATTCTAAGACAGAAGGTAAGAGTTAAATATATATTATCAAATTTCTGGGTACCCAGTATTATATCAGACAATTTTTTCTTTATTCATTTTGCTTAATTTCAGCAATCTCATAGATAATATTTGAGGTGAATTTATAGGAGAAATTTTCTTGATCTTTAACTGCATAGAGAATACTTGTTCAACATGTAGTGACACTATATATCACCAGAGCTGATGTGCAATTATATCTTTAAGTCAAAGCATGGCAATTTTAGGCATCCTCTGTATTCTGTTAAGCAACTTCTAGTATCTTGAAAAGTAATTTGAAAAATTATTTCTTCTGGGGTGATAGACAAGAGTTTGAGAATTCTGACACTAATACTTTGTTTTTCCTCAACAGACGATCGCATACAGCATTTTATGGGATCTCAAATTTTTGATGAGGTATGTTCATTGTGATTGTTAAGCAAGAGTTGGTTGCTTTTTTGGTGTCCCTAGGGTCAGGCACATAGGAGCTTAGAGTGAAATGGTAAGAGCAAACTCCCTTTCGTAAGACAGACAGGTTCATAAATGTTTGACTTAATCTCATCAGTGTGACTTAGACAAGGCTTCTAAAGAGACCCAGGCAAAACCATGTCGATGCCAGAATGTTAGAGCTAGACAGGACTTAAAGCATCACTTACTTTAGTTCCTCTAGCTTTGTAAGTGGAAGCTAAGGTTTCAAAGAAATGTGTCCTTCTGGATCCCTCAGGGAATTCATAGCAAAATTCAGAGTAGATCCCAGGTGCTTTATTTCTGTGCTCTTTCTGTCCTTTGCAGACCTATCAGTCGAATGCCATTGTTTGCCAAAGAGGGCAGTGTTATGCCTAGGATGGGGTAGCTTGTAGGGACTATTGGTTATACTTTAGCTTTGATGTTTTGTTTGTCTGCAAGCACATAGGGAAGAATGAAGAATTTATTAAATAACAATATAGTCTTATTTGATGCTCATAACAACTCTTTTGAGGCAGAATCATTATCCCCATTGATCGTTGAGAAAATTGGAACACAGGTTAAGTGGCTTGCTCAGGTCACATGACTTGTAAGTGTCTGAGGCCAGATATGAACTCAGGTCTTTCTGACAGCAGATCCAGTGTTTTTTGCTACCTACTAAGAGAGGCAAAGAAAAGAAAAAGAGGTACAGTCCCATAATTGATTTTAAGAGATTTCCCTTTTAACTTAGTGTTAGTTTACTTTTTTTCAAGGTGCATTGAGTTTTGATTTTTGGCAAATAGTTTTTTATATTTTTGTTTCCACTCCTTTGCTCTCCAGGAATCTGGCCCTAGGAGGAGGATTGCTGCTACTCTTGGCTGAGTCCCGTTCTGAAGGGAAGAGCATGTTTGCAGGAGTCCCAACCATGCGAGAAAGCTCACCCAAACAGTACATGCAGCTTGGTGGGAGGGTACTGCTGGTCCTGATGTTCATGACCCTTCTTCACTTTGATGCCAGCTTCTTTTCTGTAAGTTTTTAATCTCAAAAACAATCTGCTTATATTCTTCCAATAGATTATCATCAGTTTCTTGGTAGCATCTTAATATTTTGATCCTGATTTACTTTCTGGGGTACAAAGTGTTAGATGGGGTTTACCTTGGGTACATTGTCTTTCTCAACTATGGATGAGTTAATAAAACAGATGTTACAGTTTCTAAGCCCATAAAGAACTTATACCTACACTTAGATTTGAGCACTTTGTGCTGCTAGTGGACTGCCTTTCCAGGAGAAGCAACGTGAAGCATTTGCCTTGTCTTTAGAATTAATTCTTCTAGGGATTCGTATATTTTTTAAATGAGGAGGCAGGGAGGAATCCACATAAATTAGGCAAATATCAGTATACCCCTAATTTTTTTGTGAGGAGGTTATATCTACTTTTCATTTATATGAAGACTGTAAATAATGAGGGAAGTTGGATAGGGTTAGAGAAGTCTCCCACTAGAAAGAGGGGAGTTTCACCATATTCTTGATAGACATTCAAGTAAACTTTTTTGTTATGTAAGTGGAGGCAAGTTGTAATAATAACCAGTTTGTCTATTACGAGACTGTGCTAATAATTGAACAAATATAGGGTTTATATCAGATACTGAGCTTACAAACAAGTGAATTATAGCACAAACAAAAGTAATGTGTATTAGAGAGATATATAAAGTGTTGAGTGATATCTGACTTCTTGCTGCTCAGGGCAATTCAGGGAGGTTTCACAGAAGTGGTATTTTGAATTTGCCTTTTTTAAAATTTTAATAAATTTCCACATAAGTTTTCTGAAGTTATATGATCCATACTGTCTCTCTCCCTTCTTCCTTCTCCATTCCTGCAGCTGACAAGCAATTCCATCTGGATTATGCATATATTATCATGTAAAACATATTTCCATATTATTTCATTTTTGTAAGCGAATATTCTTGTAAAATGAAAGGATGGGTAACAGTACAATTCTGAGGGACTTATGACAAAGAATGCTTTCCACCTCCAGAAAAAGAATTGTTGAAGTCAGAATGCAGATCAAAGCACGTGATTTTTCACTTTAGTTTATTTGGAGTTTTGGTTTGATATGATTATTCAATTACAGAAGTGAATATGGAAATATGTTTTGCTTGATATACATATATAACCCAGAAACAAATTGCTTGCCAGCCTTAGGAGGGGGAAGGGAGGGAGACAATTTGGATCACATAACTTCGGAAAACTTTAAGTGGAAATTTGTTGTTACATGTAATTGGTAAAGGACCGGTAAAAAAACAAAAAAACAACAAAAAAAACAAAACTAGGGAAGATCATGCATTCTATTTGTGGGAATCATGAGCAAGGACATTGGAGGTATAGGGCACATTTTAGGGAACAGAGTAGATCAATTTGGCTAGAATAATATGGGATAAGATTGATGGGATAAGACTGGAAGAGTAAAGTTGCATCATTGTGATGGGTCTTGAATATTAAGGACTTTGGATTTTACTTGGGAGGCAGGCAGTGAGGATTCAAAGTTTGAGCAGAGGAGTGACAAGAATAAGTCTGTGTTAGAAAGATTATTCTGAAGGACAGACTGGCCTAAGGAAAGTGTTGCAGCAGGAAGATGTGGTAGGCTGTTGTTCTTGGAAACAAAGGCTTGAGCTAAAATGTTAACAGTGAGAATAGGAAGCCACTGGCAGGTGAAGGGTGCAATATTGCAGAAAAGTAGAATTTGTAGGACTTGATAGTTAAATAGACAGGGAAGTCAGAGAGAAGTCAAAGATCAACCTGAAGGTGTAAGCTTGGGAGACATTAGAAGAGAAGAAAAATGACAATTGGTTTCAAACATGTTAAATCAGTGAGATTTTGTAGGCACAAGATAGCAGGAGGAGCAGGTGTGAGGTTCAGGGATGTTAGGGCTAGAGAAAGATATAGGAGTCATTGAATGCAGGTGATTAAGATTGCCACAGGTGAAAGAATAGAGTGTCAGTGGATTTCTGATTATAGCCAAGTGGAAAGGTCAGGAGGAGCCATTGAAAGAAATAAAAAAGTAATTGGAGAGATAATAGGAGAACTAAGGTAGTGCAGTGAATCCAAGAAAGGATAAAATACCTAGTAGGTATAGTCAGCTGGGTCAAAAATAGCATTGATTACTAGACTTGGTGATAAGTAGACCATTCCTTTCGTGAAAAAAACAATCTTGGTGGAGTAGTGGAAATGAAGGCCAGATTGTAATGGATAGAGGTGCCAGTGGGTAGTAGCAAGGATGAAATAAATATTCATATAGTTTAGTTGGGAAGTGGAGAGAGATGTGGAAAAAAAAGAGTAGCTGGGTGGACTTTTGGAATGGTTAAACAGGCTTTTAGATTAGTGAGACCTGAGCATGTTTGTAGGTAGATGGGGAAAAGCCCCATGAATCAGAGACCAAGAAATAGGAGCATGCAACAAAATTCTTGGAGAGGGCAAAAAAGAATGGGATTAAGGGGGCAGGTAGTAGAAGTAGCCTTCATGAAATCTCCTGATGCCTCTAGGAGTTCTTCCCCTCTTGACTCACAGAAGTGTTTGGGTCCTGCTTTTGTTTTCTCTAGTTCATTTATTCTTTAATCTTGAAAGTTTTCATAATGTGTTATATTTAGTAGAAACCTCTTGCTAGATAGCATTAACCAGATTATGTCTGATTATTTCAGCAGGTGATTCTTCCATCTTGACAGGGTATTTAAACCAACTTTAAACCTAACATTACAAACCATCAAGCAAAAGCTAGGTGACCAACTAAGTATATCATAGAGGAGGTTCTTTTTCAGGTATGAGCTGGAACAGAGATAGCATGAGATTCCATTTTTTTTGTATTCATCTTGAATTTTCTTCCTTTTGAACCAAAACAGATTCTTCAGAACATCGTGGGCACAGCTTTGATCATTTTAGTGGCCATTGGTTTCAAAACCAAGCTAGCTGCCTTGACTCTGGTCATTTGGTTGTTTGGTATCAATGTGTATTTCAACGCTTTCTGGACCGTCCCAGTCTATAAGCCAATGCATGACTTCCTCAAGTATGACTTCTTCCAGACCATGTCAGTGATTGGAGGCTTGCTTCTCGTGGTTGCCTTGGGTCCTGGTGGTGTCTCCATGGATGAAAAGAAAAAGGAGTGGTAACAGCCCCCTCCCCATGTCCCTGCCCAGTGAAGATCAGTGGCTATCAAGGACAGTGGATTCAACAAAACTGCCAGCATTTGCATACCTGACTCCCTTCCCCTGGTAAAGGCACAGATGTTTTGAGAACTTTATTTACAGTGACACAGTCTGAAATAGATGGTTAAATCTGCTTTGGAGGCATGCTCAGTCCCAAATTTTAGTTTTTTGGTGTGTTTTTTTTTTTTTTTGAAGGCTGGCCATCCTGAACGGTTAACATATCACTCTTTAGCCAAGGGCTCTTAAAATTCATCTGCATGGGCAGCTTGGCTGAACTTGGCCTTTGTTTTTTGTTGTTTTTTTTTGTAGGGGGGAGGCAAAATGAACCTTCAAGTTGTACTGTGAGCAGATACACAACTGTATCATTCAATGTGGTGGTCTCTGTTTTTTTTTGTTTTGTTTTGTTTACATTTTTAGCTAGAAGTACTAAATGATTTGAGATGCCCTGGCCCAAACATTACATTATCTTAAAACTTCCTCTAATGTCGTTCTTCACATTTTTGTAGGAAAAATGATTTAAAGTAAGTTTAAAGGAAAAAACCAAACCCAAAGAAATACAGTATTAACACTCTACTAGAACTCTCACAGTGGGGCCCATTAAGTAGTCATATAAAGAATAGCAAGAAGACACATCAGCACTTGGGACTGGTATAAGTTTCATACAGGCAGTGTTTCCCCCACATCACTTAAAGTTGCACTGACTTAGCTTTAATGGTTTAAGATAGGGAAGGAAAGCCTGCTGAAGACTTTGTTTTAGGTACTGACTGCAATAAGGCATCGTGGCCTTTTTGAGTGTAAGAGCAGGGTAGTTATCCCCATGGGTTCAGATAGTGACTTAAGCCTTGTTCAGACATTTAACACAGTAGGCTATGGTTGCTGTTGAAGCATGGCATCCCAGGTAGGATGAGAATGGCTTCTTCTAAAGGCTTCATCTTCGCACTATTTGGGGGTGGGGGAAAAGTTAGGCTTTCAAACCAGTGCCTCCCATTCTTTTCTCACAGAGCAAGACCCTAGCTTACTGTGAAACCCTATTTAGGGTTCTGAATGGGTTATTGCAACACTCATCATCACTTTTCCTTTTGGTAAGGGATTGTCCCCAGGCTATGGCCAGGAACTGGGTTTTATCCCAGGGTCTACCATTTCAGAAGGAGGCTGTTGCTTCGATTTTTGATTTTTTTTTTTTGCTACACTGTACACAGCCAAATTGAATTTTTTTTAAAAAGTGTGATGCCTTACTGATTTGATCTTCATCCTGTATTTAAAGTTCTAACATTGCCTTATGCTATGTTTCTTTGGGGGTGGGGTGGGATGTATTGGTTGTTGCAATCCTATATTTAAGCGTCCCTGTGTTTTATATTGTAATGTAAAGCTACAGAGTGATAGTTAAAACCTCTCCTGCAGTGCCTCCCTACTCCTTAGAGCCTTCCTGTGCAGCCAAATCTGTGTTACTCTGGTGGTGGCAGTGAGCTAAGTGGCTCCTTTTTGATTGGGGGGGGGGGGGAGATAGTTAATACTGGAAATTTAGTTCTTACTTGGCATTTTCCAGGATCACATCTGGAACTTTTTTCCAATAGTAGTTCCTTTCCTTCGGCAAGCCCTTCCCTGTGATACAGATGTGTAAGGCAGGACTATCAACATAACCATCTTTGGGCAAGGAGTCCTGGGCCTACTTTGTTGTTAATGCCCTTCCCTTCTGCTTATTAATAAGACTGTCTGAGACTTGAAAATTGCAAAGGATGAAGAATGGAATCTTTTTCTGATTACCTGTACCTAAAGGGAAGGGGTGGAATTTCTGCTTGCTATCATTTCTCTTAGTATTATACCAAGCTCACTGAGGTTTGCCTATCCTGACACAGAACTCTCCTGTTTAGCCTCTCATTGCACACCAGGCCCACAGTAGACCTGGGAGGACTTTGCCCCTACTAGGCCAATTAGCAAACTATTGACCTCCTATTTCCTCAAGTATTTGTAAGATTAAACTAAATAAGTTCAATATTCTCTTGATTAATTATTGAGATACTCATATTAAAGAAAGGGTGGTTTGTAAAAGTGTTTTAGCCAAAAAAAGGCTATTTTTTGGTTGCAGGTCCCATTCATTCCCCCCCTTACTAATGCCATATAGCAAACCCATCAACTGCTACTTACAAGTTAACATTTTTCTTTGTAGGCAACATCTTTGCCAAGGCAACCTGTTCTCAGCCCTGCTCTTCTGCAGGCTGGCTTTTCTTTTACTGTTTGAGAAGTGGGAGTAACTTGAGCACCTGAAACAGTGCTGACATCAGTGATCTTTTCCATGATTGAAGTGTCCCCTTTGGCTTTGCTGCTTCTCTTTTCCACCCTGTGATTTTAGTGGTCCAGTGCCTGGGGCAGGGACAGAAACTTGTATTTACCAACAATTGGCTTTGGCAAAAGTGTTTAAATATATTTTTTTTTTTGCTTCATGTGGGAAAGAATAGGTATAAATCTCATTTTATGCTGTATTTTATATCTTAGTTGTATTTGAAAATGTTTTGATTTTTGGAAACAAATATCAAAATAAAATAATGGCATTTGTTGTATCTAGTGTGACCACATAGTCAATGGAATGTCCAAACTAAGATGAGGAAATAAATGTGAGGCCAAAGAGACAACAGCTGTGATGATTACCACATGGGCTGCTTGAAGACAATGGCACATTGTAGTTAATTTTCATGTGGATCCATTCATCTGTATCTCAGCCTTAGTTACAAGGCCCCTGGGAATTATCACTTACTTGGAGATTGAGGTGTAGAGGTGTAATGAGACCAGTAACCATGTGAGAACACTAACATAACCACCACTCTACAAGTAGCTGGAAATGGGCAGAAAGAGGGCATGGATCAAAAGCTCCCCTCCCTTTTTCCATTGGCCTTCAAGATGGTACTACTTAGTTCATCAACTTTATTATTTCAACTGTACAAAAGTTATTTTGTTTCTGATCCTCTTTTGAAGCGTTTGGGTTTTCGGTGATGATTCTTGAACTTCACTGAAGCAGACTGCTGTGATAGAAACACAAATAATCAAAAATCAATGCCAACTTTGAAATTGACTGAATTTTCTATTCATAAGACAAAAGGAAGGTAATTGGATCCAGGGGCCAAACTGAGCTTTGTCCTTCATTTCCCCTTAAGGTAATGGAGTCATAGGATACTAAATTTAGAAGTCATCTTCTTTTTAACTCCCTCTCTTTTCTACAGATGAGAAAACTTAGGAAGGCCCATAATTTAATGCTACCTCCACCCCCACCTATGGCCTTCCTTGACTTCTTGATAATTGTGTCTCACCCCCAATGTTACCTTACATTTAGTTGATTTAGTCAATTTTCTTGGTAAAGATACTGGAATACTTTGCCATTTCCTTCTCTAGCACATACCCATCTTACAGATGAGGAACTAAGGCAAAAGAGAAGTGACATGACTCACCCGGGGTCACATAACTTAAGAAGTTTCTAAGCCCAGATTTGAACTCTGATTTTCCCGGCTCTGTCCTGCACCACCTAGCTGCCCTAGTTAAGCCTAACAATGTAGGCATATAACACTGGTGTTGCTCCATGAGCTACAAATTGATAAAAGAGCAGAGCTAAAATCACATTCTCACTCCAAATCTGCTAGTTACAATGCCTATCCATGACTCCTTTCCAGCTGCTGGCTTAGACTTGAGCCCTTGTAACATTCTAAAATGGCAACATTTTATTTACAAAAAGCTTTTGCTAAAGCAATCCCATTCTATCCCAACTTCTTCAAGTAGACTGTCTCCTCTATTGTCTTGACTCTTTCTCTTTCTCTTCATCCTATCTACTGGATGCATTCCCACTGCCTATTAACATGCCCATCTCTCCCCCATCTCAAAAGCCCCAAACTTGTATCTTTCCTCCCTTTCAAAGCTAAACCCCTTTACTTCCTCTCCTCTCAAGTCTGGATTCTTGACCTCATCATCCCACTAAAACTGCTTTCTCCAAAAGTTACCAAGGATTTCTTAGAATTGACAAATCTAACACCCTTTTCTCAATCCTCATCCTTCTTGACTTTTCTGCAGTCTCTATTACCTTCTTAATACTTCTTTGCTCTTTAAGTTTCCTGATACTATTGTCCTAACTGTCCTTCCAATTATGTGAAGGTTTCTTCGCAGTCTCCTTTGTCTTCAGGCAGGTTATGTCTGCTAATTGCCATGGGTGTCAAAAATTTTGTCCTGGGCGGCACAGTGGATTGAGAGCCAGGCCCAGAGATGGGAGGTCCTGGGTTCAAATCTTGATTCAGACACATCCTAGCTGTGTGACCCTGGGCAAGTCACTTGATCCCCACTGCCTAGCCCTTACCACTCTTCTGCCTTAGAACAAATACACAGTCTTGATCCTAAGATGGAAGGTAAGGGTTTAAAAAAAAATTTTTTTTTCCTGGACCTATTCTCTCTGTATTCTCACTTGTTGATCTCAGTTCTCATTAATTTAATTATCTTTATACTCATAATTATCAAATCTTATCTAGTTCTAACCTCTGCTGATTTCAGGTCTCACATTTCTAAATGCTTCACAGACATCTCGAACTAGATATTCTGTAGACCTGTTAAACTCAATATGCTTATAACTGAACTAAACTCTTCTCACTTCCAAACTTCCCCATTATCTTTGAACCCCAAGGCCACCTGTCTCTAGGTTTCTGTTACTTAAAGAAAAAACAAAAACAACAAACAACCCTTATCTTCCATCTTAGAATCAATGCTGTGCATTGGTTCCAAGGAAGAAAAGCAGTAAGGGCTAGGCAATAGGGGTCAAATGGCTTGTCCAGGGTCACACAGCTAGGAAGTGTCTGAGGCCAGATTTGAACCCAGGACCTCCCATCTCTAGGCCTGGCTCTCAAACAACTAAGCCATACAGCTGCCCCTTTTTCTGTTACTTCTGAAAGCATCACTAACTTCTTCCAAGTCCCTCAGGCTCAACCTAAGTGTCATCCTCCATTCCTCATACTTGCCTCCTGCATCTTTAATCAGCTGCAAAGACAGGCCAATTTTAAATATACTTCCTTCTCTACTATGATCTGCTATTACCAAAATGTAGGCCTTTATCTCTAACTACTGCAATAGCCTTTGGTTGGTTTCCCTGCTTCATCGATCTCCACTCCCCTCCAGGCCATCCTCCATTTAGCCACCAAGAGATTTTCCTAAAGCACAGGTCTGATGTCACTCCTCTTATACTCAATAAATTCCAGTAACTCCTCATCACCTTCAGATCAAGTATGAAATCCTATATGGCCTCACTACTATACCACCTGCCCCCCCACCTTGTACTTTGATGCTCTGCCCCTTACCTCCCATACTCTGCAATCTAGTGATGCTGGCTTCTTTGCTCTTCTTAGAATAAGACATTCATTTGCCAACTGTGGGCATTTTCACTGCCTTGTTCCCTAGGCATGGAATACTCTGCCCTCTGTCTTCCTTCTAGTTTCAGTTAAGATTCTACCTTCTTCAGAAAGTCTCCTAAACTCTCTTTAATTCCAATACCTTTCCTTACTGGATTATTTCCTATTTATCCTCTATATAGCTTGCTTGCATGCTAGCTTCTCCATTAGACTGTGAGCTTAAGAAGGAATTATCTTTTGCCTTTCTATCTTTAGCAGTTAGCACATAGTAGGCGCTTAATAAATATTCACTAACTGACAAAAGGGGCAATGGTGTAGTAGTATGGGGAAAGAGCACTGGATTTTGAGTCAGAGGATTTTGATTTGATGCCAGTTATTGGCTGCCTGAGTGACCTTGGACAGTCACTGAACACTCTGGACTTCAATTTTTATGACCATAATATAAGGGGATTGGGCCAGCTGATCTCCTTTCTACTCTAAATCTGTGATTCTAAGATTTTTTCCCACTCTAGTAGTTGAAGATTGGTCCTGTTAAGGGATTAACATACCACCACATAGCTCATTTGTGGCAAAGGTAAACCACTGATTAATTACTCAACTTCAGGTGCAATGGTCTCTATACACTAAGCTTCACTGCCTTCCATTAAGACCAAAACTGCTAATGTACTGATAGTTACTTGCTGTGACAGATGCACTCTCACCTTTGTCCTCTTATTACATATTGGCCTGTCCATCTCCATCTTCTCTCCTCTGCCCACAATACCATTCTCTCTGGAAGGCTGTGTATTGTTGTCTTCAATGTCTAAGTAGCTCCCTGCGACATCTCCATTTTCACCTGGGTTCTTTTCAGAGAACAGCTCAGCTGTAACAACAAGACTCCAATTATATCCTGGGTCAAGACTATTTTGATAAATGTATATGAACCTTGGAGTTAAGAGCTTCCCCACTGGGCTACCAAGCAGGATTTCAGCCCTAAGTGTCAACAGTACCTGCCATACCCTCTGGTGTTTACACTAAGTATCAAACAAAAGATTTGTGGGGATAGAGGGATGGAATATTGATTTTTTTTTAAACCTTGACAGTGGCAAAATAAAAATAAAACCAAAGTGAAGTAAATTACTTCCAAACTGACTTATCACTATGGGAAGGCTGGGGGGTTGCCAAGAGTTGGGCTCACCAGGTAAACATCAAAATCTAAAAGCCAACCCTCAGAACAATGGACATAACAGGGCTAGTTTTAGACATATTAAATGTTAGAAGTGAAAGAAGACTTTGTTCTGCTCACGTGGATATAAGTCAGTCATGCTGTCATCACTCTGGTCTTCTTCATCACTGGATTCAGGTTGCCAGAAATCCTTTTTTCGGGGCTGCTGGTCATTATCAATCAAGTCTTCCCGTTTCCTTCTCTTTTGCAGTAAGCAGGCTGGAACATACTCCACACCCTGCTTCTGACATTCTTCATCTGAGGAAAATAGACCAGCTGAATGCTAGAGAACTCCCAGAATACATTATAACTTACCATTCCCTAGAGACTAAGTGAGCCATGGAGTGCTGCCCTGGCCCTGAGGTTACCTTAAGAAGAGATTTCTAGCCCCCCTGAACTAAAACTGAGTCCAGAAATAGGATCAGTAAACTCAATCTAGCTCTTATGGAGGACAGTTTGTTGTTACTTTTGATCCTCACCTCTCACCTATTGCTGTTTGGTCACATGTGATGGCCAAGTAGAGGTTGCAGGTGGAGATGAAGCAAGTACCCAAGGAGCACGTGAGAAAATGCAGGGCACTGGGAAAATTAAATTTTATTCCACAAATATTAAGTGGCTACTATGTACAAGTCATTGACATGTAAACCTCAAACCTAAGCTACATGGCACATGGCACAGTATGTGTGTGTGTGGGGGGAAAGGAGGAAGGGATCATACTGGCTCCTGGATGCAATGACAGTCAGCCAAGAAGACTGAAGGCCTGTCTGTTCAACAAAGAGAACAGTACCCCACCCTATCTATTAGGATTCAGTGTAGGTTAGCTCCTGATAACTTTGAACCTAGAAAAAAAGTCAGCAGGGGAGCAACCAGGGGTTTTGGGGATAGATGCCAGATAGCCCAATGCAGTCTCCAATCAAAGCCTGGGAGGATAAAGAAATGCTAACAAGTGACAAGCAGGAGCCACAAGTCATCTGGACTTTGATAACTTATTAGAAAGGCATCAAAGCCCAGAATAGCCCACATCAGAAGGAACTAATACAGAGCAGGAGAAAAATGAGCCTTAGAAATGGAATTGAGACCATGCTTCTGTCTTTTAGACTCGCTAACATTATCACTTTGGGCATATCTGGTTGTAGGGGTCTGTTCTGAGGAAATGAGAGATTTGACATGTTCTCCTAAGTCTCTTCCAGGTGTTAATGTTTTAAGGTCTTGCCCCTCTAACTAAGGGCCCCAGCCCCACATAAGTAGCTGTGGAAATGAGTTAGCCAAATGTCACTCCAGAAATCAAAACGTAGAGCATCACACCCTTCACTAGCTCCAACTCCAGCCACTTACATTTGTGCAGTGCCTTTTGGTAGCGCCGGCCCTGGACATGACGTAGGACATGCTCTGGAAGTCTGTTGATATGCCGAAGGGTGAGTTTGCAGAATAGCTGGTGTCTGAAGAGTAGAAAGAATGGAAGTTGGATTACATGTTAATTTTTAAGTTATAGTACTACAGATTTAGAGTCGGATGTGACCTTACAAGTCATCTAGTCTAACTCCATTTTACATATAAGAAATAGAAGGAAGAGAACTTGCTCAAAAATCAAAATTAGTACTGGCCACAAATACTTCCTAGTTGTGTGACCCCAGGCAAGTCATTAACCTCCACTGTCTATCCTTTAGCACTTTTCTGCCTTGGAACCAATACACAGTATTGATTTTATTTATTTTTTAAACCTTTACCTTCCGTCTTGGAATCAATACTATGTATTGTTCCAAGTCAGAAGAGTGGCAAGATTGAGGCAATGAGGGTAAATGACTTGCCCACGGTCACACAGCTGGGAAGTTTTTGAGGCTAGATTTGAACCTAGGACCTCCCATCTCTAGGCCTGGCTCTCAATCCACTGAGATATCCAGCTGCACGCGCCACCGCCCCCCCCTCCTCTCCCCCCCCCCC
>NC_058131.1:278026535-278119807 GCF_016433145.1 Gracilinanus agilis
TCTCCCTCTCCCTCTCCCTCTCCCTCTCCCTCTCCCTCTCCCTCTCCCTCTCCCTCTCCCTCTCCCTCTCTCTTCTCATGAATCTCAATTGCAGCTGTTAGGGGGACTTCCATTGGGGACATACAGATTCTTGGTGCTGGGTACAATGTGTGGCTCAAACTCTTCATAGTCAAAGGTCTGGGTGGTGCGCATCAGCCGCTGATACTTCTTACCACTGGTATAGGCCTGGAGGGCTTCGAGTCGGCTGGGCAACTCATGGCCTGTCAGCCTGCACTTTACCTAAAGAATAGGGAAAGAAGAAAGAATAAGTGCACGTGATTGCCAGGCTCAGGATCCTGTCCCAGTGTGAGGGTAGTCAGTCAGAAAGGCCAATTTCCTTTTAGGACTTCACTCTGAAGGAAAGATACCCAGAAAAAATTGTTCGATTATGTCCAATTCTTCTTGACCCCATTTGGGGTTTTCTTGGCAAAGATCCTTGAACAGTTTGCCATTTCCTTCTCATTCTCCAGCTCATTTTACAGATGAGGAACTAAGGCAAACAAAGTTAAATGTCCTGCCCAGAGTGACACGACTAGTTTCTCAAGGCCAGATCTGAACTCAGGAATATGAGACCTTCTGATTCCAGGCCTACCACTCTATCCACTGTGCCACCTAGCTGCCCATGTATCCAGAAGACATGGTAACTCATTATTTCTATGGCATTAAGTTTTGCAAAACATTTTTTTCACAACATGTCAGAAAGGCACTATAAACATTATTATCCCTGGTTTGTTGGTGAAGAAATTATAGTCCAAAGATGTAAGAGGATCACTATACTCGGATTTGAATCCTAGTCCTGCTACATATTATGTATGGGATTGTGGGCAAGTCACTTAACTTTTCTGGGACTCTCAACAACTATAAAAAGAAGGTGAAGAAGAAATTACTTCTAAGATCCCTTCCAGATGTAAATCGATAATCCTATGATTTATAGCTATAGAGTAAGTCAGTAGCAGAGCTAGAACTAGAAGAGACCCCCAGGATAGGATTTTTCCAAAACTAGATCTCTAGAACCTGAAGGCCCTTTGAGAGACAAGGGCTGAAGATTTTTACCCGAGGCAATGGTTTGGGAGAATAAAGACCAAAAGATTAAAGAACTATGCACTAGAATACACTATACATGGGGAAATCAAGATGGGGTTGGGGGTGGGTAATGACTTGCCTAGACTACACTGAAAGTAATGGTTTCCTTTGATCCTAAACCCAAAAATCCTTTCTGGCAAACCATAATGCTTTAGAAGTAAAAGGGAAAAAAAGAGTAAAGTGCAAGAGAGGGTTTCAATAGAAATATTCCTGTCTTTCTTTAGAAGTCCTGAGTTTCTGCCAGAATTTGTTCTCCATGTGAGCCAGTGGGCAAGGCATTATTCTAAGGCCTCAGTTTCCTCTTCTTTAAAACTGACTAGAGCATCCCCAAAGAAGAAAGTGAAGAGGGGGGAATGAAAGAGAAAGAACGTGATTTAGTGTGGGAGTGCTTCAGCTTTTTTTGTCCTGGACCCCTTTTACCACTAAGCCTATGGACTCCTACTCAGAAAATTCATAGAATAAACTACATATGATTACAAAGCAAGAAATGCCATCTTGAAATACAATTAATAGAATATTTTAAAAAGCAAACAAGCATATGGACTCTAGTTAAGAACCTCTGATGTAGTGGAACAAGTTCTGGAAAAAGTTAACAATAATAGCTAGGATTTATACAGTGTTTTGAGAACCTTTTTACAAATATTTATCAAATTTTACTCCCTGCAACAATTCTGTAAGATGGTTAGGCCCAGAACTGTTGGCTCGATCACTGAAAATGTCTTGTCTTAGGCAAGTGGCACTCCCCTCTGGAACTCATTTCCCGTCAGTAAAATGAAGAAACGCAAACGAGGAAGATGGAAGTGAATCAGGAGAGACCTCAGGAGCCATCTACTGCAACCGCTTCATTTTACTAATGGGGAAACTAAAGTCCAGAGACGTTCAGTAACTTACCCAAGGTCATAGAGGAGGTGATGGAGGGATGCAAACTCAAGTCCTGGGACTCCAAGTTGAGTTCCCTTTTGGAGAGAGCGACGCTGACTCCGAAGAAGAAAAGATCCCCCAAACCTCTCTAACCCTCCCCCACAACTCGGGAGGGAGATGTCCCAGTTCTCGGCATCCGCTTTGGCTCTGCTGGGATGTGACAAACTCAAGTTTCATATTCCCCTCCTGGATCTCAGTTTCCCCTTTCCTATAGCCGGACTACAGCCCCCCAGGTCCCGGCCCCTCCCCAACTGACCTTGGCCCCACCAGGGCACAACTGTAGCGCCGGATGGCCCCGGAGAAAATCCTGCACATCTGGAGGAACCTGAGCATCAGCACTGCCCATGGCTCCTGGGGGGCGGGGGTAGGAGGGGAGGGAGTCTCAACTCCAAGGCCTTCAGGACACACCACGTGGAAACCCGGAAGAGGGTGGGGCCAGCGCTCCGCGGCGTGTTGCTTCGTCCGGAAGTGTTCCCCTCCCCTGACCCCCCGCAACCCATGACCTCGGAAATGGTTAGAGTCGCTGTAATGGCTGCCAGAGTGATGTTAATTAGAGTGGCTGGTGTGAAGAGGCTTCTACAGCGGCGCGTTCCCGAGGCCCCGGTGAGGGCGGGACCGAGGCCAAGTTCGAGCTGGGGAGGACGAGCAGAACTAAGAGAAAGGGGAGAGGAGGAGCCCAGCGCGCTTTGGGAGAGGGAGGGCGGGGGCTTGTACCGGGATAGTGGCAGAGGCATCCAGGGTGGCCGTGGGAAATAATGAGCATTATGGAAAAAAGGTGCCTCTCCGCACATTGACCCCAATCTGATACTTAGTATGCGATAGTCAGCACCCGTAGCTTCCCCAACAACAGAGGTGTATTCCTCTGAATTTCATTTCTAGAGTCTGTTCTTTGACGTTGTCGTAGCTTTTGTTGTTCTGGATCTGCGAACGGAGCTGATCTTTTTATGACCCCTTTTGTCCCCTTTCCCCGCAGGACCTGATTAGCCCTTTCCGAAGTAGCTTCTTTGGTGCTTCTCCCCTGGGCCGATGGCTCCCAGGTGAGGAGGGAATTTGGTGCAGGGGAAAGTTTTCTCTTGGTAACCAGGAAAGCTGAGTTTCACCTCCGACTTGCCTTTATTAGTATTGCTGCCTTGGAGCTGTCACTTCCTCTCTTTGGAATTCAGTTTACTCATCTTTAAGATAAAGAGTTGGACCATGGGAGAGAGCTGAAGTTCCCTCCTGCACCAAAATATTTTGACTCGACTTGGTTATGCTTTTTCCTTTCGTTGATCTTCAGTTTTGTACAACATGTATACTTATAAATTGCTGGTCAAATGCAGGGCATTGTGCTAGGAAGTTGGGAATGCTTATGTTAATCTAAGGGGGTATTAGTGTTATCGTTGGTTTGCAATTAATTGTTTTTTAAAAAATCATACTTTTGAATTATACTCCCTAAAAACCTAAAGGTATGTTCACATTCCCTGTCAATAATAATGTAAGCAGCAGTATACTTAGCATTTATTCTCTTTAAGTCTCAACTGTAATACAGGCTGTATGATCCTGTACAGGTCATTCAAGGCCTAAGTCACTGGAATAAAACTCAAATAGAAATAATCCTTGCAGGTCACATTATCAATATGGAAAACCACAAAATAATGTTATTTTATCTTTTGCTTTTCTTCTAAATATTACCCACTTAAAGTTTGTTTCTGGCTGCATGAACATGCAAGCACATGCATGAGTTTGACACCTCTGGCTCTTCGAGACCATATATATTGAACAGTGCATATCAATGTTAGTAGAGGAACTTTCCTCTTTGGGGAGCTCTTTCCATGAATGAAATCTCAAGTCTAGCCATTATATACTTTCACAAGGGAGAGAATTTCCATCTCTTATGGATGGAAGAAGTGAGCTATGGAAAAATTATGTTCTGTATCTTTCATTCTTTCTAAGTAGGGATGAGTCAAGATTAGACCTCAGGCTTCCTTATGTTCAGCTTTCCTCTATTTTGCCCTTTCAGAAGTAGCTGAGTTATAGCTTATTTCCTAAATATTACAGACTCCCAAGTTGGGAAGAAGTTGAAGGTAGGGATGGTGGAAAGACTAGGTAATATAACATGACAGAAATTTAATTTGCTATAATCTGTTGATTTCTTTCAGAATCTGCATGGAATTCAAGCAGATGTAGCATCTCTACAGCAGCAACTACTGCTAAATCAGAGGAAGATGTGTTTTATAAGTGGTTCCTGCTCCTCATTCCTGTGACTGCCTTTGGTCTGGGAACATGGCAGGTAATGATCAACATAGCTTTCTTTAAAGTACTGAAGCTCTTGGCTCCACTGCTTTTGGCTCATACAGGTGTGTACACGGATTACTCATGTAGGTCCAGCGTAGAAAATGGAAGCTGAAGCTAATTGCAGAGCTGGAATCAAGAATTAAAGCTGAGCCTATTCCTCTGCCTGCAGAGTGAGTAATCAATCACCATCTCCTCCTACTCCTGGATCCTGGTTAGGCCTGCCCAGTGACTTCTATTCCTGAAGGATTGTGGCTGTGCTGAACCACAGAATTTCAGAACAAGGTTCAGTTACCTAGCTAACCATTTTATAATTAAAATATCAGCCCCAGAGGGATAAAGTAATTTGGCCAAAGTCACACAGGCAAGTTAATAGCACAGCTCAAGTCCCATCATTAGTTCTTCTGTGCTTCAGTGTTCACTGAGGTTATTAGATGGCTTAATGTTAACAAGTCACTTTTGTGTAAGAGGACCATTTATTCCTTTCTTTCCTTTCCTGAGCTTATAAGAATGAAGAATCTTCATATAAGGGGGAATGATGTCTAAAGCAATTCCTTGGAGGGCAGATTTGCCCTTAAGCCCCTCTTTATAAGCATTTTATTGCCTTCCCTGCAGACTGATGGAGCTGAAGGATTTGGAGTATAGGCCTGTGAAGGTCAGGGGGCATTTTGACCACTCCAAGGAACTCTATATCTTGCCCCGAACTATGGTGGACCCTGCACGAGAATCCTGGGATTCAGGCCAATTATCCTCCACAGTGGAAAGTGGTGCCAATGTTGTCACTCCTTTCCATTGTACTGATTTAGGGTGAGTTGAGCCAATTGGGTGCTGGCTCAAATTACAGCTGCACTTATACTTAACATCTTCAGTCTGGTAATATTAACTCATGCATGAGCCTCCCATTTTAGGATCCCGTGATACATGGCCAGAAAGTTTATACTGATTTAACCTTGGTAGGCAGCATGCCTCTCTACCCTCTAGCACCATTATTCTGCTCTAAGCCTGAATGCAGTTTCCAAATGATCCTGACATATGTAATCCACTACTTGTAATTCCACTCATCATTATTGAAGAACAGTTAGGAAAATAATTTCCAAAAATTACTTTGAGGCTGATTTTTCTCTAAGCTGTACTCTTATTTTTGGCTCACTTTTTGTTATGAAAGAAAATCAGGTAAAAAGGACTAGATGTAATTTTATACAAACACCTGTTGGAGGTACAAAGTGAAGGGAATTGCCTAAATTAGAAAGCAATGACTGTAATCCAGGTATTTTCCAGTCAAAGCAGTCATTCTTAGATCATTTAAGCTCAGTGCTAGTATCCTGATTAGGAAAGGTAGGTGGCATATGGCAAATGGGATACATAAGTATGACTAAAATTTATTTTATGTTCTGGAAAAAAAGCATTATTAAATGAGGACCTGAACTTCTGGATCTCATCATCATAATATAAAACAGGATCACAGTGGAGCAGATATTTAGCTATTCACAGTCTTTCTTTTCCTCTTATAAAACTCTTAGGATTACAATCCTAGTGAATAGAGGATTTGTTCCCAGGAAAAGAATAAATCCAGACACTCGGCAAAAAGGCCAGGTAAGAAATATTAGTATGTCCTCACCAGATGAAGATTTATCTTAAAGCAGGCTGCTCACCTGTATATTTTAAACAAGGTTGAGAAAAGCATCCTTAATTAAGGAAATGATATAGACCTCACTGTATAGATATGGAAGAGGCAGCAGGTTTTTAAGCCTTAAATATTTATATATTCAATCTCTACTCTTCACTTTGAACTTGTCCTTTTTTTTAAAGTAAAGACATATATGAATGATAGCATTTTTTTAAATAGATTGAGGATGAAATTGACCTCATTGGAATGGTGAGATTGACAGAAACTCGAAAACCCTTTGTCCCTGAAAACAAGCCAGAGAAGAACCGTTGGCATTACCGTGACCTGGAGGCGATGGCAAAAGCTGCAGGCGCTGAGCCCATATTCATTGATGCCAACTTCAGTATGTTGTGAATTGCTCTGAGAATTGGGGTAGATAGTAGTTTTTGGTTTTCATTCCACCTCTCACTTTTCCTCTTTGGACTTATCTTTCATTGCCTTCCCAAAGGGAGTTTGACATCACTAACAGATTACAATTCTCATGGGTGACAATTTGTGATAAGAGGGTTGAATGCTTCACTTTCCCAAATAACTAACAGGAAGCCTAGGAGAAAAGTCTCCGTAACTAGTTGCTTTTAGTAAAGAATTTGCTTGTCGTTGGACTCACTTTTACCTTTCCATAAGATTAAATAGGGTCTGGGGCAGATTATCTAAGCTTTGGTCTTTGAGTTTGCTTCACCAGTTGAGGTCTTGCAGAAATACTGCTTGAATGACTAAAGATTTTATTTTTTACACTTAGGCAGTGGAAAAAATATCATGGCCATAAAGTATATAAACTTTTTTGATTATTCTTATCCATAGAAAGCACAATCCCAGGAGGGCCCATTGGTGGCCAAACCCGAGTAACTTTGAGGAATGAACATATGCAGTACATCATTACTTGGTAAACTGCCAGATCATTCACAGAATTTTAATGTTGTTCTCTGTAATTTCCAAAGACTAACTATTTACTTTCCTCACCAGGTATGGATTATCTGCAGCAACATCATACATGTGGTTTAAGAAATTTGTTCGACTACCCTAGTAGACAGACAGCAAATTAAGGGAGAATGTGGGCAAGTAGCCGTGGACAAAAGTGCTGAGATCAATTTAAGTATATTGCTGCCCAGTTAATAGGATCTATCAGTTTTTAACTATTAAAATAAAAGCACCCATCTCTAATGGAAGTTATACTTTTGTACCTCAGTTATCCAAGTTCCTTCCCAGATATCCCCCACCTCTTTACTAACATAAAACTTTAGGTCATCAATCAAGGGCCAGTTTGGATTCTCATACTCCTCCTGTATTTCCTAATCTAACCTATTCTCCACATAGTTTATGTTTTTTCTTAAGAGCAGGCCTGAGAGCAACTTATTCTCCCCACAACTCACCCACCTAAAGATCTTCACAATCTAACTCTTCCTCTTCCCAGTACATGTAATCACTGCCTCTTCTTTAAAGTTCAGCCCATGGCCTACTCAGGCTTCTACATAGAATGCTTCATCTTGCCACCTAATTCACCTCTTCTCTCCACAGACCCAATTCATGTACAATCTTCTTTAAGAACCTTTTTTTCCCATTAGACTAAGCTCAGAACCCCAGGGAATTGAGGATGAAATTGACCTCATTGGTATGGTGATAACAAACTCAAAAGCCCTTTGTCCCTGAAAACAAGTCCAGTGCTTGGGACTAGTAATCTTATAGTAGCTTCAATTCTAGTATTTTATAATCACTCCCACTTCAATTTTGCTTAAATTTTTATTTTTAAGTAGGGAAAAAAAATCACATAATTTAACCCAATTTAGTTGCAAGTTCCTTAGCTTTTGCTTTTTCCAGCTTGGCAATACGAGCCACCGATTTGGGACCCAGGACATTGCCACCCCAGTGGCGACGGATCTGAAAGGACAGAGAAAAAAAAGTTAGCTTTTATCTATATTATGTAATACACTTCCAGTCCTTTGAAAGAATTTCCAAGCCCTTCAGTTTTCCCATTTATAATCAAAGATAAGCACTGTATATAAATGAATATGGCAAGCCATTTAATTAAGTTTGGTGGTAGAAAATCAGATCTGTATTCAACCTATAATTGAATTAGTTCTTACCTCATCATATCTGTCATTGTAATTAGTTTTGATGGCCTCTACCAGCTTAGCCAGGGCTCCCTTATCTTCCCTGTAGAGAATGATCAGAAAAAAGTTAATACTACCAAACCCTTTTACCCATCTTCTCTTGACTACCACTTTTAGATACAGAACCTTTTGTCTCAGGGTCTAATATTACTACATGTCTTGTCAGGTGAAGAAATTCTCACATCATTGTCAAAAGGTTCAGAATAAAATTCTCCCTGTTGTGTATTTTTATTTATTTTTAAATCTTTACCTTCTGTCTTAGAATCAATACTGGGTATTGGTTCCAAGGTATATGAGTGGTAAGGGCTAGGTAATGGGGGTTAAGTGACTTGCTCAGGGTCACACAGCTAGGAAGTGTCTGAGGTCAAATTTGAACCCAGGACTTCCCATCTCTGGGTCTGACTCTCAATCCACTGAGCCACCCAGCTTCCCGACTCCACCCCCCCACCCCCCAGTGTATTTTTAAACAGTTTGGGTACCTTGGCTACAAATTCCCCTAACTCCTAAGTAACTTTCAAAAGTGAAACATGGTCAAGCTATATTGTAATCACATATATAAAATGAATAGACGATTACAACTCTTCTTTTCGGGTAAGGCAAATTTAAGCTTCCTTTCCTCAAATCTTTTGGGATTTAAGTATAGTTGCACTATAGAATAAAAAAAATGTACTCACGGGTTAACCTGTGTGAAGGCAATGCTTGTGCAAGTCTTTCTGTGAACCAGTCGACCCAATCTGGCTTTACCTTTGATAATACAGTAAGGAACCCCCATTTTTCGGCACAAGGCAGGTAGGAAAACCACAAGCTGGAAGAAAATAGATAAGTTAAGTCTAGCGTACTTATCATGCAAAGGAAAAAAATTGTCTTTGGCCTTTGCTCAGGGTTAAAAAGCTCGTGTATTTATTCTTCATGCTATTAATTCAGGTGAAGAAATTCATAACATCATTGCAAAAGCCAAGAGCTCATTTGCTATAGGAGGATCTTAATCCCTTAAAAAACATCCTAGGGAGTTCAGCAACTTGTGTCATATTTAATGTGACTCAGAACACCTATTTAAAAATAACATATTTCATTCCTAGTCCTGCTATGAGAACAATACATTCCTACCCCTTTTGCAATTTCCCTACATAAAAGAATGTATGAAGTTGAGAATTTACCTCAATGGGATCCACATCATGTGCAATCACTACCAACTGTGCTTTCTTGTTTTCTACCAGGGTAGTAACAGTGTTAACACCTAAAAAACAATAACAGTGTTTACATCGACTATTCAGTACTGCTATGTTACTTTCTAGATCTTACCTACTTTGACCAAATAATCAATAAACTGGATCTTTAGCTATGGCTCAGGGTTAAAAAGCTCGTGTATTTGATCTACACAAAGTATTTCAGGTGAAGAAATTCATACATCATTGCAATAGCTTGTCCAAATTCATCAACCAAGTAGTTTTAGACCAGAAACTAATTTACCTGCTCTGAGGACAGGTGGTCTCTTAGTAGGGGCATCCCCCTTGCCTGCAGCTTTTTGTTCAGCCCGAGCCAGCAGCCTTTGCTTCTTTTCTTGCTTTGTCTCAGGTCTGTATTTGTGAGCCAGTTTAAGCAGCTGAGTAGCTGGAACAGACAAGTTTGCTGGTTAAGTTTTTTGTTTTAAAACAAAAACTATTTGTGTGTTTCTTAAATTTGTGCATCAGCGATCTTGGTGGTTTATATGTAATCATTGCAAGTCAGATAGCAAATATCTTAATCATCATCTGCACATATTCCTCCAGTTATGCCAGAAATTAATGGGGGCCTAAGGATGAGTATAAAACTCATTAACCCTGAGACGAGAACTTCACTCACACCACCAGGAGTTTACAACTATGCAAAACCATGCCTTTCCATGAATAAAACTAAAGTTTTAGGCACAAAGTGTGTCACAAATGTTAAAAATATTAAAACCCTACAATTAGACCTAGTCTGGGGTTTCTCTTTAGCTGTCTGACGGTCCAAAGCCTGGGTAAATTGGTTGATTGCTGGTGGCACCTTCAATCGCTTATAAAGGATAGACCTTTGACGCTGCAGTCTAATGTATCGAGGCCATTTCACAAAGCGGGTGAGATCCCTTTTGGGCTGGATATCCTGACCTAATGAGGGAAATTTTGTTAAGCTTTCAATTCTAACCCAGATTGTTTTAAACCAATCCAAAGAGTGCATCAGTGATCTTGGTGGTTATGAAATGTCATCACCATCATTCAAGATAGCAAATATTCTTTTCCATCATTTGCACAATGGTTAACTCTTGATGTAAACATCACTTCTGTCCTCCTGCCTTATAAACAAAGCAAATTCCCAGGTTATGTTCTTTTAACTCTCAGTATTTGTAGGTCATTCAAATGAATTTCCAGTCCACCCACATGCCCAAATGCCACCATTTACTGACCAATGCCAAAATTCTTGGGACGCTTTTCAAACAAAGGATTGACCACTTTCTTGGCCTCTTGCTTTTTTACAACGGCAGGGGCCGGGGCCACCTTCTTCCCCTTGGCCTTCTTTCCCTTGGGCTTAAAACAAAATAAATAATAAAATCTGCTAGTAACCAAGCACTCTCAAATGTACCCCTTTCCCACATAACCTTGATTCTAGTCAGAAGATAAAAAGTTAAATGTCATTTACATCTCTAGTTAAAAATCAAAACCTACCTGCACCTAATTTCTTCATTTGTAAAAGGAAGGAGTTGGAAGAGATGGTTTTGGAGATCTCTTCCAGCCCTAGGCCCATGATTTTATTTTCTCCCTTTTGGCCATTACTTAATGTGAACAAATTTGAGTTCAGGCACGCCCAGGATTAAATACATAGTATTAATAAAAAGATAAACTGCCCTGTATGTACCAGACTGGGGATGGGTGGGAGTTAGGGTGAGAATCTGTATTATAATATATTTTACAGGGGCAGCTGGGTAGCTCAGTGGATTGAGAGTCAGGCCTAGAGATGGGAGGTCCTAGGTTCAAATCTGGCCTCAGACACTTTCCCAGCTGTGTGACCCTGGGCAAGTCACTTGACCCCCATTGCCCACCCTACCACTCTTCCACCTAAGAGCCAATACACAAAAGTTAAGGGTTAAAAAAAAAATAATATATTTTACAGAATCAAGGCTTTAATCTACTTGCTGAAGGGTTTTTTGCAAAGTGTCAAGCAATTTGCCTATCCCTATACCAGGAAATAAAGGAACAAATATTGTGGTACATCCAATGCCTGGTGCTTAATAAATTAATTTGAGTTGGCTAGACCACTGTTTAGATAAGTGAATAAAGCATTTACACAGCAGGTACTATAGGCCAGGAGCTGGGCTAAGAGCTTTAAAAATATTTCATTTGATCCTCAATCACCCTTCAAGGGGGGTATTCTTGTTTATCTACCCTCTCCTGATTTTTTTTTTTAAATAGCTGAAGAATGAGAAGGTAGCTAGGTGGTTCCGTGGACAAAGAACCTGGAGACAGGAGATCCTGGGTTCAAATTTGATCTCAGACACTTATTTGTGTAACGCTGGGCAAGTCACTTAATCCTAATTGACCAAGGCACTCTTCTGCCTTGGAACCGATATTTTAGATTCTAAGCAACAGTCGAGTAGTGAGGCAAGCCGGTTAAGTAAGTAGCTTGTCCGGTCACACGTGTGGCCGAATTTGAACTCGAACCTTCCTGATCTGATTCCAGGCTCAGGGCCACCCAGGAGCTTCTAGTTTGCCACTGGCTAAACACGAAACAGGCAATTGAAGTTACAGTTTCTAGATGTGAGTTTCTCCAGAGGTAAAATAGTGGAGTATCGGGGGCAGCTGGGTAGTCAGTGAATTGGGAGCCAGGCTTACAGACGGGAGGTTCTAGGTTCAAACCCGGTAATGGTATATAGTATTGGTTCTAAGGGGGAAGGTAAGGGTTTAAAAAAAAACACAAAAGGAGGCTATCATAATCTTCTGGCTGATAGTCCGCGTTCTAAGGACCCTACTAGTATTCACTTACTCAACCAAGCTCGCTGAAGGCTCAAGGCGGCTGAAGTTCTAACACTCCTGATTCCTGGCAACTGTGGTCCAGGTACGAATCTGTCGTGCAACGCAACTATTCCCTCAAAAACTCCAAGGCTGCAAAGACCCCGCCCCAGCCTCCCGGCATAGAGAGGGTTAACCTCCTTTGCCACGGGGTCCCGGCTCAAACGCAGCGGCCCTCCCTTACCCAACAAACCACTCGCCTTCCACCACTGCCGTTGTCTTTCCCTCATCCCGCCACCCCAGATACTGCGGAGGAATTCCCTGAAGCTTTCTCAAGCAGAGGCTACTCAACTACGCTTAGCAAAGATAGTCGATGGACATGGATAGAGAGACACAGAGATCCCGCGAAAAAGCAGAAAGACTCACCATCTTGGCTGGCAGAACGAGAAAGGAAGAGAAGAGACTTGTGGGTAATATGTATTATAGCTAAGCTCTCGCGAGGTTCAGCGCATGCGCGGGATTTACTACTGCCCCCTCCCTTCCTTGGAATTGTGGGAAGGGGGTGGTCCTAAAGGCCGGAGCGGAAACTTTCTTCTCCCCTCCCTCTCCTCGCATCTTTTTTAAAATAGCTCTTGCGGTTTAGTCTCTGGCTAACCTAGCTGAGAGGGGCTAAGCGAGGCCAACCTCGGGTTTCCAGAGGACACAGGTAAGGGCCCTGGATGGCCCCCGCGCGATCATTTTCGTTTTGTTTTTGCGGCGCTGCGACCTCCGGGGACTCGCCTAGACACAGCCAATTTCTCTACTTTTCCCCGCCCCACAGTTTACCTGCCGCAGCTGTTGCCTTCTCGCGGTTCCTCCCGCTGGTAGCTTCTGCCTGGCCGGGGAGTCCTGTAGTAACCGGGGAAGTGTAAACTGCCCTGAGGGCAGGCGCCCATCTGTTTGGTTTTGTTTTCCCCTTCCATCTTTGTGTACCCGACGTCCGGAGAGGCGGCGTGTATTTGCCAGACGCTTAATTTCTAGTTGGAGTAGGCCCTTAGACTCTGGAAAGGAATCTGACCCCAGAGACCATCGAGGTCAGATCCTTGCTTTACAGAAAAAGAAGCGGAGGTGCGGATAAGGTCCCATCCACCGGCGCCCTTCAACCTCCGTGTCAGCACTGGTGACTGCAGGCCCAACACTCTTCCAGTTAGGAGAAATTGAAGGAAGTTCCCCCAACCCACCCCGTCTTCCTTCCTCCTCATTCACATTTCTGCAAGCCTTTAAGGTCTACCTACCACTTACTCTCTACAACTCTGAGAAGTTGGGGTGTCTTAACTACTGTTCTTATCCACCCATTTTACAGATGTTGAAACTGAGGGGTGAGAGGGACAAACATTTTTTAAGCACTTACTGGCTGCAGATAGTAATAGTGATAAAATATGATAATGCTAATAATAAAAAATACTAACATTATCTCATTTGATCTTTGAAACATCCTTGAAAGGTAGCTACTGTCACCCCATTTTATAGATAAGGAAACAGGTTAAATGACTTGCCTAGCGTCACACAGCTAGTAAATATTCAAGGCCAAGTTTAAGCTTAGGACTTACCTTCACTCTAGGTCCTGGGGTCTTTACACTGAACCACCTGTGTTTTATCCCCATTTTACAGATGAAGGAAGTAAGGCTCAGTTTCATCCTAAGTATCAGGGGCAAAATTCTCATAGAGGTTGCCAACACCTATAGATTAGAATCACTGTCACAACAGTAAAGCCAGTGTTTTGATGGGATGACTACAAAGTGATAACTTCTGAATATCTATGCTCACTGGTCTTTTTGACTACAAGTCCAATGCTCTTCCCATGATTCCATATTTCCTACCACTTCAGAACTATAGATAAGATTAGGAAAAGATCTTATTTAGAGTACACAGTATGTGTTTGAGGCTGGATTTGAACCCAGGAGTTACTGACCAAGTCCACACCTTTCACCACACCATGCTGCCTCTTCTAATGGTATATGGTTTGAAGCTAGATGATGGTACAGTGGATAGAGTGCCAGATCTAGAGTCAAAAATGACTCATCTTCCTGAATTCAAATTTGGCCTTAGGCACTTGCTAGCTGTATGACCCTGGGCACAACAAACTTTATAGTTTCTCTGTAAAATGAGCTAAAAAGGAAAATGGCAAATCAGTATCTTTGCCAAAAAATGGGCTCACGATGACTTGGACATGACCAAATAATAACTAATCTCTTTACCCTTGCCTCCCTAGGATAATGCAATGGCCCAACAAAGAGTCCTCCCCCAGAGCAAAGAGACCCTCCTTCAGTCCTACAATAAGAGGCTGAAAGATGACATTAAGTCAATTATGGATAATTTCACTGAGATCATAAAGACAGCAAAGGTAAGTAGAGTTAAGAGAGCCAACTTTCCCCCCCCCCCCAATTTTAATTCATAGGAGGAGGCAGGGCAGAGGCTATCTATATCTTGTTTAAGTGTTTCAGGGGAAAAATCTTGGTCTAGAACCAAAGCCTGTACCAGATTTTAAAGTATCTGTGCCTGTCTAGTGCATTGGGATTTGGAGCATTGAGTTGTTCTAGTCCTTTCCTTTCCTACTTTTTGTCTGAATAAGAACAGTTAGAAAGTAAGGATGTAAACTTGTTATGGTTGGAGAATGTGATGTTTTAGATTTGTAACTTTTGGGTTAAGAGATATTTAAAACATATGTTTTAGTTGGTTGTCCATTTTTAAAAGAATCAGAATATCATTAAGTAAATACTTAGTGTTAATAATAGAATGAACATAATTTGAGTCTTAAGATTGAGGATTTTCATATATATCAAAAGAATATTGAATCCCTGCCCAATTACTATCGACAGAGAGTAATTGAACCTCAGAACCAGTTGGTACTTCAGATATTGTCTAATCTAGCATTGGTCTAGCAGTATCTCTGACAAGAAATCATTATTCTGCCTTGACCATCCTTGAGAGAGTTTAATACTGCCCTTGGCAGCAACTTTCATTGTTGGAGAGTTATTAGGAAGTTTTTCCCTGCATTGAGCTGAAATCTGCCTCTTTGATTTCTACGTTTAGTTGCTGGTTTTGCTCTTTAGAAGCCACTGGGAAGAAATCTATTCTTTTCCCACATATTAGTTCTTTAGCTGTTGCAGCCTCCCTAAATCTCTTCTTTTGGATGAACATGGTTTTTTGTTTGTTTGTTTTTGTTTTGTCATTATTATAGGGATAGAGACTGGACCTGTGATTGTATTGATATATGGAATTCCCAGAAGAGAAAAATACTTTTGTCAGTGTGTTATAATTAAAATAAATAAAGACTGAGATTAAAAGGAGAAGTAATATTTTAATCAAGGCCATGTTGGTAGAATAAAATCGACCACGCACCTGGCTAAGATCTATTCAGATTGCCGCCATTAGCCATTACCTTCTCTCACCTCTCATACTTAAACCAAGAGGCAATCTCAAGCCCCACCTCCCAATTTAAGCTATGCTTTACCTTGGTACAGGGCATCACGTCAAAACCGGAAACCCATTGAATCATGGAAAATGTAGTTTCCAAGTCCCCTAAACGTCCACAGGAAGTTTGTCATACATCCAAATATCTCAAAGCTCAAATGAACCCCAAATACCACTCAATGGAACCCCCAAAATTCCAAATAACACAAGTGTGGGTTAGCACCTTCTCTGAAACTATAGTCTTAGAGAGATGCTGTGAAGAGTAGTGTCAAATTCAAATAGAAGAGACACTAAATCATGCATAAGGGTCCCTGTGGGTTGCATATTAATTTAGAAACCCATATTACTATTATCTTTGTTTTATTGCCTTTCTGTGTAATCCATTTGCACTTTAATCTGGTTTGAGCCACACTCAGGAGTGCCTTTTCAGAACAATTTTTATTCAAACTGAGTTTCTCTACTCCATTTCAGATATGCACAAAAAGAGTCTTATAATCATCATTGCTGTCATCATTATTATTAGAATAGCAACTTAGGAAATGAAATCTTACCTCCCTTCTCTTTCTGTGCTCCTCCCTTTTCCCTTTGGGGCCATACCATAGTCTTTTAGTCTCCCTGTGCTCAGCTCCTTCTTACTCCTCCTTACTGTGGGAAATGAGACTCAATGTCCTCAGGTGGGGAGGGGAGGTAACATTAACCCAAAATTATGGGGTAGGGAGGAAGGTGGCATTGTCTTGGGGGCCATGAGTCTCCCTCTCTCTATAAGTGCCTCTTGTTTTCCCCCCACTTCTCCCTTTTCCCCTTCTTCCTCACACATGTGCTTCCTAGGCAATAGGGCCCAAACCAAATTGAAGTGGAATTTGTGGGGCCGAAGATGGGATTCAATAAATCTTTCTATAGCTGGAATGAGATAAAGGGAGGGATGGACCTGGAGGATGCACTAAAAACAATGTCGATTTTGTATCTTAAAATAGGCATGGGGTATAGCTAGACCTTCTAGCAGTTGGCCTGAGGAATCAGAGTGAACAGATAAGAAGATGATCTGGTGGGGACTGTGTGGAGTGAAATTATGCCACAAGAGGTTTCTGGCAAACCAAGAGACATGGATTTATATTCTTGTTTCTCCTCTAGATTGAAGACGAAACTCAGGTCTCCCGGGCAACTCAGGGTGAGCAGGACAATTATGAGATGCATGTGAGAGCTGCCAATATTGTAAGTAAGCCTTGTTCTTCCTTCTCCCTCCTTCTATGCCTTGCTTTGAGGGGCAGACAGCAACAACTGACATATCCTATTTCAGTGATGGCCCTTTTAGAGATGGAGTACTGGGCCCTGCTACCCCCTTTTTACTCCACACAGAAGAGGGAGGAAGCACTCCATTAGACTTCTGGGTGGGTGAAGTGAATAAAACCCCCAGCAAGTGTAGCGAGGGAGAGGGGAGTGGTGGCTTGAGTGCTCTGCTCCCCTCTAGCTCTGCCTCCTGTGAGTTGCCCACCTCACCCTCTGTGTACTCCCATTGGGCTGCTAGGCAGAGGGGTGGAGGGGTATGAAAAAATGTGGGGGGTGGGGGTGGGAAGGGAGGGGCAGTCATGTACCCACAGAAAGTGCTCTGTGTGCCATCTTTGGCACTTGTGCTACAGGTTCACCATCATTGTCCTGTTTATTTCCTATGGGCCTTACCTAACCTTGGGTTCTGTTCTCTTTTTCATCACTCCCTACCCCCATCCAAAGGCTGAATTTGGGCCATTCTGGTCCTCAACCTTCCCACTGTGTCCAAAGAAAATCCTTTTTGCTCCTTGTAATCAGTTCTGAAAAAGGCCAGTGAAAGATAGAAAGGAAACTGGATCTTGGTGCCAAGGAAGAAAAAAAAATCCCCAAATCTCATATCAGTCAATTAGATCTTTGTTGAGCACTTACCTTGTTCAGAGAGTTCTATGCTAGACACTGGAAGAGATAGAAAGATGAATAAGACATAGCCCCCTGCCCTCAGAGCATCTAGTCTAGTCAGAGATAAAGGATTACCTATCTGTGAAAAGATAACCTCCAATACCAGTGTTTCCTATATCATACAGAGAGTTAAGTTTTGCAGGAGTTCAGGGGAGAGACATATCTTTGGGGCTAGCACTATCAGGGCACTTTAAAAAAAAAAGCAAAATACAAAAAATTGGATTTAACAGGTCTATCCAGTCTCCTTGGTTTTGTAGATGATATGGTTTATATTTATTGACATTTGTTCAATTTGTCATAGAAAGAAAAATTTTAAAATAAAATAGGACATTAAATGGGCCAAGGGAGCTGGGAGGGACATGATAATATTGGGAAATGTGAGCTGAGGCACCTAGGTGAGGAAGCCAAAATGACAATGGTTCTAGTTGGAGCAAAAGATTCATTTTTTGGACCTTTGGGAGATGAGGTTGTAGAGGTAGATGTCTAGATTAGTTAGGGCATCAGGGATCATCAGACTAAAGAATAGCCATTATCCTATAGACAGAGAGGACTAGGAAAGCCTGTGAGAGATCTGATCAAAACAGCTTTTATTTCTCAGGACTTTTCTTGCTTCCCAGAATCCCCACAAATGAAAACTGGCACTTATAAAGAGAGGGAGACTCATGGTCCCCAGGATGACAGTGCTACCTTTCTCCCTACCCAATAATTTTGAGTTAAACACAAGTTATCCCTCTTTCCACCTGAGGACACGGAGCCAAATATGGCCAGTCTCTGGTACTGAGCCTCATCTCCCACAGAAAGAAGGGGCAAGAGGTGGTCGTTCTTCACTGTAAGGCATTCTTTCCTTGGGTAGCTAGTGTTAAAAACCTGTAATGCTTAGTTAGACCCTTTTTGTTCTGAAGTTTTGTGGTCAAAGATGGGCAAGATCAAGAAGGAGGGAGTGGGGTGGGGAATTTGTTCTGTGAAGTTGGGTTCAAGTAATTAAAGTTGTTATAGTTTAGAAGGTTAGCAACCAAGAAGGGATATCATTTCAGATTAAATTTATAAACTCCTGGAAGAACATTGCTTTTTTTTTTTCAGCAAGTTCTGGGTGTCAAAACTATCCTCCACTTTCCTCATGAAGGTTAAGGGGAACAGGTTTAGAACATAGCATAGAAAACATGTAGAATCCATCCTGGGTGCCTCAATATCCCTATCCAAGATAGACTGTAAGGAGGGACATGAGGGGCCAGACCAGTGATGGGCCAACTATTCCCCAGGGGCCAGATCCAGGCTGTAGTTTGCCCATCACTGCCTTAAGCAGTTCCTTACTCACTACATCTGGATGTGGGGGTGTAGTGATTAGGGAATTGCTTAAGGCAGTATGGGCAAACTGTGGCATGGATCTGGCCCCCGGGGAATAGTTGGCCCATCACCGCACTAGACACATCCATCTAAATAAATCTAAATAAATCTAAATCTAGCATTTATTAAGGACCTAGACACTGGGGATATAAAAATAAAAGTGAAAGCTTTTGTCCTGAAGTAATGTGTCCTCTAATAGGAGAACCTACAAGTATATGTGTGTGTTTGCATGCATGGATGTTCACATAACACGTGTGCATGTGTTATGGGTATATTGAAAACACAAAGTATATGCCAAGTAACCTTGGCAAGGAAGGATGCTACCAGTTGAGGGAAATTTAAAAAAGGCCTCATACAGAGGATAGTACTTAGTTTCCTCCTTCATGGAAACAATCCAGAAGCCAGTTCTCTGTCCATTCTTCAATTGATTCCTTTCCCAGTTTTTTAAAACCCATCTCCCATCTTACCCATTGACATTTCCAAGGTCCGTGCTGGGGAATCTCTGATGAAGCTCGTGTCTGACCTCAAGCAATTTCTCATCCTCAATGACTTTCCCTCGGTGAATGAAGCCATTGATCAGCGTAACCAGCAGCTTCGAAGCTTGCAGGATGAATGTGACAAGAAACTCATTTCTCTGCGGGATGAGATATCCATTGACTTATACGAGCTTGAGGAGGAATATTATTCGTCCAGGTACAAATAGGGCTCTGGACTTCAGAAGCTTGTGAAACTGCCTCCTCTTCTACATCCTCCTCTCCCAGAGAGCAGGCAGGATTGCTGGCCAAATCAGTGGCTTAGGAGGAGGCCTTTGGTCCCTCTTATAGCTGGACCTCCCAGGGTTACTGGCCTTCCTCACTTTTGGGTTTTTTTTTTTTCTCACCCTCATGGGATAATCTCTTACCCTTGGAGCTCTGTGAAGGCCAGTATGGATGGCAGTAGTTTCTTCATGGTCCCCTAAAAGAAAAACTCGCCTCTTCTTTGGTGACCCAGGTACTTTCTGTGGGGAAGTCAGTAATGCCAAAGTGAATGGAGACTGAGCTATGGGTGTGGGTACTCCTCTGCCCCAAAATAGCTGGACTTAAAGATATCTAGACTCAAGCATTATACCCACTGTAGATGTGATTTATCTATTATTTTGTTTTGGTGATTTCCCACAGTAGATTCTTAAGAGTGTCAGAACCAGGAAGAACAGACCTTTAATCTCATTTAGTACAACTATTTATAGTTTGGAAAATTAAGGTCATCAAAGGAAAAGGTGACTTGACTAAGGCAAAAAAACTTGTCTCTTGAGGCCCACATTACACTAAGCTGCCTTTATAAATCAGCTTCCTGGAAAAGGTAGCCCCTGCTAATTCTATACTGTTTCAGTTGCTACTCTATTATGCATTTCTGTTGCTAGTTTTCTCTGATTACAGGCTGACTTCTCTCAGCCAACCAGCCTATGCTTGTTTCTCCCATAGAGGAGATAGATGCTTTGGAAGCATAGACCAATTTTAACATTAACCTGAACTAAACGGAATCAAGGAGACAGATTAGATTCAGAGTAAGTGAGGAAATGAGTGGAAAAATCTCCAATCACACACTGCATTTCAAAACTCAATCTTAATAACTTTGGGATTATCTATTTTGGGAATTCTCTATGTTATGTAAAAATCATAGCCTATCAGAACTGGAAAGGAAGGGCCTTAAAGATCATCTAGCTCATAGATTCTTAACGTATTTCTTTTTTTTTTTTGGTCATGGATCTCATTTGACAGTCTGGTGAAGCCCATGTACTCTTTCTGAGAATAATGTTTTCAAACAATACAAAGAAATACTAAATTGCAGTTAGAGGTTAGTGAAAATAAAGATATAAATTTTGTTTTACTCAAGCTTATAGTCCCCCTGAAATATTTCCACAGTTCATGGACCCCAGGTAAAGAGCCCACCCCCATCCCCAAGATACCTCCCTTACTGAGGTCAAGGGAGAAAGTGAATAGTTTTCCTGTGCCCAGTATCACAAAGTTGAAGAATCTTCAGATTTATCTCTTTATGCTTCCTTTTCCCCATTGGACCTAGCAGTGCCTTTAAAATGCTCATGATTGCACCAAAGAGGCTTATAAACCTGATTTGGAAAGGTTTGAAGCCAAATCTGCCTATGGATTTAAAATGTATAGTTGAACATCCTTATGACTTACTTTTCTGAAGAGGTTGAGCTTCCTCTCACCTCTTATTGTCCTGAACTATTATAAATACTCAAAATGAAAAGTTAAAAAAAGTTCAGCACTTTTAGAGCCAGAGATCAGCTTGCAAAACAGCACCAGAGTTATTCATGCCAAGCCTTTTATCCTATCCCTTCCCATCTCTCCTGAGTTCTCAGGATCCTTGCCCAGTTTTAATCCTTTCACCTGATTCCCTTCAAAGAAGGGAATCTCCCATATTATGCCTCTGGCTTCATTTCTCTCTTATGCGTTCTGTTTGGGTTCTAGGCAGGTGAAATTCTGTATTGTGCTTCTGAAAGTAAAAAAGATAGGATTTTCCTCTTTGGGAAGAACTCCATGAACTAGAATAGGGGAATCAAGTGACAGTGAAGTCACACTCTTAGAATGTCTTGAATTGGAAGGGACCTTAGAACAAAAAATGTCCAAGCTGGGAGAGACTTCTAGAACATGGAATGTCTCCTGTAAGGAACCCTGGGGAAATCATTGTCTACGACTCTCGAATTTTACACCTGAGAATGAAAATGGCCTATGATTCATATAGTGAGTGAGTGACAATCCCAGGACTAGAACCCAAATCTCTTAATTCCTAGATCATTGTTCTTGCTGTTACTTATCTCCCTTCCTGATTTTCCTCATATTAAGAGTTCAGTCAGATTTATTGTTCTTTCCCTCAACATTTTCCATACTATCTAATAAGATGACCACAGCTCAAATTTTCCGTAACCTTCCTAACCCCACCCCAAGTATGTAAATGCCTCAAAGCTGTTTTTGGCAATCCCAGAGTGCCTTAGTGTGGTAGTGGTGAGGATGATGATGGTGGTGGTGGTGGTAAGCTTGGCATCAGTGAGATAGTCAGTCCCCTTTTGAAAATGATGGCCCCTGCATACCCACCGTGCACCTGACTACAGGGCCCTTTTCAGGAATACTAAAGTGGCAAATTGATGATGATGGTGATTTTGAAACTGTCAACTATGTCTCCATGCTGTTAAGTATTTGAATCTTATCCTTCTCTATTCCTATTCCACTCCTCCACCCAATTCCCATGTAAATAAAGTTTTCTCTGTAAGCAAACTGGGACGTTAAACACCTTTCCAAATGTTTTTCTCCATATGAGCTGCTGTTCCTGTCACCCTTGCTATCCTGTCACCCTCCCCCCCACCCCCTGCTCTCTTGCATCCACTTTGCCATCTTTCCCTATTGTTTGCTTTTTTCCCCAACCCAACTCTCCTGCTTTTTTTCTTTGGAGTGTCCCACAGCTCCATATCTGTGATGGACTTTTAGGATTGGGGAGCCAGATAGGGTCTAGATGAAGGGAAAGAAGCATCCTAGAGTTAAGCAGCCTTGGGAAAAGGATGATCTATTTACCTTTTCAGAAAGAGCATCTGGTTTGTCCCTCTCCCCATTTTTTTCCCCCTGCTGGTTACTGTTTAAGATTATGTCAGAAACCTGGTAGAAATTACCAGGTTTAGGGAGGTTGGAGGGCCAGATGTGAAAGACACCCAGGCTAAATTTCATGCCCAGAGACCAAAAGCTCAGGGCACTAAAACAGCCAATTAAAATAAAAATTTTCTGAGAAGTCAATGAATGACAGCCACCAATCAGTGGAGATAAACTGAGATGACTCATAAACCTGGAACCAAGAAACTTCACTTTTGGCTGACTGAGGTGAGGGGTACAAGTACTAGGATCTGGAGCTGGAAGGAACCTTAAAATCATTTAGTCTCCTCCTACCTCCACCTTTACATATAAGGAAACCGAAGCCCAGAGAGATTATGGTTTTCTTTTTTTTACTTGCCTATGGTCAGACAGTCCTGTCCCAGGTGTTTAGTACAAATAACTTTAGATTGTCATATTTTGACTGGACTTTTTGAAGTCCTGCTGAAATCTTCCATCTGCCCATATCTAGGTTTTTGCTGCTTTAAAACTGGAACTGGAACTGTTGGCTTCTTGCAAATGGGGTTGACCCAAGGCCTTGTTTTAGCCACTTGTGGAATAGCATTTATGGGAGGTTGTACCGTGCCAAGCCTCATCTTTAAAAACAAACCCCCTACCTATATGATCCCTGCTTTCAGAGAAGTGATAGGAATGTGGATTTATAGTTGAAAAACCTTGGAAGTCTCTTCAGTCGTGAGATCTTAGATCAAGATCAGGAAGGGGCCCCAGGAGGCTAACTAGTCTACTCTTCTCCCTCCATTTACAGAAGAGGAAAGTGAAGCCTAGAAACTTTCCCTTAAGGTGAGCATACCAGTTAAGATGTGAACCTAGGACCTCTGATGCTTTCCATTGTATCACGTCTTCCCACTTACAGGATCCGGATACTGATATCTAAAAATAACTGACAAACATATGCAAATCAGTGGACAAATAGATGTGATTGATCAAATGCATTTGTATGCCTGATTTTCCAATGGAGGTCCTACTCTCAAGGCCATAGGAGACCTTACCACTTTAAAAGATCCTGTAGGAAATCTTTCTATTCAGCAAGTAATGCTCCATTTTTGCACTGGTCCAGAATGTCTTAGGTTTGCTTAGGGTGAAGCCATTTCATGATTTCAGATTTGGGAGTTAGGGAGTGGTCAGTCAGTTTTGGGTGGGTAGGGATTTCTTTGAAGATTGGTACTGTTTTCTAAATGCTCTGCTTCTGTCTTGCTTTTTTTTTTTCTTTTATTCCCTTTTCCCCCTGCCTTCACATCTCTCCCTGCTCCTGCTGTCTTTCTTCCTGGGGTTTTTTTTTTTTTTGACTATGGAAAAGCTACAGTCTTTGCGACACAATTGATCTACCTCTGTGTGAAGCCTACTGGAGGCAGGACCTCACTTCATTCTCCCCTGATGGTCTCTCGGCACCTCTTCTAGTGTCTCCTGCAGAGCCTGGCACAGCCCCAGTGCAAGGGACTGCACCTGTGCTCCCTCACGTCAACGGGCCTGGTTCAGGGCCCACGGAGCATGCATGACCAGGATCCATTCCCGATGCTGTCAAAGGTGCTCACCGATGACTCCCGCTGCCCCAGCCAACAGTGGCCCCTTTGGGCATAGAGTGCCACTTGGAAAGTAGCACGTTAGTATTTCAGTCTGGGTTTTCTCTCACTTCATTGCCCTCTCCTTCAGGCTCAGGGATAGATTACAGATGCCCAGGTCATCCATCTATTACTGCACTTCCTTTTCCTGGGACTAACCTTTGTTGGGCAAAAGTCACCTTGTTCCTGAAATTAGAGCATTATGGGAGGGGGTTGAGGAATTTGTTAGCCTGAGCCTAAAATTAGGCAGAGCCAAACACTTTGAGTTGGGAAAACTGTAAGTTACATATTCAGTTGTTCCTAGGGACTGCTATTCATGAAGTCTTCCTCTTCCTCTCCTAGCCCATTTCTTATCAGTAGAGATAGGAGGAAGCTAGCTCTGGGTTTCATCTTATGTTCAGTATTCACTCAAAAGTGAGTGTGTGAGTGAATTAGTGAGAGAGAGTGGGTGATATAGATGTGGATGTATAAAAGAAAGATGTAGGGAGGGAGCTATAAATTCTTGGATTTGTAAGTAGGTATGAAAAGAATGTAGCATTAACTTAAGCAGCACACAGAGAGACCACATTAAAGATTGGCATTTGGGGGAAAATATAGCTACTATAAGTGAGCAAAGCTGTGCCTGGTCCAGCTTCCAAATATACTTGACATAGAATCACTTTTTCATTGGAAGTTCTATATTAAAGGTGACTCCTCAAAATCAATTGCTTCCTGGAGTTTAGGGGGACAGAGGGAATGAATTATACTGTAATTTACTCTTCGTTTCCCACAGTGATTCTCTTTATTTTTGTAACTATACTGTTGAATAAATAAATCATGAACCTTTGGTGATTTGTTTCTCTTCTCAGTCCCCAATTATGCATGAATTCACAGATGGAAAAGGATGCCTGCTGGTCCCCTATGAACAGGGATGCTTTTGTTGGATAGGAATGGGTAGTGAAGGTCCAGACCTTGGGAGGGCAACAGAAAAGAGGATAACTCTTTTTCACAATATCAGCTGTTGGAGAAAGAGTGGGCAACTCTTCATCATCTGTAGGGATAGAGATTATTCAATAAGTATTATAAGTAAGTGCCTACTATGTGCCAGATACTGATAGGGACTGAGGATTCAAAGGCAGAACTGAAAAGGTCCCTGATCTCATGGAGCTTACATTCTGAATGATCCAAGTCAGAAGGTTATTCTGAAGAATATCATTAATGAACAAAGGTTGTCATTACTGGAAGGACCTTGTTCTAATCTAGGGACTAAAATGAATCCATCCCTGTTATTTTACAAACTAGGGCCCAGAAAATTTATCTTAGGTCACAGGTTGAGTAACAGCCAGGACTAGAACTCACTTTCAAGTAGTCTTAGGAAGAGTTCCTACCAAGGAATATGATGGACAATGAAGGTTTCCCATATTCTATGAATGAGTCTTGTCTTACCAGCCAGACCCTGAAACCTTTTTAAAAAATTTACAAGTCAAATTAGGAAAATAATAAAGGAAACCAAGATAGGCAATATCCTACATATGGAGAAAATCACGTCTGTGATCTACCTCTTGGGTAATCAACAAACATTAAGTACCAAAGTGTGTCAGACACTGTTAGCATGGGGATACAAATACAAATTCAGGAAAATCAGTTACCTCAAGCTTACATTTTACTAGTCTGATGATAAAGGAGAAAGAAATCTTCCAAGTACCCACGACGGCTTGACTGAGTGGTATGTGGGCTTTTCCACTGACCCCCATCATAAATCATGAGGCTTTTCATCAATATAGTTGCACCTATCAAACATGTTGCAAGCCATTACTCAAATCCCATCCTTTCCTAAGGCTGCACAAGTTTCCAGCCTTCCCTCTTCTGTGTCTACTTTGGGTCTTTTGATCAGTAATAATCTAATCACAATAAAGTTCCTTTAGCAGTAACTTGCTTTCCTAGCCCAAGAAAAGCTTTTTTCTGATGGGAGTTTCATGATCAAAAAGTGTGGAGACCACTGTTATAGACAACAATTAACAAATGTTTTTCACTGGTATTATTCTATTCATGGACTGATGGTATGATTTAAGATTTACAAAGTAATTTATGTGCACTCTTTATGATCTTTACACTCACCCTGTGATGTAAGTAATTACATTTTGCTTTTTTTCACTCTTCCCCTTTTACAAATAAACTATGGCATAAGAGGTCAGCTAGGTGTCTTAGTGGACTGAGAGACCCAGAGATGGGAGGTCCTAGGTTCAAATGTGCCCTCATAATTCCTAGCTGTGTGACCCAGAGCAAGTCACTTAGCCCCCGTTGCCTAGCCCTTATCATTCTTCCTTGGAACCAATACAGTATTGATTCTGAGACAAGGTTTAAAAAAAAAGATAAACGGATATAGTTCAATAATGTGTAAAACTTGAGTGTGGGACTCGAAATTAAGTCTCTTCTAACCCTAAGTCTAGCACTCCAGTAGAACACACAATATTAGATTTCACTCTCCTCTTGGAGATATCCAGTTCACATTGGACTCTCTTCTATTCTGGAATCCCTTGCTTACTGTCCTACTTCTGCTTATACCTTGCTGAGTCCCAGTTCTGGATTACTCCCCCCATTAGCCTCTTCTCATACATCTGAATGACACTGGAGGAAATATGAAGTAATATGATAAAAGCAGGGAAAAAAATACCTATCTCTGGAGTTCCAAAACCTGGATTTGAATCCTGCTTTGGATTGTTTACTAATTTACTAAGGCAAGTTGCTTTATCTCCCTGGGCCACAGTCTCTAAAAAATAAGATAAGGGGGTTGCATTTAATGGTCTCTGAGGTCCCTGACAGCTCTAAAGCTGCAGTCTTATGAAGTCACCTCTCTACAAATTTGTATAGTTGGTATCAACTGGACAATTAAATCTGGATTATACATATATTATCACACAAAACATTTCCATATTATTCATTTTTGTAAGTGAATAATCTTATAAAACCAGAATCCCAAAACATATACCCAAATAAACAAGTGATAAATCATATGCTTTCATCTGCATTTCTACTCCAGTTCTTTCTCTGAAAGTCGATAACATTCTTTTCTCATAAATCCTCAGAATTGTCCCGGATCATTGTATTGCTGTTAGTAGCAAAGACTATCACATTTATCATTGCACAATGTTACTGTGTATAATGTTCTCCTGGTTCTTCTTATTTCACTCTGCATTAGTTTATGTAGGTCTTTTCAGCTCTTTCTGAAATCATCTGGTTCATCATTCCTTATAGCATTACAGTATTCTGTCACCATTATATACCACAATTTGTTCAACCATTTCCCAATTTAGGGATATCTCTTTAGTTTCCAATTATTTGCCACCACAAAAAGCACAGCTATAAGTATTTTTGTACAAATAGGTCTTTTCCCATTTTTTAAAAATCTCTTTGGGATACCTTTTTATTTTTGTAAAGATTTTTTTTTAAACAATTACATGTAATAATAATTTTCCACACAAGTTTTCTGAAGTTATGAGATTCAAATTGCCTTCCTCACTCTTCCTGGAGATGGCAATCAATTTGATCTGGGTTATACATATATTATTATGCAAAGCATATTTTAATATTATTATTATAAGAGAATACTCATATACAACCCAAACCCCCAAAACCCAAATAAAGTGAAAAATAGTATACTTTGATCTGCATTCCAACTACAACAGTTCTTTCTCTGAAGTTGTATAGAATTCTGTCATAAGTCCTTCAGAATTCCCTTGAATTATTGTATTGCTGAGAATAGTTAAGTCTTTTACAGTTGGTCATTGTACAAAATTGCTGTTACTGTGGACAATGTTCTTCTGATACTGCATACTTCACTCTGCATCAGTTCATGTAGGTCTTTCCAGCACTTTCTGAAGTCATCCTGTTCATTTCTTATAGCACAATGGTATTCCATCACCATCATATGCCACAACTTGCTCAGCCATTCCCCAATCAATGGACATCCCCTTAATTTCCAATTCTTTGCTACTATAAAAAAGAGCGGCTATATTTTTGTACAAATAGGCCCTTTCCCCCTATTTTTTATCTCTTTGAAATACCAACCCAGTAGTAGTATTACTGAATCAAAGGGTATACACAGTTTTATTATAGCCCTTTGGGCATAGTTCCAAATTGCCTTCCAAAATGGTTAGATCAGTTCACAACTCCTCCAATATTGTACACTAGTGTCCCAATTTTGCCACATCCCGTCCAACATCACTTTACTGTCATATTATGCCTCAGTTTCTAATGTATAGTTCTTGGCACATAGTAGGCCGTGGTGAGTTCTCAGAATCTGCCTCTTAAAGGGGCCCCAACTATCCATCCTTCATTCTCTGAACTTCACCACTTCTTCCACCCTTGTTGCTTTTCAGCTCCCTTTTCTGTATTGTCTTCCTTCTTTAAATATAAACTCCTTGAGGACAAGAACTATCTTTTTGGATGTGTTTATATCCCCAGAGATATAAGTATATACAGTGTCTGGAACATAATTGTTGTTTGTCTTTCATTTTTAAAGACGAATGATATCATGATGAGTGATATCTTGACTTGCACATGAATTATATTTTAAGGCAAAGTTGTGTAAATTTTTAAGTTCACTCTTCCAGAATCATAATAATAGCATAATAAATAACAAATGGAATATAATAAGGGCTTAATAAATGCTTGTTGTTGGTTTAAGTAGTTGATTGACTATCTAGTAATATATCTAGATTGCCTCTTCTTACTTATTTTTCAGTCCTTTACCATCTATCTGATTTCAGACCTTACCCTTCAGTTAAAACTGACCTTTCCAAAGTTATCAATGATCTCTTATTTGACAAAACTAATATTCCTTTTTCAATTTATCGGTCTTGACCGCAGCAGAACTTGATTCTGCTGACCACCCAGTTTAACTAAGATGCTATCTCTTCTGTGACTGAGCTCTTCACTCTCCTCTGCTTGCTGATTTCAAATTCTACCCTCTAACTTTGTGTGTAATCAAAATCTCTGTCCTGGCGTCCTTTTTTTCTTTTTTCTTAAACTCTTATGGTCACTTCATGAATTCTCATGTATGTATCACTCCTATGCAACTGAGTCCTAGATCTAGATAGCCAGCTTCAGTCTTTCCAGAGCTCCAATTCCATGTCACTACCTGGCCATTAGAAATTTCAAGTAGGTTTTTCTGTAAACATTTCAAATATAACATGTCAAAATAGAACTTAGCCCTTTTATACTGGCCTCTCATCCTAATTTTTCCTATTTCTATCAAGATTACCATCATCCTTCTAGTCACTTAGGTTCACAACCTCAGCAATTCTCAATACCTCACTCTTCCCTCATTACATATATTCAATCAATTGCCAAATTATTTCTACATCCACAACTTCCCTTGCATCCCACCCCTGTGTTTAGTTTCATAATTACCACCCTAGATCAGACAATCTCCCTTCTTAGACTATTGCAATAAACTCTCAGTTGGTCTTCAGAAGCTCCTTAACTCCAATCCATTTTCCACTCAGCTGACAAAGTAATTTGACAAAAACATGGGTTCATATCACTCCTGTGCTCAATAAATTCCAATGGCTCCCTATCATTTCTTGAACAACACCTACAACAAAAGCCTTTGGGTGGCATTTAAATCTGGTTCCTACCTACCTTTTCAGCTTTATTATATATTACTTCCTCTTCATACCCTCTACAGTCTTACTGTTCCATCTTTCATTGTCATTCCTTTTGCAAAGACAATCCTGGATCCTTAATGTGCACTTCAACCTCCCTTTCTCTCTCAGTGTTGGAAGCCATTGAGAGAAACAGGGTCTCTAATAGATATTCTTATCTGGACCCTATCAAAGTCAATATAGCTGACAGGGTCATACATTATCTTGTTTTGACCTGAAAGGATTGGGTCAAATGATGGATGGTATATCTGAGATAAAAAGCCGGATCTCTCCTGATGGCTCCTCTTTATTACTGAAAGCATATTAATTTAGTTTTTAGGACAGCCTCAAGTTCATAAAAAAGCCTGTAAGTACCGTATAGTAAACCAGTACTTAATGAGTTAATAGCCTTTTTTCCGCTTAGCAGAGGACAGTTGCAACTGTGGGTGTATATCTCTCTTACTGCTCCAGATGTCCCAAGGTCACGGAGTGGCAGGCTCAGTTAAAATTCCACTTTAGATAAAGTGAAGCTCATTTTTAACCTTGGGACTTTTTCTCATCTGGGCATGATCTTCATGAGAAAATTCTTTGTAAAACCATATACTAATCATTATGTAATTCTGTAACCTTGGTGTGTCTGTGCAGTCGCAAACTCCTTTGTGCTTTGTCAGAAACAGCTTTTTGAACAGAATGTATAAAATTTAAAAAGCTCAGAGGCTTGAGGGAGCAATCATGAGCTGACAGACGGTTCCCAGCTTCATTCTTTCTCTCCTAAACTATCACCTCCCAGACCCTTGATTGGAGTTGATAGCTTTTAACATCTTAGAATCTCTACTTCCCTTCCAAGTTTAGCTTATTTGACAACATACATTAGGTCTTTCCTGAACACTCCCAGCTGCTAATGGCTCCTCACCAAAATGACTTTTTATTTATATTATACATTTGAATACATATCTGCACAGGTCTCCCTTGATTGAATTTAAGTTTCTTGAAGGCAGGGACTGCTTCATTTTTATCTTTATGTCCTAAGTACCTAGCACAGTGCCTGACACATAATACTTAATAAATGCTTGCTAATTATCTTCTGTTACATTATAATTTTATTTTATTTTATTTTTTTAAACCCTTGTACTTCGGTGTATTGTCTCATAGGTGGAAGATTGGTAAGGGTGGGCAATGGGGGTCAAGTGACTTGCCCAGGGTCACACAGCTGGGTAGTGGCTGAGGCCGGGTTTGAACCTAGGACCTCCTGTCTCTAGGCCTGACTCTCACTCCACTGAGCTACCCAGCTGCCCCTACATTATAATTTTAAAGGCAGGCATTGTACCTGATTTATCTGTTTCCTTTGCACTGCCTACATGGACCCCAGAATAGGCACTCAACAAATGCATGTTGAACAGAGATTCTTCCTGAGGACTGTCCTAATGCTTGAGGCAGATAAGAGTCAATCACTGCTCCCAAAGAGTTAATAGTCTGGTTAGAAAGACACCAAACAATTAAGAACACAAGATTCGGTTGTCATTAAATGCTGGCTGTATAGACTTAAGAGGAGGTAGAATTTCAACACGGCTCTCTATCACCTGTACATTGGTAAGGAAGCAATATGTATAGTGGGAAAATGTACTAGGATTCAGGAGTTTTGAATTCTAAGTCCAGGTCTTGGACAAGTCATTCCTGTCAATCAACCAGTAATCAATAAACCCTAATAAAGTGGCAGTTCACAAAAGTGAACTAGTCTCTCCCCTAGAGGATCTTGCAATCTAGGATAGCCTATGTATAAATATTCAGATACACATTTGTTTATATACATACACATATGTGTATATAGAGTGTACCAAAAACCTTAGTGCAGTTTAAACTTAATAAAGCACTAAGATTTCTGGGACATGCTGTACCTATCTATCCCTCCTTCCCTCTCTCTGTAGATAACTATAAATCTATAGCTATGTAAATGTGTATATGTATATACATACACAAATACACCTATATATTTGTATATATGTAAAAAGCACATATAGGCACATACAAAGTAGAAGAGTTCCTTAGTGGATAAAGAGATAGTCTTAGAAGAGTTCCTGGATTTCAAGTCCTGCCTCTGACACATACCATCTATGTGATTTTGGATAAGTCATTTAATTTAACCTTTCTGTACCTCCAAATAAACTCTAGATCATAAATTGCAGAGCAAGTGTAGGAAGTTCCTCACCAGGAGCAAAGCTCTATATTAGTACCCTCCCCCACCCCCCAATGGATTGACAAAATAGACATAGGAAAATTTGTGGGTGAGGGGGCAGAACGCATTAGAACTGGAAGAGGAGAGGCCCAACAGAAAATTGTTTTCATGTAGAATGTGTCAGGAATTTAAGATTCCATCTATCTACTTAGCATACGTGTGTATGTATGTACACACAGAATCCCTGCCCTCCAGGTTTTTACATTCTATTGGGAGAGAACATAAATACAAATTTATAAATATATATACACACATGTGTATACGTACCTTTAAGATAGATGTACATTTAAGAAATCTACACGATGTATATTTCATGTGTATGTATGTGTCTAGCTATATCTATCTCTCCATCTATCTAGATTTCTTAAATGTGCATAGCTGTCTTCATGTTTTCTGCCAGTAAAAAGTAAGCTACTGAAAGTAAGAGTCTCTTTTGCCTTTCTTTGTATTTGTAGTGCCTAATTAGCACAGTGCTAAAATGTGCTAATAAAGCTCGGGGGCTGATTGAACCCAACTTTTTTCGCTCCTTCCAGCGGTGACGGACGCCCAGTCTCAAATTCCTCCCACTTCCCGACCCTGCAGAATCCTCCACTAGCCCACAATCCTTTATTTAAGGTCTCGCCCCTCCCACTTTGCAGCCGGTCTACTAGACCCGGCCAATCGAACTTCGCTATTCCATGACTCGGTAGTCTTCTAGTCCTGTCTGCCCACGTGGACTCCTGGGAGAAGCGAAGAAAGCGAAGATGGGTGGGACTAAGTAGCTGATCCGGCGTGCAGTCCTCTGGCTGGGTAAGTGGGATTCGCTTGCCCCTACTCCGACTCCTAGCTACGCTCCCGACCCTTCTCCTCCGCTACCTTCCTTCCCAGCTTCTTGCTGTCCTCTCACCCCACCACGTCTTCCTTCTTCCCTTCCTCGGTTTCCCCACGAAAAGTCCTCGTCTCCAGTGGGTGCTCTCGCAAATGTCTCTCTCCCTGTCTCTGCCTTTCTCTTGCCTCTCTTTCCCTTTCTCCCTCTGTCCACCTCTCTGTTTCTGTCTCTCTGTCTTTTAAACGTTATTCTGAAAAGGGTTCCATGATAGCGAAAAAAAAGTTAAGAACCCTGATCTAGTCCAACTTCCCTCCCTCCCACCCCCCCCCCCCCCACGCTTTTCTCTCAATAAGAGGCGAACAATTCAGAAAATTTCTTTTCATTTTGCTTCATATACTTGTAGCACTGAGTGACATAAACAGGTACAGATATATAGACGCGATTAGCTCTTTAAGAACAGGGATTCTCCTTGCCTTCCTGTGTATCCCCAGCTTAGCCCATTGCCTGGCACATATTAACAAATGATTATTGGCATGACATGCAGATGTCCAAGATTGGCAGAGACACAGTAAGCAACGAAAGGTTTTCAGTCAGTCAAGTTGAAACAGACAAATGTGCATTTAACCATATAGATCAGTAGCCATAAATGCATGTATTCACACACAACAGTGTTTGTGTAGAGGCCCCTTTCTGTGTGAAAAAATACTGCCCAAATGCAAGCCTTCCTCCTACTTAAAAAGGTTTAAAGTTTCTTCTTCAAAGTTTACCCCTCAGGTGTGGGCTAGGCTGTTATATTGGGGGATTTGTGTGTGTGTGTGGGGGGGGGAAGGGGTATGTGTGATGAGGAGGAATAGTGATATTTGGAACCTTCTCCATGAAGCATCTACCCTAGATACAAGGATCTCCCTAAGAGGGGACAAATTGTTTTCTGTATTCTTCCCAACCAATTCTTCTTTTTCTCAATCCAGGAACAGTGGAAGAAATCTTCCAGGGACCCCCTATGCCTCTGAAGGAGTAGTTGAGATTTTCCAACAGGATTCTGTAATTCTTCCCTTTTCCCAATGGCATCATTAATTGCCAAAGACTCCTACCTGCAGAATCTGGCCAAGAAAATCTGTTCTCAGCAGACTGTGGAGCCACAGAAACGAAAATGGGGTAATTTATACAATTCTTGGAATTAAAAAAAAATTATAGTGCAGTTCTCCTTTTCCATCATCAGGCACCAGCCTCATCTCTAGATCATCTTGGCTGCTATCTTAGGTTAAGAGGCATAGTGGTCTGTATGAAAGAACACTGGAGCTACAAAAGATCTAGATTTTAGGGCCAGGTCTATCATTTACTTAGTCAAACCGTTTTCTGCTTCTGAACCTCAGTGTATGTCTTGTCTTGTCTTCTTTCACAGGCCTAATGTGAAGGTCAAATGAGAAAATGCATATTAAATCTATTTGCAAATCATCTAAGGTTTTATTATGTATGTGTGGCAAAGCAGATAAGGGAATTAATTCATCTGAGAGTTCTCTATACCTGTGAAATTTTAAGTTCAAAAAAGGATGGTAAGGGAAGCTAGATGACTCATTGGATTGAGAGCCAGACCTAGAGATGGGAGGTCCTGGGTTCAAATTTGACCTCAGACACTTCCTAGCTGTGTGTGATCCTGGACAAGTCATTAAACCCCAATTGCCTATCCCTTACTGCTCTTCTGCCTTGGAACCAATACACAGAATTGATTCTAAGATGAAAGGTAAGTGTGTAAATGGAGTTTTGTGCCCCAGAACTACATTCCCCAGAATTCCTTTACTTTTCCCAGAATCCCTTGAATTATGTTCCCTACTTTACATCCTCATGTTTTGTAAATAAATTTCTGTGAACTCAGCCCTTGCTCTCTCTTCTTCCAGAGCTCTCCTCTTTGCTCTTTCCAGTGCTCCAGTGCTCCTGGCCTGGGATCCTCCTCTTTACTAAGGCTGTCACTTTCTTTTACTTCAAGTTATTATTAATAAATTCTTATAAAAATATAATACTTGAAGTATTTAAATATTGATTTTTAAGCTTACATAAGAGTTTTAAAAAAAAGGATGTTGGTGGTAGATTATTATTGTTGTTACTTATCCACTAAGGCACAGTTATCCACCCAGTATATTCTTTTGTCATCTGAGGTCTTTTGTTTTTGGTTATCCAACAAGATCCGACAAATTAGGAAGTTATAAGAGTAATCAATCAACAGGTATTATTTATTCGGCATTTATTCTCTACCCAACTCTTTGCCCCTTAACAAGCATTTATATTATTGTGCAAAGCTGGGCATATGATTAAAAACAAAAAGGAAAACAGTCCCTGTTTTAAAGAGCTTACATTCTAGTGGGGGAGGAGAGAAACAACGCAAAAATGAGATTTAAAGAGAGAGGCAGGGAAAGAAAGTCCCTCTTAGGGTCCTTGTGCTGAAACCTGAAAAGTTAAGAAGGTAATGGAGGATGTCCAACCTGGGACCCTTCTCAAAATGAAGGAAGACAATGATGTTCAGAAGGCTGGGATAGAGAAGGTAGATTCCATGGTAAAATGGCAGCTGAGGCATTGTATCGAACTGCTATCAGACAATAGATCTGAAGTCAGAAAGACTTACATTCCTAAGTTCAAATTTGACCTCAGACACTTATTAGGTGTGTGATCACAAACAAGTCACTTAAGCCTGTTTGTCTCAGTTTTATCATCTATAAAGTAAGCTGGAGAAGGAATAGCAAAACCACTCCATTACCTTTGCTAAGAAAGCCCCAGATAGGGTCATGAAGAGGTGGACAAGGCTAAAAACAACCAAACAACAACTAAAATTGTGTAGTGTAAATAATATGTAGTCTAGAAATTCAAAGAAGGGGGAAAATAAGTGTGAAGGTTGGAGTTGAGATTTGTGTACCAATTTCTTCACTCTTTTCATCTTTCCCAAAGAAGTTTGAATTGAAAGAAGAAAGATCATCTAGTTGTACCTGTAAGGATGGGTTTTTGTGCAGAGGAGAGGCAACCAAAGGGAGAAGGAGACAGTTGCTGACAGTTGCTAACAGTCGAGACCAGAGGATGCTGGGGATTTTCTCCCAGGAGGAGGGGGAAGAGAGGTCTTCAGGCTGAGGGCTGGGAGGAGTGAGGAAGAAACAACCCAGTTCTGATTCAGTCCAGTGGGCTTCCTGAGGATCTTTCTCTTGGAAATTGAAACCCTGATTCCCTGATCACAGCCATTTCATCACATCTCATCCTTCAAGACCACAACCATCAAGTCAGCTAAGATTTTGGATTCCATTGGGAGCAGTCTCTTAATCTCCCTCACCCATTACCCATCCTTGCTGAGAGACCCTTTTCAGTCAAAGCTTACAATTATAGGAAAGGATAGAAATAGAAGGGGAAGGGGGGCGTAGAAGCTTAGGAGTTGGAACCACTAGGGTTCCTACCCAAGTGATGGACTTTCATAGGAATAGCCAAGAGGGCACCCCCAAAATCCCTCTGTCCTTCACCCCTTTCCTCAATCCCTGATTTGTGAATAATAAAAGCCATTTAACAGTAAGATAGTGTTACAGTGTGCCTGAAAGACAGTAAGGGAGAGGGGAACCACAGCTTGGCCTAGCAGACTCCATCTTTGAGCCAGACCACCTGCTGTGAAAATAACCAACCTCGTGGAAGGTTTGAGTGAACCCCTTCCTCATTCAGGATCGGATTGGGGTACCACATACCTCCTCTTGTAGGGAAGCCTTGCCCCCAACTCTTGTGGAGTGGCATGACCATCCAAGTCACCCAGTTTTGGGGTGACACCCCCTTAAAGTCTTCCAGTGTATATTCAGCCCCAGGGGAGTGCTGAAGGAGAGAGTCACCACACAGATTCTCTCTCTCTCTCTCTCTCTCTCTCTCTCTCTTTCTCCTTTCTATCAATATCCATTACTGGCCCCCTTTTATAGTTACAGTTTTGGCAGAGCCAGCTAGGAGACGCTTAGCAAAGGATTTCATAGATTCTACAAGATCTTCTCTATCTCTTCTTAGGTATATTAGGTTTTGATGACTGTTTAATTCTGGATCTTCATAATGCTGTGGCCAAGATATTAAGTTTGTGTTCCTATGGGTCTCCTCAATAAATTGTGCTTACTCTGCTGGTATAAATAATTCAGATAGAAGAATTTCAGTATCTGAAAATGTGGGATCAAAAAGCTTTAATGCTCTCTTAAATTCTTTTACGGCCTTGACGGGATTAAAAAAAAGGCAGGCATTCATTTTTTTAGGGTGTCAAGATCTGCAGCAGTGAATGGCTTATGTCTTTTTATATGGAAGACTCCAGAATCTGGCTGCAAAATCACATGATCAATAATTGGTAATATTGGTACTGCTGGTGCTGTTGCCCCTTCCTCTATTGTCTTTGCTGTGTCTATGTGCCTCAGCTGTTTGTATTGCTATTTCTATTTTGTCCCCTGCTGTGACCCCTTTTTCCCCTTTCAGTTGAGCATTCTCTTCCAGTAACTTTGCTATTTCCTTTCTTAATGTCATTATCAATACAGTGCTATCATCCTTGTGTCCTAGCAACTTGTGCACTAAATTCTTTAAGGACCAATAGAATTGGAGGAATGAGATGATTACTGCAATTGTGGTTGGTATGAAAGCAAAAACCCTACCTATTTCTAGCTTCAACCATTGGCAGGAATCGTATATGTCTATGATTCCCATTATATAACCTGGGATCACTACCATCCACAAATCATAAATCATAGTCCACAAGTGGTATAATAATGCAAGGATTCCCATCATGGTAAAAATTATTTTCCCCATTGATGCATCCATTCTACCAGTTTGAATATAAAATTTCTATGGTACTGTGCCTTTACATTTTGATAGGAGAAAAATGGCTGCCATCAGAGGCTTTTGATTTTTTTTTTTAATTTTTTTTAACCACAGGAGTTATGTAGGCACTTTGCCTATGCTGGCTCTGCCAGGGGTGAAGGACAGGGATTTTGGGGGTGCCCTCTTCGCTATTCCTATGGGGTCCATCATGATGAAATGGCTGTGCCCAGGGAATCAGGGTTTCAATTTCCAAGAGAAAGATCCTCAGGAAGCCCACTGGACTGAATCAGAACTGGGTTGTCTCCTCCTCACTCCTCCCAGCCCTCAGCCTGAAGACCTCTCTTCCCCCTCCTCCTGGGAGAAAATCCCCAGCATCTTCTGCTGGTCTCGACTGTTAGCAACTGTCAGCAACTGTCTCCTTCTCCCTTTGGTTCCCTCTCCTCTGCACAAAAACCCATCCTTACATACCTCAAAGAGGAGAAATACTCTGCCCAGGGTCTTCAATAATGAAATGGTAATTCAGGCCTGAGTCCTCTAACTCTTAAGCCCAGAGCCCTTACTACTATATTGTCCTTCCTCTACTACTATTCCCCAATGGCCCAAAGGTATTAGGTTTTCTGCTGTGTCAGGGACTAGAATGACCTTTCTCCCTTTTCTTTGTTTTAGCTCCCAAATCTGGTCATCTCGAAACCACTGGACCCCCGAAGAAGAAGAAGAAGAAGAAGAAGGAGCAGAAAAATAAATCTCAGAAGCAGGATGAAAAAGCCAAGGGGATCCAGAATAAGCCCACTGACAGCAGACAATCCAAAACTCCTGGGGCCAAAATACCTGCAGTCACAGAGATGAAGGCACTTTCCAGCACCACTGAAGATTCCACAGGTGAGAGCTCCTAATGTGATGGTAGGCAAGGAAGACTTAAACAGAAGCGAAAACATTTTCCTGTCCTCATATCAAGCATGTACCATATATTAGAGGCATGACAGAATATTCTACTGGGAGGTAGAAGAGTCAGGTTCTAGTTCCTCAGCAGACACATATCAAGACCCTTTTAAGCTTAATGGAGAACCTGCTAAAGTTTCTTCTCCCTTGTAATAGTCTTTAAGAACCTGATATCCTACCATGGTAAAGATTGGAATTTAGTAGATGTAGAGCTAAAAGAGACCTTAAAGGCCTTACAGTCCAGCTCCCAAAGATAAGACAGCTGAGGATTTAGAGAAGGGAAGTAATCCAGATAAGGAGTAAGTATTAGTGGTGAGATTTGAACCTAGGGCCTCTGACTCCAGAATCACTATTCTTTTTGTTTCAGCTTTCTGCTATATCAAGCATCCACAGTGGCATTGCAGGAGGATTTTAGGGTCTAGCTCTTAGTCTAAAATTGAAAGCATGTCTTCACTAAGAACACTAAGGGGCAGCTGGATGAAAGTGAATAGAGCCAGGCCTAGTGACAGGAGGTCTTGGGTTTAAATCTGGCCATAGACACTTTTTAGCTGTGTTACCCTGGGCAAGTCACTTAACCTCAGTTGCCTAGCTCTTATCATTCTTCTGCCTTGGAAGGTTTAAAAAAGAACATCCCCACCATTCTGGAGGGCAGTTTGGAACTATGCCCAAAAGGCTTTAAAAGAATGCCTACCCTTTGATCCAGCCATACCACTGCTGGGTTTGTACACCAAAGAGATAATAGGGAAAAATGCTTGTACAAAAATATTTATGCTGCATTCTTTATGGTGGCAGAAAATTGGAAAATGAGGGGTTGTCCCTGGATTGGGGAATGGCTGAACAAATTGTGGTATCTGTTGGTGATGGAATACTATTGTGCTGAAAGAAATGATGAACTGGAAGAATTCCATGTGAACTGGAACGACCTCCAGGAATTGATGCAGAGCAGAACCAGGAGAACATTGTACACAGAGACAGATACACTGTGATACAGTTGAATGTAATAGACTTTTCTACTAGCAGCAATGCAATGATCCAGGACAATTTTGAGGAATTAATGAGAAAGAACACTATCCATATCCAGAGAAGGAGTTGTGGGAGTAGAAATGCAGAAGAAAAACATGATTGATCACATGGTTCAATGGGTATATGATTGGGGTTTTAGCATTAAAAGATCAATCTATTGCAAATATTAATATGGAAATGGGTTTTCAACAATGATACATGTAACCTAGTGGAATTGCTTATCAGCCCTGGGAGAGGGAAGGGAAGAGGGGTCGGAAAAGTCATGAATCATGTAACCATAGGAAAATAGTCTAAATAAACATACAGAGAATGAACATCATAGGTATTTGGCTGATGAATTTTGGCCAAGATGGGACCCAAGTGGATATGGGTACTTGAAATGGCAAGGATGTGGAAGAAGCTGACTTGTGAGAATAGACCAAAAAGTGATGAACACTTCATTTTAGGAGAAATGAAGGTTGCAATTTTGAACCCTTGAAGGAGAAGGAAAGGAGAGGAAACTGCAGACTCATTTACCAAACCCCCTTTACTTCAGAGATAGCTTGGTGTGACAGAACACTGAACTGGGAATCAGGATTTATGAGTCCTAGTGTTTGTTCTTCCGGGAGATCTTCAACTTTGTGGACATTACTTCCCCTCTCTAGATCTCAGTTTCCCCATCTGTAAAGTGAAAGCATCGGAATGATTGTCTTTTAAGGGGCCTTTTCACTCTCACATTCTAGATTCTGTACATACAAAGTGCCTCATAAATGAAAGGTGAGGCATTGATTATTTTTTGATTGATAAAATTATAGAAGAGATTAAATATATTCTTGGCTTCAAGAGCAAAGCTAAATGCTTAGGGGTTAGAGTTTCAAAGAAGCAAATTTAGACTTGATCTGACTTCCAGATATTTGGAGTTATCTGAAAGTAGAATGGGCTAGCTCTGGGTTGTGGGTTCCTATTTTTTAGAGGTATTCAAGGAAAGGCTAGATTTCTACTCATTGGATATAACATAAAGGGTATTTGGGTTTGGTGTGGGTTGGAGTAGATGGCCCTACAAGTCCCTTCTAACTCTGGGATTCTGTAATTACTGCCAGAACACATTGGCATCATAGACACCCTAAAGGGAGAGAACTTCTCTGAGACAGATACAGCTCTAAGATGAGAATCTTGGAATGTCAGAGCTGGTCAAGTTCTTAGTGTCTGTCTAGTTCAGTTCCCTCATTTTGCAAACCAGGAAAAATGTTCTTCAGAGAAGAAAAGTGATTTACTACCCCAAATCAGACAGAAGATTAGCAGCAAAGCTGGGACTAGGAAAGACCCAGAGCTCCAGGTCTTTTTTTATTATTATTTAAGTCTTACATATTCTCCTCTCTCTTTAAAAAAATTTTTTAAAGTATTTTAAATTAATTTTTAGAAATTTCCACTTATTAAGCATTTGTTTCTTCTTTCTTTCCCTTCCTTCCCACTACTCCCTTCACTCAACACCAGGGAAAGAAGGCCAAACTGTGTTACAAATAAACATATTCAAACAAAACAAATTCCCATTTTGCCATGTCCAAAAATGTGGGTCTCATTCTGCATACTCTTTTTAAAATTATTAATATTATTATTAAAACTCACTGTTTTAGAATTCATACTAAGTTTCAGTTTCAAGGCAGAAGAATGGTAGACCTATTCTATGGCACACATGCTGGAGGGGCTGCTCCCCTCCCCCTCTCCTTTGAAGCTGAGGACATTTCTCACATCATCCATCATCCCTCTGCCCAGCAGCCCAGTGGGAGTGCTTCTTCCTTCCCCTGTCTGGAGTAAGGCAGGGGGCTCACATGTGGTATGAAGGTTGCAGTTTGAGCACTTGGTTTCTAAAAGGTTCACCATCTCTGGGCTAGACAATTGGGATTAAGTTACTTGCCCAGGGTCGCATAACTAGGAAGTATCTGAATCTAAATTTTAGCCAAGGACCTCCCATCTCCAGACGTGGCACTCTAGAGATCCACTGAGCCATCTAGCTGCCCCCTGCATATTTTTTCTCAAGTAATTCTTACCTCAATTCCTTTTGACAGTTGTTCCTGCCAGCAAGCCAGGCTCCTTCCTAGCCATGGACATTCTCCGTCAGCGGCTACATGAAAAAATACAGGAAGCCAGTGGCCAGGTAGGCTTAATATCTGCAAACCCTCTCTATTTCATACCTTATTGGACATGGGCTTCTCTTAGGCCTTACAGGTTGAACTGTTGTCTTTATTGGGCATTTTTCCCTTGAAAATGTTTTTTTCATTCATTCATTCAACAAATAGTTCTTTATTTTTATTATTTTAGTCTTATTTTTACATATATATTTTTTTGTTTTTGTTTGTTAAACTCTTACTTTCTATCTTGGTAACAACTGTAAGACAGAAGATCAGCAAGGGCTAGGACAACAGGCTTAAGTAAATTGCCCAGGGTCACATAGCTAGGAGGTATCTGAGGTCAGATTAGAACCCAGGACATCTTGTCTCCAGGCCTGCATCTCTATCCACTGAGCTACCTAAAGAAGGGAGTTGCATATTCTCAATTCTTCTTCAAGCCCAAGTTTGATCAATGTAATTATACAGGAGTCTGTTTTGGCCTTTGTTCTTTCTACTTAATATTTCAACTAATAATTATTAAATACCTCCTGTGCTTGTGTACTATGATTACTAAGCTACTAAGAGAGATGCAAGATAAAAATGCTTCTTGCTCAAGTTGCTTAGAGTCTAGTCTAGGACACCAAAGAGGAGAAAGGAAAATGTTTGGGTTTTTTCCTATATAATCTATCCCTTGGCTAGTTGTTAAAAACAATAGTCCTGAGTCTTAAGAGGCTTGCCAAGAAAAGAGGTGTAAACTGTGCTTAGCATTATTTTGAAAGACAGCCTAGCACAGTGAAGATTTGAAGCCAGGAAGAGCATGATTCAAAACTGTCAAACAGTTAACTATGGCCCTGGGGAAATTATTTACCTTCTTGGAGTCTGTCTCTTAGTGGCTTCTACCTCATGAAAGACACAATATATGGAAAATACATTGTAAACCTTAAAGTACAGTATTGGCTCATAGATTTAGAGCCATTTCTTTCATTCTGCAATTGAGGACATTGAAGTCCAGACAATTTAGGGGACTTGCTCAAGGTCATACATATAGTAAATGGCAGAGCAACCCAGGTCCTTTATAAGTGTAAGCTATTATTATAGTTAATAATAATAATTTGTTGGCTTAAATGAAAGGATCTTTATATAAATTATAAATATTCGTGCTTCTCTATTTATATGGATTCACTTTTCTCCAACTGCTCTAATTAGGCTGCACATCAGATTGGCACTTAGCAATCCTTCCTGGCAGGATTATGCTCCCCTGTTTTGTGGGTGAGAAATAGGGAAGAGAGAGGCAATTTTAGAATTGAGTAAGTATGGTATGTAGATAGAGTCCTCTTCATTCTCCCTTATTTTCTATTGTTCCAACTAGACTTTTAGAGGCTACATGAGATTGGCACTTTCAGGGTGGGATTATGCTCCCTTGTTTTATGGATAAGAGATACTGGGGGAAGTAGAGAGAAGGGTGAAGCAATTTTAGAATTGAGTAAGTATGATGTATAGATAGAGTCCCCTTCATTCTCCATTATTTTCTACTGAGGGCATAGCCTAGGAGCGAGTACTGGTACTGGGAGGCCTAGTGTCTAGCTTGCTGTTAGGAATCCAAGCTATATGAGCTTGGACAAGCCTTTTCCTTTCTCTAGACTCTATCGATCTCATCTTTGGGTGGGGAGTAGGATTAGAATAGGTGATCTCTAAGTCCCTTTCTAATTAGCAGTCCACAGCCCTCTCCTGTTGCCATCTTTGGAATTCTCATCTTCATTTGACCCCTCCAGGGCCACACCAAATTGCTGTCTCCTGCAGCACTGGAGAAGAGGCAGCGGAGGAAGCAGGAACGAGAGAGGAAGAAGCGGAAACGCAAGGAGCTCAGGGCCAAGGAGAAGGCAGCCAAGGCCGAAACCAAAACTGAAGCCACAGAAGCTACACCAGAGCTCCCAAAGCAGGATCCAAAGGGCCTGACTGAGCTGGTGTTCAACAAGTTGGAGGTAAATGAGGGGCCAGTCAGCAAGGCCCAAAAGAAGAAGGAGAAGCGGCAGCGAGTGAAGGGGAACCTGACCCCCCTAACAGGGAAGAACTACAAACAGTTGTTGGAGCGTGTACAGGCCCGGAAGAGTAAGTTGGAGGAGCTGAAGGAACAGGATGAGGAGAAGGCACGGGAGATGGAGACCAAAATGAAGTGGACAAACCTGCTGTACAAGGCCGAAGGTGTGAAAATCCGTGACGATGAGGAGCTTCTGAAGGCAGCCTTGAAGCGCAAGGAGAAGCGCCGGGCCCAGAGGAAGCGGCAGTGGGAGAAGCGCACGGCCCATGTGGTGGAGAAGATGCAGCAGCGACAGGACAAGCGGCGCCGGAACCTACGCAAGAAGAAGGTGGCTAAGATAGAGCGTCGCAAGGCCAAGGCTCGCAAGAAGGGCCGCATCCTGCCCGAGGACCTAGAGAAGGCTGGGCTCCACTGAGGATTGGGGAGACCCTTCACAGCTCCAGGAGATCTGCCTTCCCTGACCTGCATTTCCTCTGGATTCCCTCCTGTGACTGCTCTCTTCAGCAGAGTCACATTTGTTAAGTGCCTACTGTGTGTGAGGCACCATGCCAGGAACTGGAGATTCAAAGGCAAAAACTAAAAACTGTCCCTGAGTTCCCCAACTCATTCAAGTCCTACCTCCTCCATAAATCCTTTGGTTTAGTGCTATTCTTCTAACTTCTGTGTCGGGGGGTTGCTTCTAGTATCTACTCTTCCTTCTCCAGTAACCCTCAGTCCATCTCTAGGCCCCTAAGCTGGGCGACACAAAACCGGACATCTCTCCCAGCAGGACAAAGTCCCTGAATGCTGTAATATGGGTCAGGTTCTTCAATCCAATAGGAAGTTCACATAGAAAGTCCAGGGGATTGGACTAAAAGGTAGCTCATAGCTTTCTTAATCTTCTTGGACCTCAAAAAATCCAATAGAATAGTCTCTTTACCCAGGTTTTTTAATGTTTTTTAAAAAAAATTTTTTTAATTGTTGTAAACTGGATTAGCAACAGAAAACATGAATATTTTCCATGTTAAAAAAGTAAGAATAGGTAAATAGGATTATATATGAAACCATGAATCTCTATTATACTTGGAATTGTAATGGTTGTCTTAAAGCAAATGGTGGATACATGGTTCAGGACTAATTTAAGAAATAGGGAAACTTCTCCAGTGGTTCCTTCTAGGAGACATGTTGAATTGAAGAGTCCCATTGGAAAGCCAAATGGAGAAGTTAGATCCTTCACCCAATTTTCCCTTTCCCAATTACCACAGGAATTGCTGGATCAACCTCCTTGGATCTCATGTAGGAAGGAAAGAATTGTGTTTGGGAGTTTTAGAATAAATAAATTCATTTGAGTCTTTTTCTTTAACTTTTTTTGTACCTTTACCTGTGAAGGTCAGCAACTTTAGACAAGGTAAAGTTACCTGAGATAGTAAGAGATTGGGACTTTTCTTCCTCTTCATTACTTGGGTGCTGCTTTTCACTGGCTGCTATAAGGATTATTTTCCAAAAGAGAAGTTTAAAAAAATTTTTTAATGTTTATTTTTAAATTGTTTTACATTTTGAGTTCTAAATTCTCTCCCTTCCATCATCCCCCTACACATCAAGAAGGCAAACAGTATGATACTTATACATATGAAATCATGTTTCTAATAAAAGAAAAAAAAAGCACAAAAAAAAAACCTGAACAAAAGCATGCTTCTTTCTCTGCTCTCAAGTTCATCAGTTTTCTCTCAGGAGGTAGGTAGCATTTTTCATCACGAGACCTTTGGAATTGTTTTGGATCCTTATATTGATCAGAGTGGCTAAATCTTTTAGAATTTATCATTGTTACAGTATTGTTGTTGTTAAAAATAATATTGATATAGATCAGTGGTTCCCAAACTTTTTTGGCCTACTGCCCCCTTTCCAGAAAAAATATTACTTAGCGCCCCCTGTCACATACTATCACTACCCCCTTACAGTTATTCACCGCCCCCAAATGCACCTGTGGCCATCACCACCCTCCTGGATTGCTGCAGCACCCACCAGGGGGCAGTGGCATCCACTTTGGGAATCAATGATATAGATGGATATATTTAAAATATCTAATAGTTTATTTAAAGCCATATTGGTAATTAAGAAGACCACATACCTGCTAAGATCTAATTCAAATACCCCGCCATTACCTCTGCCCACCTGGCTTGTTCCGCAGGAAAGAGAGTATCTCAATCAAGTTCTGAGACTTTATACCTTTATCTACATAATCATACTTCCTGCCCACATGTATTACATAATAGGAATCATGGGAAATGTAGTTTTCAAGTCCTCTAAACATCCACAGAAAGTTTATATCATGGATCTGAATATTAAGACTCAATGAACCCCAAAGAATCCCAAATTTCCACTAACATTGTTACTATGTACAATGTTCTGTTTATGCTTACTTTACTTTGCATCAGTTTATATATCTTCTCAGGTTGTTCTGAAACTCTTCCTTCATAATTTCTTTTAGCACAATAGCATTCCATCACAGTTATACCACAAATTGTTCAGCTATTCCCCAGTTATTTATTGGGGTTATTATGTCCTCTATTTCCAATTCTTTGCTACCACAAGAAGAGCTGCAATAAGTATTTTTATACAGATGGTCCTTCTCCTTTTACAGGCCTATTAAAGGTATTGTTGAGTTAAAGGTTATATACAGTTTAATAGCCTTTTGGGCACAGGTCCAAATTATTTTCTAAAATAATTAAATTCGTTCATAGCTCCTCCAGCAGTGCATTAGACCTTCAATTTTCCCACATCCCCTTTGTTAATATCCTTTTCTATCATAATAGCCAATATGATAGGTATATAGTACCTCAAAGTTGTTTTAATTTGCATTTCTCTAAATAATAATGATTTCGAGCTTTTTTTGCATGACTAGAGAGCTTTAATTACTTTGAGAACTATCTGTTCATATCTGTAAGGGTGAAAAAGGGGTTTATTTGGGTTCAATATATTAAAAGATGGTCGCCAGAGGATTGAACTATTATCAATCCTCAATTAAGAATAATATCAAGTCAAAATTGACTTTTATGGAGATTTATTTACAATTAGGAAGGTCTAAGGTAGGGAAACTGAGAGAAACTCTGGCCCAGACCAGAGGCCCGGCAGAGGGGCGCAGAGGTTAATTAAACAAGGCTTCTAGCCACAAGGCCTTTTACAATTAGAGGCAAGAGAGAGGCCTCCCTGAGGGTAGAGCCTCCAGAAACACCAAGGGAAGAGAAAGAGAGTCAGCCTAACTTATCCATGTGACAATTCAAAGGGAAGCAGTCAGAGGTCCCACCAGAGTCTTAGTATTCCAACACTCCTCCATGAACCAGAGAAAGTCCTTCGCCAGATGCTCTCTTCCACCGAAGACCCCAGCTGACTGAGGACCTTCTCCTTTTAAAGGGGTCACTTATGTGTCACTTCCTGTTCTTCCCTCCTAATTTGCATGTCCAATCACAATAGACTCATAGTACTCATAGTACTGCCGAGGGGGCAGTCAGTTGATTCTGGTTGTCACCCACTCTGGCACACAAGGGTTACGGACCTCCCAGAATTAGAGGTGTTCTCACTTTTGGTGATTAAATCTAAAGATGGGCAGGTTAGACTTAATCTAATTATCAAATATCCTTTGACCATTTATCAATTGGGGAGTGACTTGTAGTCTTATACATTTGACTCATTTCTCTATTTGAGAAATAAGGCCTTTATTAGACTTGTAAAACATTATTGCATCATTATGATTACTGTGTATTATTCTCCATACTATTTCACCCTGTTTAGTTTCCGACCTCTACCTCCTCCAGTTTGCCCTCTTTTCTATCAGCCCCACCCCCTTCTCTTATCCTCTTCCCCTCTTACTTTCTTGTAGGGTAAGATAGATTTCTATACACAATTTATTGTGTATGTTCTTCCTTCATTGAACCAATTCTCATGAGAGTAAAGTTCATGTGCTCTTCTCCCTACCTCCCCCATCTTCCCCTCCACTATAAAGCTCTTTCGCACCTCTATTATGTGCAGCAATTTGCCCTATTCTATTTCCCCTTCCTCCTCCCAATATATTCCTCTTTCTCATGCCCTAATTTTATTTTATTTTTTATATCACCCCCTCATATTTAACTCACCCTTCTCCTCTATGTATATTCCTTCTAAATATCCTAATAATGATAAAGTTCTTAAGCATTACAAGGATCATCCTCCCTTGTAGGGATGTATACAGTTTAACTTTATTGAATATCTTGATTTCTCTTTCCTGTTTACCTTTTTTGTGCTGCACTTGAGTCTTGTATTTAAGAGTCAACTTTTACATTCAGCTCTGGTCTTTTCATCAGGAATATCTGAAAGTTCTCTTTCAATGAATACCCATTTTTTTTCTTTTGAAGGATTATGCTCTATTTTGCTGGGTAAATGAATCTTTTTTTTTTTAAACCCTTGTACTTCGGTGTATTGTCTCATAGATGGAAGATTGGTAAGGGTGGGCAATGGGGGTCAAGTGACTTGCCCAGGGTCACACAGCTGGGAAGTGGCTGAGGCCGGGTTTAAACCTAGGACCTCCTGTCTCTAGGCCTGACTCTCACTCCACTGAGCCTACCCAGCTGCCCCCTGTAAATGAATCTTAATTGAAGTCCTAGCTCCTTTGCTCTCTGAAATATCATATTTCAGGTCCTCTGAACTGTTAATGGAGAAGCTGCTAAATCTTGGGCTATCCTGACTGTGCTCTATCGTATTTGAATTGTTTCTTTTTTGGCTGTTTGCAATATTTTCTCCTTGACCTGGGAGTTTGGAAATTTGGCCATTATATTCCTGGGAGTTATCCTTTTGGTGTCTCAGGAGGTGATCATTGGATTTTTTCAATTTCTATTTTGCCTTCTGGTTCTTGAATACTTAGGCAGTTTCCCTTGATAATTTCTTGAAAGATGATGTCTGAAATCTTTTCTTGGTCATGGCTTTCAGGTAATCCAATAATTCTTAGATTGTCTCTCCTGTATTTATTTTCCAAGTCAGATGTTTTTCCAATGAGATATTTCACATTTTCTTCTATTTTTTCATTCTTTTGACTGTTTGATTGTTTCTTTTTTTTTTTTTTTTAACCCTTAACTTCTGTGTATTGGCTCCTTGGTGGAAGAGTGGTAAGGGTGGGCAATGGGGGTCAAATGACTTGCCCAGGGTCACACAGCTGGGAAGTGTCTGAGGCTGGATTTGAACCTAGGACCTCCTGTCTCTAGGTCTGACTCTCAATCCACTGAGCTACCCAGCTGCCCCTGTTTGATTGTTTCTTGATGTCTCATGGAATCATTAGTTTCCACTCTCCCAATTCTAATTTTTAAGTCATGATTTTCTTTTTTTATTTGAAATTTTTTATTTAATTAATTGATTTAGAATATTTTTCCCATGGTTACATTATTCATGTCCTTTCCCTCCCCTAAAGTCATGATTTTCTTGAGTGAGCTTTTGTACCTCTGATGGAATTAATTCTTATGGGGTCTTTCTTGTCCAAAGAATTAATTGATGACTAAAATGACTGCACTCCAATGAAATAAATTTTATTATAAGAGAATGTAGAAGCAAGTAGCTAGTAATAAAAAATAACAAGTAGTAAGTAATAAAGGTAAAGTGAGAAGGTATAGTAAGTAAAGGTAGAAAGAGAGTAAAGAATGAAAATGGTAGGAGAGTGCAAGAGTAAGAGGAGTTCTCAGGAATATTTTTTATCTTGCTGAGTTGTTAAGGAAGGAGTCATTTGTCTGGGCAGTTGTTACACTGTGTCTCCAGGAAACTGATGTCACTTTCTGGAAGATCTCCCTGACTTTATCCCTGGTTCACTGTTTGCTCACTCAAGGGTAGCAAACTTTAATCTAAATGGAATACTAATGATATGTTAAATACCCTGGAGCAACTTTAGGTCACTTTTGCCTTATTCTGTGGAGACTCCAAGAAAGGCTGTGAATGTGGAAATTGAACATTGTTTGAACCTAGTCTTGTGTGACTGGGAAACTAAACCACCTCTGCTTGTTCAGAGACTTCCATCCAAGGACCAACGTTATGTCTAAAGATTAATGTGAGTTTTCTCATAATTGTGAATCTAAACAACCCATATGTCTTATATGAAAGGCAACCCCATTCTAATCAACTAGTTATTGTTTCTATGTTCTTTTGATTGTGTACAGCTGCTTGGCAGGATTTGTGGAACATTTCAGCCCATATCACATCCTTTTCCATTTGACCAGTTCTATTTTGTAAAGATTTATTTTCCTCAGTGAATTTTTATGCCTCTTTTTCCATATGACCAGTTCTATCTTTTAAGAAGTTCTCTTCAGTACATTTTTGTATATCTTTTTCCATTTGATCCATTCTGTTTTTTAAGAAATTCTTCATTAGATTTTTGTGCCTTTTTTATCAATTGAGCTATTCTTTTTTTTTAGGTATTAATTTCTTCCATATGTTTTTTGCCTCCTCTACTAAGCCGTTGATCCTTTTTTTCATGATTTTCTTATATCGTTCCCATTTTTTTCCCCAATTTTTCTTCTGCTTCTCTTATTTGATTTTTCAAAAAATCATTTTTGAGCTCTTTCATGAATTCTTTCTGGGCTCGAGAGCAATTCATATTTTTTTCTTGGAAGTTTGGATGCAGCATTATTGAATTTGTTCTTTTTTTGAGTTTGTGTTTTGGTCTTCCTCATTACCAAAATAACTTTCTATGTTGTTTCTTCTTATTGTTGTTTGCTCATTTTCCAGTCCTTTTCTTTTAATTTTAAAAAAGTTAAATTTGGGATTTGTTTTTGTGTTGAAGGGAGCACTGTTCCAAGCTTTGGGTTCTTATGTGAAACTGCCTTCAGAACTGGCTCTGGGGTTCTATCTACTTTTAGTTCTTCTAAAGTGATATGATGTAAGGGAGTGATGTTTAATAGTCTCCCCTAAGCTATGAGAAACCACAAGCAGTCTTTTTTTGCCATGGAATTGTGACCAGAGTCCTTTGTTCACCTTTGGCCATAAGTGCTGATGTGTGATAGTGTTCCTTCTCACCCTGAGACCCTAACCCAAGACTATAACTTGGATCTGCATATAGCAATGTGGTGAAAATCTTGCACTCAGAGCCAGCAAAGGGATCCCATTATCTACTTTCAAGCAGTTGTCCAACCCCCCCCCCCCCTTACCATCTGTAGCCTAGAGCTCTAGAAACCTTTGCTGCTAATTCAGCTGCCAGTAGATCCCTTGCCTTTGTAGGGCCTGCCTTGGTGTGCTGCTTTGTACTCTACTCCATTCTGGTGCTCTAGTTCTTTTGTGCTGGCCTACATTATTTTGGGCTAAAAACTTATTTCACCCCATCTTTTATTGGTCATGTTGCTCCAAAATTCGTTTTGAGGTATTATAGACTTTGGGAGAGTAATTTGGTAACTATCAGATTGGGTCTGTGTACCTTCTCCACCATCTTGGCTCCCCATGAAAATTATTGTTAAGATGAATGTCATGGTCTGTGCCCTCAAAGGGCTTTTACATAGATTAAGAAGGAAGGAGGGGTGGTGTTGGAGATAGCCAAAAAAACTAAGAGTTTCATTGTTCATTTGTGTCCAACTCTTTATAACCCCATAGACCACTGCTATCTGGAGTTTTCTTAGCAAATTTCCTGGAGTGGTCTGCCATTTCCTTTTCCAGTGGATCTTTTTGTCAGTTAGTCAGAAGTTAAGTGAGTTGCTCTTGGTCACATAGCTAGGAAGTGTCTGACTCCAGGTCTAGCACTCTAAACACTTGAGCCACCTACCTGCCTCCTAGACATACAGAGCTTAGTTAAGTGATTTGCCCATGGTCACACAGTCAGGCCATGTATGAGACTGGATTTGTTTTTAGCTCTTCCTGCCTCCAGGCCCAGAGCTCTTAACTACTGAGCCACAGCTTACCTCTAAGAGAAGTCACTAGTCGCTTAGTTATTTTTCAATCATGTCCAGCTTGTCATTACTCCATTTGGAGTTTTCTTGATAAGGATACTGTAGTAACTTGCCATTTCCTACTCTAGCTCATTTTGCAAATGAGGAAAGTAAGGCAAATGAGGTTAATTGATTTGCCTAGTGTTACATAGCTAGTGTCTGAAGTCAGTTTTGAACTCAAGAAGAGTTTTTCTGATTCCAGGCCTGCACTATCCACTGCACTACATAGCTGCACTGAGTACTAAGAGTACAAAATGTGGTTAAGTATTTAATGATGCTTATAGATATTAAGTGGTAGAATTAAAAGGAAGGAGAGAGCTATTGTGAGCTAGACTAATCAGGTCAAGGACGGCTTCACTGAGGTGGAATTTGAATAGTAAGATTTTAATAGTTGGAGAGGGAAGAAGACATTAAAAATTACAGCTGTTGGGCAGATTTGAGGGGCAACCAGGAACTAATAGCATCATAAATTTAGTGTTGGAGGGGTCCACAGACTCTAGGCCAGTGATGGCTAACCTATGGCATGGGTGCCAAAGATGGCACACAGAGCACTCTGTGGGCACACACTGCCTCCCTCCCCAAACACAAACATACAGAGTTGAGTACTAGAAAGTCAGAAGGTCTGGGATGGAGCTGCTCCCCTTCCCCTCTCCACCACCCCTGACATTTTTCACATGTCTCACCCCTTTGCCCAGCAGCCCAATAGGAGTGCACAGAGGGTAAGGTGGGCAGCTCACAGGCTATAGAGCTAGAGGGGAGCAGAGTGCTCAGGCCACTCCCCTCCCCCTCTCGATACTAGCTGAGGATATCCCTCACTTCCCCCACCACTCCACCCAGCAGCCCAATGGGAGTGCTTCCTCTCCTGTGTGGGGTAAAGTGGGACATGGTGCTCCTGGCACTCAGTAGGGGGTGGGGCACTGCACTCTGGGGGATGGGTGGGGGCAGGGCCTGGCACTCCATCTCTAAAAGATTCTCCATCACTTCTCTGGTCCATCTCCCTAATTTTGCAGACCAGGCCCAGGGAGTTTGAAATACCTTGCCAAGATCACATAAGTGACCAGTCTAGCCGGAGTAGAGTATTTCACAGGATTGCTTTGGAAGGGAGTTTGGAGTGTATGTAGCAGGTACATTGGAATATGGTGATTTTTGTCATCTTTATTCACTTCAATTTCTGAAGAAGTGGTTCTTCTTGCCAAAGCTAGCCTTTGTCTTGTATATTTGACTCTGTTCCAGTGCTCAAGGAGGTGAAAATTTTGCCTTATCTTGCTCAGAACCAGGTCATATAGTATTGAGCATACTCCTCCACCCCCATTTCCCAATGGAACTTGAGAAAAGGACTATAAACTGGAAAAATCCTAGACTTCTCTTCTTTTATGGAAAAAATACTCCCTGACACCAGGTATGTAGACAGGATTTTACTAGTGCTGGGAAGATGGAAAATGGCCCTTGCTATCCTGGAGAACTCAAGTTCAAGAGAATACTGATGCAGTTTAAAAAAATTAGTAACTCAAAAACATAATAAGTAAATGATAATATAGTTCAAAACATAAATGTTAGTATTGTGAGTACAGTGAAATCTGTTATATTGAATCTCTGGGAGCTTGAAGTTCACTTTTGATTGACAGATAAGTCAGTTGGATAGAATGTTCCCAGAGAGGCATGCAGGACTCAGGAGAGAGCAGTTGAGAACCCTGAGAGAGGTTCTGGGGTTTTTTACCTATCTCTGAGGCTAGAGATCAGTGTGGATCCTGGTCTTTGGAGATAGAGACTTGCAAACACTACCCTCCTGTGTTTCCTGTACCATTATCAACTTGTATTTGACCACCATCACTGTGTCTACTGCCCGTAGATATTAGGAAGTTCACCATCTTAGTTATCTAGGCTTCCCAGGGCCCAGGAGGGATCTGGGAAGTGGACAGGAGAAGAAGTAGAGGGTGGAAAGGGTGGATATATCTCAACTGATAAGGCTTAAGATCTACTGAAGAAGAAGCTGAAGATTTCCCAGCAGCTTGCCTACTCTGGTTTAGCCCTGGCCAGGCTGTACCAGAGAGAAGCTATCATTTGATTCTTCATTTGCCTGCAGTTAGAGTTTCATTAGTATCAATTTAAAGTAGGGTCTCCTTTACCTCTATCCCTTACCATTATCCTTCTTATCAAATATATACAAAGTTTTAAAGTACCTTCCTGAATTGGCTTCCAAAGCTTATGTGGGAAGGGAGTCACGCAGTCAGATTACCAAGTTACCTCAGCTGAAGAGCACAATAATTAATATCAATTAACCCCAGGTGGGTCCAGAAGGGATAAATCACTTTGACCTAAAGGATCCTGCCTGGGCAACTGTTATAAAGGAGAAGTAACATCATCTTTGTACTCCAACTTCATATACATCAGAGTTAGTGACCTCCTTAGAATATAACAGATCAGAATGGGAGAGGGTGATATTCATCCTGTCCTCCTGTATTATGTTTAAACTACTTAGTCCACCATCTCCAAGATGAAGATGGATACTATTTTAAGAGTTCTGGTGACAGATGTGTTAGGAAGTGAAGAACCATAGAAAAGCAAGGCAATGTGGGCTTTTCCCTAAGGAACTGATATAAATGGGATATGCTTCCAGAAGTCAGTATAGATTGTAATATGTAAATGATTAATCTTGGATTGCTCTTTCACATTTAAAACCATTTAGAGTGAACCAATATTACTGCTATGAATGTGTCCTTAAAAGTAACTATTGAAAACCTATATCACAAAGTAGCTGTCTCACTATGAATGTATTGTATTATTAAAACTGTATGCATTACACTGTTAAAACTGAATTAAAACTCTGGTCCTTAATTTCCATAGTTTATTAATATTAACTTGAATAAGAGAGGACATGTGGGAAGCCAATAAGAGAATAGATAAAAATCTGAGACCCCTCTTTTGACACCTCTTATGATCCATACCTTTTCTTATTGGAAAAACATTATAGACTTATTGAAAAGCTTTGAGTCCTTAGCGGACCAACAACTACTGAGTTAAAAATTTCTCTCCTTGATAATTAAGAAGCCTGAACCCTAACAAACATTACTTAGATAAGACTAGAGCCTGACAATTTAGTCTAGACTTTATTTGACCAGGTGCAAAGCCTATAAAATCAGGTAGACAGGACTCAATTAGTGAACATCTCCATAAAATATATTTCTGCTCCCAGAATTATCCCCTACTAATTGGTGGTTGGAATTTGGCCCTTGTCCTTGTATCTATATCTTTACTTTTTAGACTTTAATGGGTTGTGTATGATTTGTGACTCTTTCTTTGTGTTCTTTGTTTGAAATCAGTATATAATAAACTCCAAAGCCCACAGAGTTCAGAGCAGCATGGGCTAACCACTAGTCTGGTTGTTCTCATTTTCTTTTTCCTGTCTTAACAATCCGACACCACAAAAATGCCACTCAGGACCCCCTACCATATAGAGGCTGGCTCTCTATAAGGACAGAGTAAAGCCTATTCTGAAAGTAGGCACGTGGGTGCTCCTCTCATGGCTCTCTCTCTCTCAGCCCTTGTGCTTTCACTGTCATGTCCAAGGAAATAGAGAGACCACTTCTTGGAACCCCCTCTTTTGTCTTCTCCTTTACCCCTGCATCCTAACTTGATCCTTTTCAGGTCCTCGAGCCTAGGTCAGTGTTCCGTGACCCATGCTGGAGCGCACTCATGTGACACGCACTGGGACACAGGACCCCAGTATGTGATCCTGGGAGGTGGGGTTCCCTTCATACTCATATGGGGAAAATCAGGGGAGATAACTTAAATATTATATGTGGGTCCAGAAGGGTGTGTCAGAGACAGAAATGGACAGTAGGGGGGACCAAACGAGTTAGGGAGACTGGGTTTAACTGCTAGGGAAATGTCTGTTGACAGAAGTGACAGTTAGGCCTGTCACCCTGCACCATCTAGTCAAGGGGCCTGTGGAAACTAGCAAGTAAATGACAAGAGTTTGTAACAAATTTAATTAAGGGAACTATGGTCTAAAGCAGTGGTTCCCAAACTTTTTTGGCCTACCACCCCCTCTCCAGAAAAAATATTACTTAGCCCCCTGGAAATTATGAAACTATTTATTGAACTCAGAATAGAATGTAATACAAAAAAAGTGTGGCCATCACCTCTCTCCTGGATCACTGTAGCACCCACTAGGGGGTGGTAGCACCCACTTTGGGAATCACTGGTCTAAAGGATGGGAAGAGGGGTTTCTACACTTCCAGACTATGGGCAAACCACAGGGTCAGGGGAGGGACTTATCTACACTCAACTGAGACCTAAAACAGGACAGAGCCCAAAGAATAGCAGGCCTGAAGTGGGTATCCTCACAGTAGAGTCCAGACACACTCCAGCGATGATCCAGCTCCTCCAGGACCACTAGCTGTACTCTTTCAGGTGGGTAGATTCTGGGAGCTGACCCAGCCCAAGTTAACCTGCAACTCAGGTTGGGATTAATAGTCTCTACCAAAAATCTCCCACAAGTAGATGTCAGTCTTCCTTCAGGATCCCAGGGAATCAGGGTACAAACCCCACTTCCTCTGAGGTCTCCCAGTATCAGTTACAACTTGTCCCAACCACCATGGAGTCCATCCCAGAGAGAGAGGCCACTTCCTGCTTCCCCATTCCATTTAGAGTTCTCTAGCCCTTCCTGGTAGGTCTCCTAAATAATAGGTAATCTTCCTCATAACAGTACATATGTATACATTATATAGACCGTATGCATTATATGAGAGGGAAGAAAAACTCAGTCCAGTACTTAGGTAATACCTCTTACAGGAACATAGTATTGTGGTTTCCTGCCATACTCATAGAAGTTTAAATCTGAGAGCTCTCTTTCTAGGAAATTTTGAGGGAAAGTGAAGGACAATAATAATCATAGAACTGGTATTGATAATAAGTGTATCCATTGAGAAAAAAGGAAGAGAAAAGAGAAAAGAAAGTTTAAAATGGTCCTTGGGTTTCAGTGATATCAATAGGAAACAAAAATACAGTGTCCACTATAGAGTCATTTGGATATGTAGTAAAATTCATTATTTCTGCTGCATTAGGGAAAGAGAAATCCCATTAATTGGAAGAACACAAGAGAAAACATCTTTTAGTACTTTAATAGTTAAAAGTTTACATAGGATCAAAATCAAAAGTTTTCTGGGCAAAGTACATAAAAAGAAAATCTATACAAGTAACATACTTAGTTAGCTGTAGGTTGTCTGAGGAAAGTTGTTCTCAAACTTTTTCAAGCAGCATGGTCACTAATTGAAACAATGAAAAATTCGTCTGTAAAGAGAAATATTAGGAGACTGTGTGGTACAGGATAGTGGGAAAGGAATGCTCCCTCATTTGGGAGAAGGAATAACTTTTAAAAAATACTTACAGGGGGCAGCTGGGTAGCTCAGTGGATTGAGAGCCAGGCCTAGAGACAGGAGGTCCTAGGTTCAGATCCGGCCTCAGACACTTCCCAGCTGTGTGACCCTGGGCAAATCACTTGACTCCCATTGCCTAGCCCTTACCACTCTTCTGCCTTGGAGTCAATTGTATTGACTCCAAGGCAGAAGGTAAGGGTTTAAAAAAAAATGTATATATATATACACATCGCTGAATTTACTTGTGGACCAGCTGGATAGTACAAAGAAGAGAGTGCCAAGCCTAGAGTTCAGAGCACCTGGGTTCAAATCTTAGATACTTTCTAGTTGTGTGACCCTGGACAAGTCTTTAAACCTGATTAGCTAGCCTTTGTCACTCTTCTGTCTTAGAATTAATATGAAAACAGGTGGTAAGAATTTTAAGGGCGAGAAAAAACATTACATTGCTGTTATATCTGAAATAAACTTAAGTGATAGTTTGTTCTGGTAAAAAAGAGAGAAGAAAAGAAATGGAGTGGCCAGCTTCAAGAGGTAATGGTTTTGCCCTCCATAGAGTTCTTCAAGTGTAGGTTTATTATCGTTTTTGTAGTTTCATTTGTGTCTTACTCTTCATGACTCCAGGTGAGATTTTCTCAGCAGAGATCCTGGAGTGGTTGGCTTGAACTGAGGAAACTGAGGAAAACAGAGTTAAGTAACTTGCCTGGGGTCACTCATAATTGTCTGAGGCCAAATTTAAACTTGGGAAAAGGAGTCTTCCTAACCATATGCCCAGCACTCTGCCACTAGCAGCCACTGTAGGTTTTTTATGGACATTGTATAAGTTGCTGTTCAAGTATGATTTGGACCATCTATCTAATTCCTGAGTCAGTTCTCTGAGTTTTTCTATCCCTCCTCTTACCCTAAACTCCCTGCTTTTATTTGCATTTGCCATTTCAATATGTCTCACAACTTGTGGAAAATCCTTCAGATGACATTCATTTTATATCTCGTGCTTTTCACTTCCTCCTAATAATTAAGGAGGCACTTTTATATGTTCTCTAGAGCAGCTGTTATGTTCAATCAAGGAAATTGTTTTCTTTGGACCTGGGTTTCTATCTTCTTTATGTCTAGTCTCATAGATTTTTATATGTATCTTGCTTTCTAGATTTATAGCTTTCTGAAGTAAAAATATTAGGTTTTGGTGTCAGTCACCAATCAATGATGCAAGATATAGTTATCTGCAGTGTTTCATTATGCTCAGAGCATTGGTATATCTGTATTCAAATTCAGAGAGTCAAGAGAATCAGCTTAGCAATCTTTTCTAGAATATGAATACATAAATAGCATAGAAAAATGGAATTTTACAGAAAGAATGAGGGGAAAATAAGAGTTATACACATCTGTAAACAATTAACGAAAGTGGGGAGAGGACACCTGCTCATTAATCAAAGCAGGAGCGATGACTTTTTTTCCCAACCTTAATTTTTCAGGTTTTGTGTTCTAGCTTCTGGAACAGTATCTGGAAGCTCAAAATAGAGATTAATACAGTGTCTTCTTATAGTGATGGCAAGAAATCTGAATCAGAGTTCCCTTCATAGTGTTTCTCTTATCACAGTGGCAGCAAGAAGCCTGAACTTGTCCTCTTGTCATCCCTCTTTATAATATATATTGCTATAATAACCTATCTTAGGGGAGACTTTGAATCATAGGATTTGAAGTGTAAGAGGGAGATTTTTGGTATTTTATAAATATATATATTTAAAGTGTGGCTGCCAGGAATCAACAATTCAGATTGATTCCATAATTAAAATAGACCCAAGTCAGCATCCTGTTTAAGGTAGTTTATTTACAATTAGGAAGGTAAAAGGTAGGTAAATAGAGAGAGGGAGAGGCCAGTCCAGGCCTGGAGAGACCTGGACAAAGAGAGAGGCTTAAAAGACTAATTAAACTAGGTTACAAGCCACAAGACTTTAGAAATCAGAGAGGCTATAAGCCTATTTAAGACAGAGTTTGGAAATGCCAAGGTAGGCCAAGGAAGTCAGCCTAACTTACCCACGTGACAGTTCAGAGTAGAAGCATTCTGAGGTCTCAGCCAAGCACCTTCAGCACCAAGTCCAAAGCTGGAATTCCTGAACTCCTGAACTAACTTTTCCAGGTGGTAACCCACGTATTTAAAGAGATAGCATCTCTCATCATTTCCTGTGGGCCACCTTTAATTCAAGTGGACAAATGGCAGCCTCTACACTGATTTGGACTGCCCAAAGGGCAGTCCCTTGTTCTTGATTTGATACTTATTGTCATGTGTGGTTAACTATCTCCATTCCCCTTTTTGAGGGAGGTGGGGATGATATAATCTAGATTGTCACGTGTGATTAAATTATCTCCATTCCCCCTGAGGGAGGTGGGGATGACATAATCTAGATGCCTAGGGTAAGTAGATTTTTGACTATGAATGGGCTAGAGTTAATTTCATTTACACAATCCCCCCTGATGATCATATTGGGTGCCTAGTCACCCCAAGTGATCATTTTAAATAATCATCTTATACCCACAAAGGTCTTCTAATTACAATAGTTAGAGATAAGAGGGGAAATGGAAAAGAGAGAAGACAAAACCAATGTTTGCTAAGTGCATTGACAAGAAACCAATTGGGGGCATGTACATGTACAATTAAAGTAGCTGTTCAAAATCCATCAGTCCATTCAGTTGTACCCAAAGTTCATTCTGGATCTCTTGATTAAATGTAGATTCTTAAGGCATGTCTCTTCAAACAGTTCATTCTCTGGATTAAGGAATCAGCAAGTTTCTTTCTCTGAGAAATTTTCTCGAACAAAATCAAAAAATTAAATCTTGGATATAATAAAATACAATTAAATCTTGGATTTTATAAAAATACAATCCCCCCTGATGTGGGTATTTTAAAAAAGAAATACCCAGATCAGCTCAAGATACACGGTTGAGTCATGGGGTTGTATGAGTCAATCCAAAAGAAAAAACAAAAGTATAAAAAAAATCAAATAGAAAAAAATTGAAACTTTGGAAAAGGAAAATATTAAAATCAGAACCAAAATATCAAAAGCTATGTATATGAAATTTTGAATAAACAAAATAAATTTATAACAGGCCCTTATATTAGGGTCCAATTAATATAATTTCCATCCTACTAGTCTGTAGGACATAATGCAGTAATACTGCACTTATCCATTTGCAGCCAAGACTACAGGAAGTTGCCATTCTATAAGAGAGAGGAAAGGACCAGATTTACATGCAAGGGAAGTGTCTGTCATTCCCTTCATTCTCAGGAATATATGGGTGAGCCAGATGATACCCAACCTGCAGTACCTGACTGGCAGTGTAGTGCGAAGAGTCGCAACTTTGATTCTTACACTGAGTTCAAGTCCTTAGTGTTAGTGTGGGAATACCTCAATCCCACCTGTATTTGTATGATCTCTTTGACCTTGTGCTCCTTGGCACTGTGCAGATGTTTTCATCAATCCCATTGGGATTGGTCAGTCAGTCTCCATGACCTTGTGCTTTCTTAGCACTATTAACGGCTCTTGTGTTCCCTTCTCCTGGAATCATTAATTACAGTCCCATAATATTTAACAATATATGGCAGGTTCCCAAAGTCTAAGGCCTTGTGAGTAAGTAGTAATATTACAGCAAGCATATGTATATTAAAATTATAGCATTGCAAAAAAAATTAAATGATTATATGTACTTGAGTACATATGAGAAATGTAGAAATGAGAAAAAAGGAAAAAATCAATTGTGCTATTAAAAGATAATAGGAAAATTAATAAGGAAAATAAAAATAAATTCAGGGAAAGAATCAAGACAAACCAATGTGATTCCAAAATTAGCATCCATTAGTCTATGAACTGTTATCTCCAATGCAGGTAACAGGAAACAGTCAATCAGGTTCAATAGAAGATGCTTTCTTCACATGTGAGCAATGAATCCAAGAGTCCTTTTCTCCAATTTTTATAGCTGTTGGGGTAGTTAATAAAATTTCAAATGAGCCATCCCATGAAGGCTGGGTTGCCCCAGTGCGCTGGAAGTTCTTTATATACACTTTGTCTCCAGGGTTCAGGTCATGAAGTGAAAAGTCTATTGGTCCTGTTTGTACTGCAGTTCCAGATTCATGGAGTTCACACAGTCTGTGTTGCAATTCCTGTATATAGGAAGCAATAGAAGTATCTCCTCCTAATAGTGATGTATATGCAGGAGAAAAAGGCTTAGCCTGTATAGGCGGATATCCAAAAAGCATCTCATATGGTGAGATGTGTAGATCTCCCCTGGGTCTGCTTCTAAGATAAAATAGAGCTAGAGGGAGAATTTCAGAGCCATTTTAGGTGTGTCTCAGTACATAATTTGCCGATCATGGTTTTAAGTTCTCTGTTCATCTGTTCAACTTGGCCTGAACTCTGGGGGTGATATGGTACATGGAATTTGGGAGTTATCCCCAAACAGGAATATATTTCAGATAAAACTGAATCAGTAAAGTGACTCCCCCTGTCCAAGTCAATACGTGCAGGCAGGCCAAAATGAGGAATGATTTCTTTTAAAAGCACCTTGGCAACAAAGGCCAATGTGGCTCGGGCAGTAGGAAATGCTTCTGGCCACCTGGTCAGTTGATCCACTATGACTAGACAGAATTTATATTGTCCAACCTTTGGCATAGTTATGAAATCAATTTGTAGGTGCTCAAAAGGTGTGTATGCCAATGGACGCCCACCAAAAGCCTTGCCACGAAAGGCGTGTTGATTATATGCTTGGCAGGTAGGGCAAGCTGCACACACTTTAGAGGCTATAGTGGTTATACCAAGAGCTATCCATACCCTTTTAACAGAGTCCATGATGCCCTGGGTACCAAAATGACCATTTTTATGAATAGATTGGCAAATTTGGCGATAAAAATTTCTAGGAAGCAGTGGTTTTCCTTCAGAGGACACCCATACTCCATTTATCTGTTTAGCTTTAAATTTCTATTTCCATTTTGTTACTTCTTTCTCGTCATAGGAAAGTGATAAATTTGAGTCATCAGTGGTTGTTAATGTTAAAATTAATTCAGGCTCTTCTATAGCTGCTAGCTTTGCAGCAGTATCTGCCCAGTCATTTCCCTTAGAGACAGGGTTAGTGCCACCTGTATGGGCAGAGCAATGAACTACAGCTAGGGCTTTGGGTAGCTGGAGAGCAGAAAGAACTTCATTAATAATTTTTGCATTAGCTATAGATTTTCCAGCTGATGTTAAAAGTCTTCTCTGGAGCCATAACATATCCACTGCATGACATATTCCAAATGCATATCGAGAATCTGTATAAATTGTTACCCTTTTATCTTTGGCAATTATACATGCATGTTTTAAGGCTATGAGTTCTGTGGCTTGAGCACTTAGATTTGAGGGCAGTGAAGCTGACCATACAGTGTTAAATTCTTTGACTACAGCAGCTCCAGTGTAGCGTATGCCATCCCTCATAAAAGAAGAACCATCAGTAAATAAAACTAGATCAGGATTTTCTAAAGGAGTGTCCAGGAGATTGTCTCAAGGCTTTTTAGCCATTTACAGTAGCGTTTCACAATTATGTAAAGGTTCTTCTGAAACTGGTAAATCAGGAAGCAAGGTGGCAGGATTAAGAGTTGTACAACGTTTTAAAGTAATATTTTCATTATTTAGCAAGCTTATTTCATACCTTGTAATTAATTCTCTGATCAGAAAATGCCTGTGTTCTACATTTTAGCAGTAATGCTTCCACTTCATGTGGGCACATAATTGTTAATGGGCATCCCAATACTAGATCAACAGTTTTTGTCACTAACAGAGCTGTGGCAGCTATGCCTCTAAGACATGGCGGTGCACCTGCAGCTATTGGGTCTAGCTGAGCTGAATAATAAGCAATTGGAAGCTGGTAAGGTCCCAAAGTTTGTGTTAAAACACCTGAAGCTATCCCTCTACGCTCATGTACATATAAAGTAAATGGTTTGTTATAATCTGGGATGCCTAGAGCAAGAGCAGACAAAATAGCTTGTTTTAAATTTGATAGAGCTAACTTGTGCTCTGGCTCTAATTTAAGTGGTTCAGGGACTGAATCTTTTGTCAGCGCTATAAGGGGTTTAGTAATTTCCCCATAGCAAGGGATCCACTGTCTGCAAAAACCTGTTGCTCCTAAGATTGCTCGTAAGTGTTTTTTAGTGGTAGGATCACTCAATTTTTGAATATTTTCAATGCGCTTAGGGGATATATATTGTGCACCAGCTGTCAATATGACCCCCAAATATTCTACTCTGGGGAGACACCACTGAACTTTTCCATTTGATATCTTATGTCCTCTTTTATGTAATTCTAAAAGAAGATGTTTACTATCCTCTTGGCATGTTTTAGCATCTGGTGAAGCTAGGAGCAAGTCATCCACATATTTAATTAATTTACTATTTTTAAATGTTATATTATCTGTATCTTGACTCAAAATCTGTGCAAAAATGGATGAACTTTCACAATATCCCTGGGGAAGATGCGCCCAGGACCACTAAGAATTATTCCAGGTAAAGGCAAATATATGTCTGGAATTCTCATGAATAGGAATTGAGAAAAAGGCTGAGCACAGGTCCACGACCATAAAGTAAGTGGCTCTACTGGGAATAGAAGAAATAATTGTGTTTGGGTTTGAAACCACAGGGTGTCTCTTTATAACATGATTATTTATAGCCCTTAAATCTTGAACAAATTGATATTGGGGTTTTCCATCTGGGCCTAATTTTGGCTTCTTAACAGGTAAAATAGGTGTATTATATTCTGACTTGCATGGGATTATTATTCCTTGCTCAATTAATGAATTTATCACTGGGGTGATTCCCTCAATGGCTTCTTTTGATAAGTGGTACTGAGGAATGGAGGGAGCTAGTCCTCCTCTTGTTCTAATCTGAACAGGAACAGCTGATTTAAGTAGGCCTACATCAGTAGAAGATGTGGCCCAGAGAGACTCTGGGATATCATCTGGGATTTCAAAAGTGGGAGGCTCCTTTACTTCCTGCTTTTCTGAGAGAAGTACAGGGAGTAAGTTTAAAGAGTCCTCCAGCAATTCCAGTGACATAGAACCATCTGGATTGCAAATTATTGTGGCTTTAAGTTTACATAATAGATCCCTTCCCAGTAAATTTGTGGGGGATCCAGGCATTAAAAGAAAGGAATGTTCAATTGATAAAGGTCCAAGACTTACCATACGAGGAGAAAGTTTTGGGACCTTTTGAGGTATTCCTGATACCCCTACTACGTTTAGAGAGCCAATAGAATTACAGTTTTTATCTGGCTTGCTCACCAGTACTGATCTTGAAGCTCCAGTGTCCAGCAAACAATCGTAATATGAATTTCCCACTTTTAGGGTTACATGAGGTTCTTTACTATTTAGGGGGCAATGTATGGGGATAGTAGGGATTAAAACATCAGGGTCTGGAAAGTCAAAGGTTTCCCTTTTTGATTCCAAAGCCTTCCCCCCCCCCCACACCTTCATAAAAATGCTTGGGCTCCATTACCCCCCCCCCCCCCCCGCAAGGGGCATTAGCACACTGATTAGTTCGGGGGCGAGCTCCACTTAAGATATACTGTTGTGGGGTCATTTGGTATGAGTTATCATCATCTTGGGATTTATTTCTAGCATTTCTATCATACCTAAAATTACTATTCCTGGAATTATCATTATTATTATTGTTATTCCTGTTCCTATTGTTATTCCTATAGTTATCTTTCGGTTGGGTATTATTTCTGATTAATCTTAAGAGATTCCTACAGTCCATCATCTTATGGCCCTTCCTTTACAGAAATGACAGATAACAGACTGATAGTTAGATTCTTGGAGAGGGGCTATAATTTCTCCTTTAATTTTTAGTTTTTCTTTTATCATTTTGAGTTCTGCTTTTTAAAGTATCCATTGAGTCAGTCTCTTTCTCATGTTCTTGTGCTTGGCCCCTAAAAACATAGGATGCTACTTTCCTTAATTCCCCAAGGCTCATAGTTTCCCTGTTTGGGCAGTTAGTGTTAAAATAGTCTCTGACTGCTTTGCAGGAATTCTTTACAAATTGCCTACGTACATGTTTAATATCCAGTTCCATGTCTAAATCAAGGCTCAAATATATTTCTGCAACCTCAATCAGCCTGTCCATAAACTTTGAGGGAGTTTCATGGGCAAGCTGTTTGGTTTCCTCAAATTTTTCCCAGGTGTCTAGTGTATCAGCACATGCTTTCATGGCTCTCAATAATGCTTCCCTACCTTCAAGTAATTTCTTAAGATCTGTTGCAGAATTGTAATTCCATTTTGGATCCTTCAGGGGCCAGTTAGGTACATCTTTACCTTTCTTATAATTGGCCCGAGTAATGATCCTTTGTTTCTCACCGGTTGTCAGAAATTCATCTAAAACATTTTCAACGTCCTGCCAGCTAGGGTCATAAGTTTGGGATATATTGTCTAATTTTTTTAAAACTATGAATGGTTCTCTCTCAAAAGTGGGCATATGTTCTTTAAATCTAGCTAAATCTTCAGGGTTGAAGGGAGTATAGTGTCTTACAGGCACCAAGTTTCCTTTATTATTGAAAGTAGGTACTTCTCATAAAGGAAATAGGCTTTGTGCTGCATTATCTTGAGTTCCTATCTCTGTCTGATTAGTGGCAGGGAGGGTATAGGCTGAAGTATCAACAGCAGCTGGGACAGTCTGTGGGAAGGACAGAGGGATGGGGTGGATGGGCTGAAGATGAGGTGGGACAGGTTGAGTGGAGGGTGTGGCAGTATTTATATCAATGGGTGGAGTGGAGGGTGTGTCAGGATCATCCCCAAGTAGGGATGATGATGATGAGGAAGTATGGGGAAATAAGTTTCCCTTTTGTTAGAACCTCCTTCTCATACCTTTTTTCCTTTTTAAATGCTTGGCAAGGTTCTTTACATATGCCAGCAGTTGCTCTTGGCCCTCCTCCATATACTCTATTTTCTTCTCTATATGCTTTACACTCCCCTCCAATTTACTCAATCTCCTTGAGTTAGTGGCATCCAGCTTCTCTGGTAGTTTCTTTTGGGAGAAGTAAAGATAAACCATTCCCCCTATAATCATAAGAATCACACTTACATACAGTGTAAGAAATATCCCTTGAAATGTACTTTGTGGGAATATTGTCCCAAAACAAAAAGCCACTCCTATAAATTTGATTCAGTTTTTTAAAGTCTGAATTCCGTTCATTAAGTCATTAAAGGGTTGAAACCACATTGTGTTCCAGAAAATTGATAATTCTGCCTATAGCTTACTCTTATCAGTAGATGCACTAATGAGTAGGTACTTCCTTCCTAAGGGTTGGGCTAAAGTTCTATTGTTTTTTGGATTTAAGACTTACAAAGACTATATATAGCTGGAGGCTAAATTCTAAAGATTAGGTTCTGAGGGTAGACAGAGTTTCCAGCCTGAGGCAATCGGGAGTGTCACAATCTAAAGGAACTTTTCTCCTCTTTTCCCTTGAGGCTAAAACTGCTAAAACTACATGCCTTCTGCTTTTTTGCAAAAGGGTGGCTTAATTCTATCTGTCCCCACCAGGCTTAGTTTCTACCTAAGACTTTAAGACTAGAGCCACGTATAGTTTTGAAATAAAACAGAAAACAATGCTAAGGCCTAATTGTAGCCTAAAAATTTTACTCTCCCTAAAATAAAAACTACTAATATGCTGAGTCTAGTACCTTCTGCTTTTGTGAGGAACAGGGCTTTTAAAAATCTTATTCAGGTGTGTCCCAGGTGAAACTAAAGACCAGCTAGTTGGGTTATTTATTCCCTAAGGCAAGGAAACAACCTCCCAGCTGAATTTTTTTAGGGCCCCCGTTTGATCTCACCAGTCTGGCAGCTTTATATCAATCGCAGTTCCCAAGTGAGCTGTGAGAAGGCTGACTTAGGGGATAGTTATAAAGTAAAGAAGAATTCAAGAAAATTTCAGAAGATTGAGGAAGTTCAAGACTGAAACATGGTTGCCAATAATGTAAGAGGGAGATTTTTGGTATTTTATAAATATATATATTTAAAGTGTGGCTGCCAGGAATCAACAATTCAGATTGATTCCATAATTAAAATAGACCAAGTCAGCATCCAGTTTAAGATAGTTTATTTACAATTAGGAAGGTAAAAGGTAGATAAATAGAGAGAGGGAGAGGCCAGTCCAAGCCTGGAGAATAAGAACTCACTATTTAACAAAAACTGCTGGGAAAATTGGAAAACAATATGGTAGAAGCTAGGTATAGACCAGTGATTCCCAAAGTGGGTGCCACCACCCCCTCGTGGGTGCTGCAGCGATCCAGGTTGGGTGGTGATGGCTACAGGTCCATTTGGGGGCAGTGAATAACTGTAAGGAGGGCGGTAAGTAATATTTTTTCTGGAAAGGGGGTGGTAGGCCAAAAAAATTTGGGAACCACTGGTATAGACCAATATCTCACATCCTATACCAAGATAAAGTCAAAATGGATATATGAATTAGATATAAAGAATGATACATAACAAAATTAGGGGAAAACAAAATAGTTTACCTGGCAGATCTTTGGAAAAGGGAAGAATTTGTGATTAAAGAAGAGATAGAGAGTATTTTAAGATATAAAATGAATAATTTTTATTATATTAAATATATATTATTATATTAAATTAAAAGCTTTTGTACAAACAAAACTAATATAACCAAGATTAGGAGGGAAACAACAAACTGGGGAAAATATTTTATTACAAATTTCTCTGGTAAATGTATAATTTCTCAAATCTGTAGAAAACCAAGTCAAATTTATAAAAATACAAGCCATTCCCCAATTGACAAATGGTCAAAGGATATGAACTACCTTTCAAGAAATTATCAAAGAAAACTGCCCTGATATTTTTGAAAATGAAAGAATCTTGCTGATCACCTCTGTGTAAATGAAATTAACTCTAGCCCATTCATAGTCAAAAATCTACTTACCCTAGGCATCTAGATTATATCATCCCCACCTTCCTCAGGGGGAGTGGAGATAGTTAACCACACATGACAATAAGTATCAAATCAAGAACAAGGGACTGCCTTTTGGGCAGTCCAAATCAGTGTAGAGGCTGCCATTGGTCCACTTGAATTAGAGGTGGCCCACAGGAAATGATGAGAGACGCTATCTCTTTAAATACGTGGGTTACCACCTGGAAAAGTTAGTTCAGGAGTTCAGGAATTCCAGCTTTGGACTTGGTGCTGAAGGTGCTTGGCTGAGACCTCAGAATGCTTCTACTTTGAATTGTCACGTGGATAAGTTAGGCTGACTTCCTTGGCCTACTTTGGCGTTTCCAACTATGCCTTAAGTAGGCTTATAGCCTCTCTGATTTCTAAAGTCTTGTGGCTTGTAACCTAGTTTAATTAGTCTTTTAAGCCTCTTTCTCAGTCCAGGCCTCTCCAGGCCTGGACCAGCCTCTCCCTCTCTCTAATTACTTACATTTACCTTCCTAATTGTAAATAAACTACCTTAAGCTGGATGCTGACTTGGGTCTATTTTAATTATGGAATCAATCTGAATTGTTGATTCCTGGTGGCCACACTTTAAATACATATTTATAAAATATCTAAAAATCTCCCTCTTACACCTCCTAAAGGAGATCCCAAAATAAAAACTTCCAGGAATCTTACATTCCAGAGTTCCCAGGGCAAAGAGAAAATATTTCAAGTTGCTAGAAAGAAACAAGTCAAATATCATGAAGTCATTCACAGTCAGGGTCACACAAGATTTAGTGGCTTCTTAATTAAAGGAATAGAGAGTTAAAATATGATATTCTGGAAGGCAAAGGATCTAGGATTACAACCAAGAATTGGCTACCCAGAAAAACTGAGTATAATTTTCAGGGAGAAAAATGGATATTTAATGAAATAGAAGATGTTCAGGTATTCCTGATAAAAGACCAGAGCTGAAAAAAAATCTGTCATTCAAAAAGAAGTCAAGAGAAGCATAAAAAGGTAAACATGAAAGAGTAATCATAAGGGGATCAATAAAGTTAAACTGTTTACATTTCTATATGGAAAAATGATATTTATAACTCCTAAGAACTTTATCATTATTAGGGGAGTTAAAAGGCATTTACATAGATGGAGGGATTGGGTATGAGCTGAATTGTTGAAATAAGTTCCAAAAAATAATAAAAGGGAAAGAAAGGACTATGTACTGGAAAAGGGGAGATGGGGAGAGGTGGAATGGGAACCGGAAACCCAAAACCCATTGGATCATGGGGAATGTAGTCTCAAAGTTCCCCACATGTCCACAGGAAGTTTGTAAGATACTTTTAAATGATACCTCCCTGAATTCCAAACACACATTTCCACCTTAGATCTGGCAAAAAAAAGGGTTGGCCCTTTTTCTTCAATGGATCTGTAAACATAGTCAACTTCTAAATTTCAGGAATTTGGGGGGATAAAAGAAATGGATAGAACAAATAGATAAAACTAGCTGCATTGACAAAAAATCAATTTGGGGGCAGTCCCCTATTGGCATAAGAGTGTACATTCAAAATAAATGCATTCAACTCATTCAACTCCCCATAGTTCAAATCAACTGCACCCAAAGTTCAATTTTGATTTTCATGGTCCAGTGAAGGGTCTTTAAGCATCTTTTTGGTGCCTCCACCAAACAGGTTTGTTGTCTGGATTCTGGGGAGATGGCAAGATCCTTATCCTGAAATTATTCTCAAAAGAATTTAAACTAAAGAAGGGGGGAGTAATGAATGCTGGAGGGGATGTGGCAAAATTGGGACATTAATGCATTGCTGGTGGAGTTGTGAACTGATTCAACCATTCCGGCTGGCAATTTGGAACTATGCTCAAAGAGCTATAAAATAATGCCTGCCCTTTGATCCAGCCATACCATTGTTGGGTTTGTACCCCAAAGAGATCATAGATAAACAGACTTGTACAAAAATATTTATAGCCGCGCTTTTTGTGGTGGCAAAAAACTGGAAAAGGAGGGTATGTCCTTCAATTGGGGAATGGCTGAACAAATTGTGGTATATGCTAGTGATGGAATACTATTGTGCTCAAAGGAATAATAAACTGGAGGAATTCCATGTGAACTGGAAAGACCTCCAGGAATTGATGCAGAGCGAAAGGAGCAGAGCGAGAAGAACACTGTACACATGATATACTATGGTAAAATCAAATGTAATGGACTTCTGTACCAGCAGCAATGCAATGACACAGGACAGTTCTGAGGAATTTATGGTAAAGAACACTACCCACATTCAGAGGAAGAACTGCAGGAGAGGAAACATAAGAAAAACAACTGCTTGAATGCATGGGTTGAGGTGGACATGATTGGGGATGTAGACTCAAAACTACCACACCAATGCAACTAACAACAATTTGGAAATAGGTCTTGATCAATGACACATGTTAAAACCATTGGAAATGTGCATCAGCCATGGGTAGGGGGAGTGCGGGGGGTGAAGGGGAAAGTAGGAGGATGAATCATATAACCATGTTAAAAATGAATATTAATAAATGTTTAAAAAAATTTAAACTTTACATTATAGGTTATAAAACATACATTTCCTTCTAAGAATTATACATTTCCCCCTGAAATTACTCCTAAAAGAGTTAAATATACATATATTTTTACATTATGGAATTTTAAAAAACTTAACACACATCCCCCTGAGTTAAATTCTAAACAACACATTTCTCCCCTGAAAAGGGTACCTCAGCTCAGCTAAGGATGCATGGCTGAGTCACGGGGGTTGTATGAAATAAATTGGCAAAAGAAATAATAAAAAAATAAAAAGAATAAAATTCAAATAAAAGGAGAAAAAATTAACTTGTCAATGAAATGTAAGATGTGCAAAAAATGTAGGGAAAATAAACTTATAACAGGTCTTTGAATCAAGGCCCAATTAAAGTGATTTAAGCAGTTTACTATTACCCATTCAGGGTCAGGACTATAGAAAATTGCCATTTTCTCTATATATAGAGAGAAATAAGGGAAACATCTCTCTCTGGTCTGAATTTGCCTTCAACTTCTCAGGGAATGAGCCAATAAATAACCAATCTTAAGTGCTTCACTAGGAATTTAAGTTGAGGGGGACTGAGCCTCTAAGCTTTAGAAAAGCTGACTCCAAAACTCAAACCCCAGTTTCAAGCCCTTCAGTATTGGCATAGAACTTTTGCAATCCATGCAGATTCTCAGTCAAGTCTCCAGGACCATGTGGCTCTTGTTAGCACTTCTCCTGGAATCAGACAGAGAGGCATTAATCATAGTCCCATAGCATTTAGCAATATATGGCAGGTTCCCAAAGTCTAAGGCTCTTCAGGTATGCATCATTATAGGAAATATATATTTGCCTTAAGCTTATATCACTGTAAAATAAAAAAAAGGATAAATAATGATTATATATGTACTTCCAGTACAAGGTGAGAAAAAAATCAATTGCTCTAATTAAAAAAAAGAATGTTTTAAAAATTAAAAAAAAAATATATATATATATATAGCTTAGAACTAGTGAAGGGTTATTTTTACCCAAAAATGAGATTCATTTTCTGTGAGTGTAAATGGGTTTTACAAAATAGCAGATTCACAATGCACATTCAAATAGAGTACCATATGTAAAAAATCATATACTTGTTACAAATTTTAAATCTTGGCTAAGATAGTTTCTCAACAAACTCTGTTATTGTCTCCATATCAAAATCTGATATTAAAAAAAACTTCTGGTCTAAATTATCCTCAGGAATTCTAGATCCTTCTGATAGAAGTATACAGGAGCTCTCTCGGCTTCCTATTTTAAAAAAAATATATCCCGGGTAGGAAATTTTCATGCTTCTACCCATTTAAGGCAACAAATTTTTAATAATAAAATATATAAGAGCTTATCCTTTAAGACAACAATTCTTTAGGATCTAAAGTAAAATTTAAAAGACCTCTCATAAAATTGCAATTTAAATCTCAAGACATCGAAACCTCCAAGATTTTATACAATTACCAATATAGAATAAAACTTAAAGACATGTGCTCCTATAAGATGTTCATAGATGGTACATATAACAGCATTGTTTTGATACAGTAAAGCTTTAAATAAATTAGAAAATATAATAAAATCATAAGCAGAAACTTTATTGGCTTAAAATGATTCAGTGTAACAGGAAAATCAATGAAATAAACAAAATTAATTCACAAAACTAATCAGCAAAATGCAGTAAGATACAGAATCTTTTTAAAACCCATTCAGTTCTGAGGTTTTAAAATCCACCTCTGGTCCAATTCAAAGTTCAAATTCAGGGTCCTTATAATCAGTCTCTGCTCTTAGTTCAAAGTTCCGAGCAGGTATGGGGTGAATTTCTTCCCCTGAGTTTCAGTTTAATAATCGCAAGAAAGTTTGAATAGGCCATTCGCCCCATGAAGAGTAATCACTAGTTCAAGGTGGAGGCGTGGAGTAGGGGCTAGAGAAAAGCTTAGGTCAGTTTTTAGAAAATCCTACGTGTAGAGATTGTGGGTGGGGCGTTGGGGGGTGTGCCTAGATCAGGCTTTAGAGAATACACATGGAGGGCTAGAATGGATTAAAAGCATTTTTCCAGGTTAAAGCCATTACCAAGAGAGTAGGGGTAATACTTTACAAATCTTCAATGGCAGAGGCTGAAGCTGAAATGGCAGTGCTTGGTAAGTCAGGGCGGGGGGGTGGAGGGTGTCGCTCCTCAGAAATCTCAGGATTCAGTAGGCAGGATCAGCAGAAGTGGTCTGCACTGGTGGGCTCGAGATTCAGGATTAGGCAGAGATCAGAAGTGGCAGCAGAGGGGGGCAGCTGGGTAGCTCAGTGGAGTGAGAGTCAGGCCTAGAGACAGGAGGTCCTAGGTTCAAATCTGGCCTCAGCCACTTCCCAGCTCTGTGACCCTGGGCAAGTCACTTGACCCCCATTGCCCACCCTTACCAATCTTCCACTTATGAGACAATACACCCAAGTACAAGGGTTTAAAAAAAAAAAAAAAAAGAAGTGGCGGCAGAGGCACTGGCAGGGCACTGGCAATTTGGGTTTAAAGTCAGAAGCCAGAAGTGGCTGCTCTGACCCCCCCAAGGTGGGTTGGGCTCAGCTGGCTGGCTGAGTCCCACGGGAGGCAAAAACACACTGTTGCTTTTAGCAAAAACATGGCGAGCAAAGCTACTCTCTTTTTTTAAAAAATTGCTCAAAAGAGCTGAGCAAGATGGCCAAAAAGAAGGAATGGCTCTAAATGCTCTCGTTAGGCTATCTGGAAAATTTAGAATTCTAAATCCCTTTGTGGTTGCCATCATTGTAACAATTAAAAATGATGAAAGCAGATATTAAAAGGGAAAATAGTATTTTAATTAAAGCCATGGCCATGTTGATAAAATATATAATTTGACCACGCGTCTGATAAAATCTCTTCAAAGATACTGCCAGTGCCACCCATCCTCCCTACATAGCCGAGAGAGAGAGAGAGAGAGAGAGAGAGAGAGAGAGAGAGAGAGAGAGAGAGAGAGAGAGAAAGAGAGAGAGCACGCGCATCTCAAGCCCGACCTCCAAATTTTAAGCTGCCCTATACGTGGGGATGTATGTCCCCATGTCCAAAACTGGAAACCTGAAACCCATTGGATCACTGGGAATGTAGTCTCAAAGTTCCCTACATGTCCACAGGAAGTTTGTAAGATACTTTTAAATGGCACCTCCCTGAATTCCAAACACACATGGGCCATCTATATGCTACAGTTAGTTGGGAGGGGACGAGTTCCAGTGTATGGTCAGATTGGACTCTAGGGCTCAAAGGGGATAACAAAATGTCTGCAGCTTTGAATGGGCCCCAATTACAAGGAAAGGTGTTGGAGGATGTCTTGGGTGGGAGGCAACAACAGGCAAAAAGGATATGGTAACAAGAATAAAGGGCCTGCCCTCCCACCACCTCCCTGGTCAGTAAGTACTAAGAATCCTAAGGATAGGAATTTGGAGATTCCATCTCATCAGGTGATGTTCTTCTTGTTGTTATATCATGGAATCCATAGGTAGAATAGACAGAATCCTAAATCCAATGGTAAATACAGAGATTCAGGAGAACCATCCCAAAGATTAGTTTAAGAAATCCTTGAAGAGCAGTGAGGTAGTTCAGACCAAAGGAAGCTTTTTTTCACTTTCTTAATTTTTTTTGTTCAAGTTTCCTTCTCCAAAAGGATTAACATGGAAAAAATGTTTAACATGATTGCATGTGTAAAATCTATGAAGCTGTTTATCATCTCAGGGACTAGGGGGAGGGAAGGAGAGAATTTGAGGCTCAAAATTCTTTTTAAAATGTTGGGAACTGTTTTTACATGTAATTGGGGGGGAGGATTAAATAAAAAAATAAATAAAAGCTTTTAGGCATGGGGGAGTGATAGGTCAAAGGGTTCAATAACCTATGGGCCATCTCTTCTAAGAAAGAGTGGGGCTGGATGCTTCTACTCCCATTTATAAATTATTTTAAGGTTTACAAAGTACTTTTCTTAGAACAGCTCTCTGAAGTACAAAGCATACATGCCATGCGTTATACCCAATCTGTTCAGGTGTCAAGTCTTATTGAGTCTCCATGACATCTCTTAAGTCCATTCTGTGCTCTCTGCTTTCTCTTCTTTGGCTGGATAACTGCTGTCACCTATAGTAGGGCTGAAAGGCCTTCCAGCTGAAATTTACTTTTTTCATATTAATCATAAGCTGAGTGATCATATATATATAATCTTTTAGTTAGTAAGCTGCAACTATGATTCATAGAAAGATTCAAAGAAACGCCCAGTTATTAAAATTAACTATGTATAAGCATAATAGAAGATAAGGAAATTATTATTCATTTTAATGCTAGGAAAGGATAGATAAAATTTAATAACAAGTAATAAAATTAAGAGATTCTACAATACTAGAAAATGTGACATTTCCCTTGCCACATGCTCCAGAGATTGACACCTTGAGGCAAGAGGCTCTGACCATGCAACATCTTGACTGTGATACCCAAAGAAAGGTTTTAATCTTACTAACACATCTCAGAAGAAGTGTAGGACCACAAAGTTAGAAAGTAGGAACCAAGCAACCACAAACAAACACAAGCTAGGGACTCTTCGGTTAGGACTTCTTCGAGAAACCCAGGGTTAGTAACAGGAGGTTCATTCAAATGTAACTAGGCTCCCATAATGTTGTGTATACTCTACAACCTATATAAAAACCTGTGCTTCCCTCCCAATGGGATCCAGGTTAGTTCTAGTGTCTGAGTTAGCATTAAAGTTCCTATTGCTTATTGCATTGTGGATGTGGACTCATCCTTGCTATGGGGATCTGAACTGGGCATAACAGAAGAAGGACAAAAGGCATGACCCAGTTTTTAACCCTCTTTTACTGGCATTTTTTAACCATTTCATCAAAATGTTCTCAACTCACTTGGGAACATTTTCTCCATATTGTCCGTTAATTACCTCTGTAAAGCACCTGTCAAAAGCTTATAAAACCACCTACCACCTTCAAGATGTCTGCATTGGCCCAGGCATGGCAGCAGACCTGACTTTTATATGTAGGCCCACAAATAAAAGTCACATCTTTGGGGCAGGAATCTGATCCAGTTCTTCTTGTTTCTTACACAGTTGACTTCTCTCTGCCCAGCCTCATTAAAGGCAAGGTCCTGTTTATACTTCCTTCCTCTTTATCTCTCTGGGCTTCATATACAATGCCAACCATTTTCTTTCTGCCCCCTCCACATCTGGGATCAGGAAATAATTCCCCAGATATTCTGATAAAAACATTAATCATGTTAATCATTACTTTATATGATAGGGCCTGAGCCCAAGATCTCACGCAAATGGGTTTTGGGCTGGGGTTAATCATTTACCTCAGGTGATTCATTAAATAACCCAGATGGTTAGAACTGACAGGAAGACTTTCACAGTACATTCTGTGAAGTGGCTCATACACATTTTTGAAGCAAAAAGTGAAGGTTCCTTCTAATCCCAACATTCTATGACTTGGAATGAAGAGGATCTAATAATTAGATTATTAGATTAGATTTTCAAAAAAAAATTTCAAAGAAACTTAAAATCATATAAATTTCATCTAGATTCATAGATTACTAGAATTAGAAAATATCTTAGTTAGCATCTAATCCCACTAACTGATGGGTAAACAGAGGTACAGAGAGTTTTTTTTCTTTTATTTGTTTTTTAAGGGATTGCCCTAATGTAATTTGGGTGAACTGGATCTTAGCCTTTTTCTGTACTCTCTTAATTCTAACTAGCCATAGTAGTGCAATGGTCAGGTCAGGAAAGTTTAAAGGACACTAATCTCTATTTGGACTTATTATTTCCAAAGCTGAGCTCAAGTAAGATCAAAACAAGAGGGGGCAGCTGGGTAGCTCAGTGGATTGATAGGCTTAGAGACAGGAGATCCTGGGTTCAAATCTGACCTCAGACACTTCCTAGCTGTGTGACCCTGGGCAAGTCACTTGACCCCATGGCCTAGCGCTTACCACTCTTCTGCCTTGGAGCCAATACACAGTATTGATTCCAAGACGGAAGGTAAGGGTTTAAAAAAAAATTTTTTTTAATTAAAAAACAAAAACAAAAACAAGAAACACTTCTACTAAGTGGGGGAAAAAAAACTAGGCAAGGATGAGGCTGAGATGGGTAAAGGACTACCATGAACTGTTTAAAAGAGTCACTTCCCAAGGAACACATAATCATAGGTTCAGAGCTGGATGGGATCATTGAGTATGAGCATCTCATTTTACAGACGAAGAAACAGCGAAAGAAGGTAAGTGATTCCTTTAGGTGATACAACTAATAAGTATCTGGATATAGCTTCCATGAAGGGCTTTCTCTTAAATGTTTCAGTGATAAGAAAACATCCACAGAGAGACGAAAGATTTGTTCAGGATCCTTCAGCAACCCTAAGGCAGAAATGAAATGAATCCAGGTATTCTAGCTCCCGGATTATTTCTAGAAGGCTGACTAACTCCGACCTTGGCAAATCAGAAGCAAAGAAACCTGCCACCTGCCTGTCAGGCATCTCCTCCCGCAGTCAAGTAGTGCATGTAATTCCTATAGGCTAGACGGTCTTTGCAACAGGATAAATCAGCACCCAGGGTGATCTAAGCCATTGGCCCTCTGCTGCTTGAAGTGGAGACATCTTACCGTGAACCTCAGGGACAGCAGTCTTTTCTTTCAGCCCTCCAACAGTCTGGAATATGCTGGGAGTTCGAGCCCTTAAAGGTGAGCTGGCCAAGGCTGGGCTGTCCCAGTGTTGTGGTACCTTCCTCTCCTACCCAATTCAGCCAGGCTATGTTGAGCACCCATGGTGCCTGACTCTGGGTTTAATTGGGATCTTGGACAGAGAGTTTTTATGGTGGAGAGTTGGGGGGAAGGCAGTCATCTCTCAAGGGAGAACAGGAGTATTTTCCCTCTGACTATCCCCAAGTTTTAGAAAGCCGGCCTCTTAAGATCTGTTGTGAGGAGGATTACTTAGTTATTATTTAGGAGACCTAACAGGAAGGGTTTGAGAATTCCAAATGGAGTGGGGAAGCAGGAAGTGTACCTCTAGCTCTGGGATGGACTCCATAGTGGTTGGGACAAGCTGTAACTGACCCTGGAAGACCTCAGATTTCCAGAGATCCTGAAGGAAGACTGACATCTACTTGTGGGAGATTTTGGTAGAGACTATTAATCCCAACCTGAGTTGCAGGTTAACTTGGGCTGGGTCAGCTCCCAGAATCTACCCACCTGAAAGAGTACAGCAAGTGGTCCTGGAGGAGCTGGAACATCGCTGGAGTGAGTCTGGACCCTGCTGTGAGGATACCCACTTCAGTCCTGCTTTTCTCTGGGCCCTGTCTTGCTTAGGTCTCAGTTGAGTGTAGATAAGTCCCTCCCCTGACGCTGTGGTTTGCCCTTAGTCTGAAAGTGTAGAAACCCCTCTTCCCATCCTTTACCATAGTTCCCTTAATTAAATTTGTTATAAAATCTTGCCATTTGCTTGCTAGTTTCCATAGGCCCCTTGTCTAGATGGTGCAGAGTGACAGTTAGGCCTAACTGCCACTTCTGTTAACAGACATCTCCTTAGCAGTTAAACCCAGTCTCCTTACCTTGTTTGGTCCTACTTTCTGTCGTTCCTGTCTCCCTCACACCGTTCTGGACCCACATTTAATATTTAAGTCAACTCCCCTGGTTTTTCCCATAATAGATCCTGGCATTCAGCTGAGGTTAATCTAGAGGAAAGTTTAAGGATCATTTGACCACTTCCTCATTTTAGGCGAGAAAACTAAAAATTCTACAGCCTGGCCTTCCTCAAAGTCCTGCAGCTAGCCTGCAGTCAGATCCCACCCATTGAAAAAATTTTCTAGGAGGTAAAGGAGCAGCTTTGAGCCCCAGTGTAAGCCTGACCGACTGCTGCCAAAGCTGGAGGAAGAGCCCTGGGGGCTGACCACTTACCTCAGCCTGGGGACCCCGCAGAGTCCACCTTGATTTGGTTGTATCTTAGAGAGAGGATCAGCCTTTGGCATGTCTCTATCCTCTTCCTTCTCAATTTTCCTCTGCATTTTAATCCTGTGATTCCAAGGTAGATAGGACTAGATCTGTTGCTTTCCTTGTCTGGCTTTTGTACTTGGCTTCTGGCTTTAGGTGTTCCCCTGCTGAAAAGCAGCTAGCACAGGCTTGAGACCCACGTGGGTGTAGGTGGGGTAGCCCAGTGGGATTTGGATCTCACCCTTCTGGCAGAAAAAAAGAAGGTGCTTCCAAACAGCTCTCAGACCTTCATGCAAACAGCAGGGTAGGGAGGCCACAGCAGGAGTGAGAGGAGTGACAGCTTAAACTGCAGTAGCTTGAAACAGCAGTGAGAGGAGGAGGAGCAGTGGTGATGGCAGAGGCTTTTAAAACTAATCTGTCTTGGGGCAGCTGGGTAGCTCAATGGATCTCAATCCTCAGACACTTCCCAACTGTGTGACCCTGGGAAGTCACTTGACCCCCATTGCCTACCCTTACCACTCTTCTAGAAGCCTAGGAGCTAATACATAGAAGTTAAGGGTTTAAAATAAAAAAAATAAAATAAAACTAATCTTTTTGTCTATTAAAAAAATTGCTCTACTAACTTAAAGAAAAGCAAGGGTCCTAAACTCGACTTCGTGTCACCAAAAATGTAAGATTAAAATTAATATCCAATAACTCCAAGCATTATATTTTATAAGGTTTATTAATAATCACTTGAAGTAAAAGAAAATAAAAAGAACAAAAGTAAAACCTGAGTAAAAAAACAACTGAGTAAAATCTCCTGCCTTTCACCTCACCCTACCTCCAGAGTTGTATTTCTTTTTTTTTTTTTTTTTTTTTAAACCCTTGTACTTCGGTGTATTGTCTCATAGGTGGAAGATTGGTAAGGGTGGGCAATGGGGGTCAAGTGACTTGCCCAGGGTCACACAGCTGGGAAGTGGCTGAGGCCGGGTTTGAACCTAGGACCTCCTGTCTCTAGGCCTGACTCTCACTCCACTGAGCTACCCAGCTGCCCCCTAGAGCTGTATTTCTGGGAGAAGAGAGAGAGTAAAGGTGAAGCTACACAAAACTTATATCCTTCCTACATTAGCATATAACATGAGAAGGAACATGGGAAGCTGCAAAATTCCAATTATACACTAACCTCTGCTGGAAAGTGTATTACAATGCAGAAATTATTAAAGAGGTGCTCTCTGCTCTCCAGCCACCTGCAGCTCTGGCAGTAGTAAGTAATCCATTGCCCTGTGTTATAATTATTGGGAGTCTCTTGATATGTTTAAGATTGTAATTTGATGTACAGAGAGAATAAGATGACCTTTCTCCCTTATAACAGTTGCCCAGGCAGGATCCTTTCAGGTCTAAGATGTATATCCCTTCAGGACCCACCTGGGGTTAATTGATATATTGATCTGAGCTCTTTAGCTAGGATAACGCCTTGTATTCTGACTGCGATTTCTCCCTTCCCAAAACAAGTTTGACACTGCTTTAGGAAAGTGCTTTATATTAACAAGAAGGATAGGGTAAAGGACTGTGGTATAGGAGACCCTACTCTACTGGTTGCTAATGAAATCTCAACTGCTGGCAGATGAAGAATAAATGTAGCTTCCCTCTGGTTCAGCCTGGCCAGGACTAAACCAGAGTAGGTAAACTGCTGGGATATTTTGACTTCTTCTTCAATAGATCTTCAGCCTTACAGTTGAGTTATTTCCACCCTTTTCCACCCTCTTCTTCGTCTCCTGCCCACTTCCCGGATCCCTCCCAGGCCCTGAGAAACCTAGATATCTAGATGATGTAATTCCTAATATCTAGGGGCAGTAGACACCAAGGTGGTGGTCAGGTACAGGTTGTCACGGTATCTCAAGTACAGGAAGAGTTTTCAGAGAGAGATGTTTGCACCTCTCACTCCAAGACCAGGATCCACCAATCTCCAGCCTCAGCACAGGTCAAAGACCCACAACCCTTTCAGGATTCTTAACTGCCCCTCCTCCTGCCTCTTGCATGACTCCCTGGGAACATTCCATCCAACTGACTTATTTGTCAATCAAAAGTGATCTTCAAGCTCCCAGAGGTTCAATATAACACCTGCCCATACAAGGGGCACTGACTCTATCTCTAGAGGAAATCATCTGGTAGATATTTCAGCCAAGTTTGATGTCTTAGAAAGACCTAAGTTGATTTTAGCTCTGACACCTAGTAAATTCATCTCTGTCTTATAATGAACAAGAAGTGGAAAAATGGAAACAAAAGTTTGAGGCAAAGCAGATTGATAGGGTGTGGGTGTCATCTGAAGGGAAGCCCCTACTTCCCAGAAGCTTCTATCATCAAATATGCTTATCTGTTCACAGGAATGGCCACTTTGGCACTCAGGGTATCATAAACTCTGTAAAGAAAGTCTGGATGGCCCCTGGTTTAACCAACATGGCCTCCAGGGTGTGCAGCCCGCTCTACTTGCTAGGTATACAATCAACATGTTTTCTGTGGCAACGTTTTTGGTAGGCATCTTTTGGCTTACACACCTTTTGAACATTTGCAAATTGATTTTATTACTATGCCTAAGGCTGGATATTATAAAGTCTGTATGGTCAGAGTGGACCAACTTACTGGATAGAAGTCTTCCCCAGTGCTTGGACCACAGCAGCTTTTGTTGTTAAGGTGCTCTTGAGGGAGATTGTCCCTCCCTTTGGCCTGCCTGCACATATTTCTTCAGGCAGGGGAAACTATTTTTATGGACTCTGTCTTATCCCAGGTTTATTCTTGTTTGGGGATTACTCCCTGTGTGCAGTGGCAGTCTAGCCACTATTCAAGAGATTGGGAAGTCATCAATCACAATGCAGTTGTTTATTGAGAGAGAGAAAGAGAAAAAACCTGGGGAAAATCTCTCACATCCTTAAACTCCTACCTTCTCTGTTGGAACCCTCTCTCTCCAACTCCCACAGAATTCCATCAGAACACTCTCTTGTCAGTTAGAGGTTCTAATTTGCATGACCACACAGAGTCCATTGGAATACTCAGGTCAGGGTTTGGTTAGAGGTTCTAATCGGCATATTCACTCAGAATGCAAATAGTTATATGGTACATGGGGTATGGCTTACAGAAACTGGGAGAATGATGCAAACTTATTTTTTTTTATTACCTTCTGTTTAACTTTTATTTTATTTTATGTTTTTTAAGTTTTTATTTTGAATATTTCCCCATAGTTACAACAAACTTATTAATGATTTAAAATATCAACTTGAAAGATACATCCCACAATTCCAAATACTTTGTATAGTATAATGAAAACATATGTTGTGTCCATTCCACTCAGGTCTAAGATATTTCAAAGGCTTCCATATTCTGAATGGGTGAGATAATCCCAGGAGAGACCAATTTCACTGAGTACTAGGTATATTCATTCATCTTGGATATATTAATAACTATGACATTGAGAATAACACACTAATTTCTTACTCCATTTTTAATTTTCAAAGTTGTGTTATTCTCACCTACCTCTCCTATATGTAACAACAACTAATAACATTGCTAACTAGGGGGCATCTGGATGGCTCAGTGGATTGAGAGCCAGGCCTAGAGATGGGAGGCCCTAGGTTCAAATCTGACCTCAAACACTTCCTAGCTGTGTGACCCTGGGCAAGTCACTTGACCCCCATTGCCTAGCCCTTACCACTCTTCTGCCTTGGAGCCAATACACAGTATTGACTCCAAGACAGAAGGGATTAAAAAAAAAATTTTAAAACAAAAAAAAAATTGCTAACTAGACACGCCCCATATTCAGAGGTCTTCATCCAAGACAAATCTTGCTTGCAGAAACTTGTTCTCTCTGCTCCAAGTTGTTTGCAGAAACTTTGGAGATGGTTTTGCTAAAAATAAATCTTTGCCAGAAAAATTTCAACCCATACTTAGCTAAAGCTAGCACTCTGATAAATTCTAATCTTCAACTATTGACTTATTTGGTTGTTTTGGGAAATGGAAATGTTCATTTCACAATTTACTTTTGTGCTGATTATAGGAACTTGTCACAAAGGAAAAGGCCAGGGAAAAGTTTTAACTGTCCTCATGCCTTAAAAAGGGCACATTGTCTGACTTCACTATAGGTGGAAGCTGTCATTTGCTCATGTCATAACTTTTTCACTCCGGGATCATCAAAATTCAATTTGCCTTACTTGAGTCACTAGGGTCCTATCTCAGCTTCAGACTGAGATCACCTCTCCCAACTTCTCCTAAAGGCCTTCACTTATCCTGAGTACCTTGTTGCCATTCTCTCATTTTGTTGATAGATCAATCACACTAAACAGCCATAGTTGGATTTTAAGTTTACAATAGCCTCTGTTGAGATCCCAAAAGCCTTTTGCCTTGAATGACAAATTTTGCCCATTACAGCTCAGAGAAGTCCAACTCTCCCTCTTCACCTCTTCAGTGCTATCTCTCTCACCACCCTTTCTTTCTTCTCCTCTTCCTCCTAGTTTTCCCCCTCTTGCTCTTACCTTTTCTCTACCTTCCTGGCCTAGTCCACCAATATAGATCAATATATCATATATTTATCAAAAATGCTCAGCCCAAGCTATGTTGTTTTGATGAAAATAGAAATCAATCTTTAGATTCTAATAAAATTTATCAGGATTATTTGGGTAGGTAGAATATGATAGGAAAGGGGCCCTAATCTAACTTTTCCACGTGGCTCCTCTAGCAGACGGAAGTTTATAGGGAGAATGCCACAGATAGGATGTGATGAACTTCTTGCTTAACCTTCTGGCTCCCCTGCTCTTGTCCTAGCGTCCATGTTCACATTCAAGCTGACACCAGGTATGCAGGTAGTTGACAGGAGATGATGTCACCTGTGTGACCCCAGAAAGGGTGGGAAGGTAAATTTCCTTCACATAATTCCCCCACCCTGATTCTTTGGGAGACCAGCATGTTAAATCTCCTCACTCAGGTTTTCCAGGAGATTAACATGTCAGGTCTCCCCAGTGAATCATTCCACATATGGAACCTATATATTTAAAGATTCTCTTACTAGAGGGGTATAAAATATTGTACCTTACATAGAGGGAATTACAACAATTTGGGGGATAAGAGGGAAAGAAGGAAAAAAGTGATTGATATACATATTGACAAAAAACTAATTAGGGGGCACTACCCTTTGGCATAAGAGTTTACATTCAGAATAAATGATAGGTCCAACCCCCTTCAGTTCAGTTCATTACATCCCACTCTGGATCTCTAGATGTAGTGTGTGATTTCTGTAGGCATTTTTATGGCATCTTTTCCAGAAGATGCACTTTCTTGATTTGGGGTGTTGGCGATTTTCTTTTCCTAAAATTAGGACAATTACACAATGCTCTCCTCAGGAGGGTGTTGACTAAAACTAGAATCAGCCCACCCTGGGGTGCATGGCTGAGCTGTGAGGTATATAAATCAATTCTCAAAAAACAAAAACTAAAACTCAACAGGAAAGAGAAAGTTTTAGATAAAAAAACATATCTAATATATATCATGTCACACTTATAAATCTGTAAGGGTTAAATTAAGAGTTTCGACAAAATAAGAGAGCAGCTTTTAATAACTTAAGTTTTAATGATACTATAGTAGAGTTGTAAATTAATATTATCCCTTTAAGCCAGAGAAAAGAAAACTTCTAGCAGCTTTTAACAATTAACAATTTAGTTTTATTAAAATAGAGATAGTAAAAGCTTGTAAATGTATATAGAGATAGTAAAAGCTAGTAAAATGAATATAGTAAAGGAGAGAAATATAAGAAAGAGGTAGTGAAAGAAATTGTCTAAAACTAACTAGCTATCCTGCCTATAACTGCCTATAACTACTGTTAGAGCAAGTCCAGCTGATCACCCTTCAGCTCAACTCACCAGGCAGAATCAATATCTATCTATCTCCCAACCACTGTAAGGGTTAAATGTAATGGTTGGATAATGATTTTATGAAATTATGTGGCCACTAATATTTATTATATTTTGAGTCAGAAATTTATTCACAAATATTTACAAATAGAGAGGAAATAATAAAGGAGAGAAATATGAGGGGGATAGCAACCTAAAGCCTCTCAACCAGGAAAACTGGTGGTGAGTAACCACCGGGCCTCCTCCAAGATGGAAGCTAGTCTCTTAGGAAACTAGTTAAGTAGTTAGCCTTTCACTCACCCAACAAAGTAGTCTAGGAGTCAGAGTCTAAGTTGAAGCCAGGTGCTAAAAAGTCCATGATCCAAGCCATAGTCTTCAGCAATATCCCTGGAAGACTCTCCCCAGTTAGAAGGCTATCTCCAAAAGACCATCTCCCCAGACTGAGTTCAGGGCTTGCTTTTATGGTCACTCCATGTCCCTGCCCCTCTTCATAGGGGCCAATCACAGTTTTCAAAATTGTCTAGTACTGCCCAGGGGGGTTCACAGTTTCTGAGGGTGTGAACTCTCTTGTGAATTCTTTTTTTGTTTTCTTTTTTATTTTTTTTTAAACCCTTAACTTCTGTGTATTGGCTCCTTGGTGGAAGAGTGGTAAGGGTGGGCGGGCAATGGGGGTCAAGTGACTTGCCCAGGGTCACACATCTGGGAAGTGTCTGAGGCCAGATTTGAACCTAGGACCTCCTGTCTCTAGGCCTGACTCTCAATCCACTGAGCTACCCAGCTGCCCCTCTTGTGAATTCTTAAAAGAACAAGTTTCTGACTGAGTTAAAAACAACAACTGGGTAGAGCTCTTCCAAGTATCTTGCTGGTTTCTCACCTAGCACTAAATAGGGTATGAATTCACTAAGTGTTTTGCAGCCTCCTCCATCTAGTTCAAGCTTGTGTTGATTCAATCAAAAGGTAGACAAAGGAGAGTTAATCCTGTCTTCACAATCTAGTGAGGTACTTTAAGTTATTGTTAACCTAAGTGTTAGCTCCAACTAGGCAAAGAGAATAAAGGATTCCCTTTCACAAGTGTAAACTCAAAGAGAACCAAAAATTCCCTTTTATACCATCAACTAATAACAATCAACTACCAACCACCTCTGAATCCCCAAAAGGTCAAAAGCCCCTCTAAGTCCTTCTATGGCCTTTTATAACCCCTTCTTACCTCACTTCCTGTCTCTCTGGTTTCTACTTTCTTTCACTGTGGGCTGATTGTGATAATTAGATTAAGTCTACACTTCCCATCTTTAGATTTAATCACCAAAGGTGAGAACACCTCTAATTCTGGGAGGTCCATAACCCATGTATGCTAGAGTGGGTGGTGAATCAGAATCAACTGACTGCCCCCCTAGGCAGTACTATGAGAATCATCTATTGTGATTGGACATGCAAATTAGGAGATGGATGCAGGAAGTGACAAAAGATACTTTCTTTTAAATATGATGGTAACTTCCTGTGGAGGAGTGGGCACTTTGAACTTGATGTTGAAAGATCTCAGGTGAAACCTCAGACCACTTCCATCAATTTCCTCTCTAATTTGGCCATGATACACAGTGTGAATGTAAATAATTTTTTCACCTGGTAAAAGCTTGTTATAAACTGTAGTACAACAGCTAATACAATGCAATAGAACTTATGGCTAATAACTAAAACATACTAACCGGAGGTAACATTGCATAATAGAGCATTTCAGATTAGATTAGATTAACATGAAAACTTAAAGCAAAATCAGATCCAAAAACAAACAAGCATGTGTGTGTGTGTGTGTGTGAGACAGGATACAGCCACTCAATGTCAGTAGAAGGTACTTGTTTACATGTGAGCAATGAATCCAAGAATCCTTTTCTCCAATTTTGATAGCTGTCAGAATATTTAATAGTATTTGAAATGGGCTTTCCCAGGCAGGCTGAGTTCCTCCAGTGAGCTGGAAATTCTTTATGTATACCTTGTCTCCTGGGTGTAGATCATGGAGTGAGAAATCTAGAGGTCCAGCCTGTACTGCAGCTCCAGATTCATGGAGTTCATGCAATTTGACCTGCAAATCCTGTATATAAGAAGCAACAGAAGTGTCCCCGCCTAATAATGATGTATATGCAGGGGGAAAAGGCTTGGCCTATATGGGGTTGTGTCCAAAAAGCATCTCAAATGCTGAGACATATAGATCTCCCCTGGGCCTGCTGCAAAGGTAAACCAGGCCTAAGGGGAGAACCTCAGGCCTCTTCAAGTGAGTCTCAGTGCACAATTTACCGATCATGTTTTTAAGTTCCCTATTCATACATTCAAGTTGACTTGAACTCTGGGAATGATAGGGAGTGTAGAATTGGGGAGTGTGTGAAGTGAGAAATTAGTATTATTCCTTTCCCATATGTATATTGCTTTCTCTTCTTTCTAAGAAGACAGAGGCTAGAAAAACATATTCAACACTGCTCCTCCTCCTTCCTCTGATGGCCAGCAGAGAGAAAAGGGAGAAGGTAGAAGAGAAGAACAGGGGGAGATGTTTTGCTCTCACAATTGGATTTTTACTTAGGAATAAATTTTAAGGTTGATGTATGTGATTTCGGAAAATCACAAATGATTCTGGAATGTATTTGCTGAAGTACAGTAAATGTAAAACTAATTCACTGTTGTAAATTGTTTATCAGTTAATAAGATTCCAGGAGGGTTCTATAGTGTTTTATTAGGGAGAAAGCTGTATGTCCCCACTGAGATTTAAAATGAATAATGGTTAGAGATTTGAATGACTAAAATGTTTGTATTTGAGTAAATCGAAGTTGGGGATCGAAATGACATGGGTAGTCAGCCTGATTGGTCTACTATTTGCTGATTGTTTAATGAAAAATGAGGATTTAATATAGTGTAATGTGTTCAAGGTTCTTTGAAAATAGGTCAGTGTGGAGATCTCTTTATCATCTCTGATAATCTGATAAGGACAGTTTAGTTGAAATAAACTTAGGAAATAAGGACAGAACAAAGGAAATGTCTTTTACTTCATGCTTCCAGCTCTGGCTCCAGGAGCATGGAGTTTATTATATATAATTTTAAGACTCATTTCACACAAAAGACCCCCCCCCAAAAAAAAAACAACTTTGTGTTTGCACAGAAACACAAATTATGTCACATCAACGCACAATAAAGTTATAGTTTTACAAAGAATTTTCTTACAAAGATAATGCCGGATGAGAAACAGTCTCAAGGTTAAAAATGAGCCTCACTTTATCTAAAAGTTATTTTGCTTTAGCTTGCCACTCCCTGACCTTGGGATGCCTGGAGCAGTTAGAGAGATATACTCACAGCTGCAGCTTTACTCTGCTGAGTGAAAAAAGGCTGTTAACTCATTAAGTGCTGGTTTACTAAAAACTTAAAGTTTTCCTAGAAGGCTATAATGTTTTTCAATAAGAAAAGGTGTGGATCAGAAAGGGGGTCAAAAGAGGAAGTCTCAGATTTTTATCTATTCTCTTATTGGCTTCCCACAGGTCAGGAAAACTAAAAGTTTTATGGTGTGGGGGAGCAGTTTTAGTCTAAAGAATAGTAATACTCAGGGGTCTTGAAAATTGGGGTTACAAGCCAAATACTACTCTGAGAATCACACACTGAATCTCATCCCACACAGGGAGAAAGTCTGGTTTCTGCTTTTTATAAAGTTAGGCATTAGGAGAAGTTTGGTCCTACATCCTGTAGCCTCCAATCAGAGGGGAGAGGAGATTGAGGGAGGTGGTCTTGGTCAAAGCTTGAGTTTAATAGTATGGTGTGAGATAGAGGGGAGGTGCATAGCCTCAGAGGGGCATCTTGTTCTGTGGAGTTGAAAGTAAGAATGGAAGGAAATATTACACTCACCTTTCCAGTGATTTCCCAGATTGAAATGTCCCTGCTTCCCTTCAAGATTTGTGCTCTTCCCCAGTTGAATGTAATCTACTTGATTACTCAGGACTGCCTTGTTGCATTTTGCTATTTATATCTTCAGCTCTTTAGGGCAGTGCTTGACTTTTCACTAGTGGACTCAAGTAATATCTAGAAGACTATTAAAGTTAGTGAAACTGATTGAACTGAAAGAAATAGCTTTAACTGGTTGCAGGGCCCCCTTAAGAGACTGAACACTTGATCATAGCTATTACAAAATGGATATTCTGAATCTATATACTGATTATTCCAGGACAGTTATCTCTGGTACAAAATTAATCTATTCTATTTTAGTTCCTGTTTTTGATTTAGCCCTGCAGGTCAAGTCAAATCATAAATTATTTAAGCACCTACTTTGTGATAAGAGCTACTGATGCAAAGAAAAGCAAAAACAGTCCTCAGATACTTCCTAGCTGTATGATCCTGGACAAGTCACTTAATCTCCATTGCCTAACCCTTACTATTCTGCCCTGGAGCCAATACATAGTATGGATTCTAAGACAAAAGGTAAGGATTTAAAAAAAGATAAAAGAACTTAACAAATAGACTTTCTGTTTCAGAGATGATAGATACTATCATGGGGCATAACATCATCACTCAGGAGTAACCAACCTACTTCTTTAGGGGAAAGATTCTTAGTATGTTCATCCTCTCTCCTTTGGGGAAGTTCTCTTACACAGTGTTTGGCACATAGCAGAAATATGGTGGTTAACAATAACTGGTTACAAAGTCTCAGCAAAGTCTTTGTGACTCTTCAGAGTATGCTTTTGTGGTAGGATAAACTTCATTCTATCCTAACAAAAACATGTTCATAATTCCAGACTTTAGTTCTAAGAATGCTAGTGGCAATGGCATGGTGTTATATTGGGCTGGAAGCCCAACCTCTCATTTCACTCTTGTCTTTTGTGGGCGACGCTACTTCTTCCCAGCTTCTTCCTTGGCTTCTCCCTTCAGAATAAGCCTTCTTTCTAGGCATTCCCTTGACTCTTTCCTTCTGGAAGATTTTTTTTTTTCCCTTTCAAAATGACCATGGGAGGTGGCTGAGGAAGACACATTAAAAAAAGGGTAAGCAAAAGGAAGACAAATGACTAAGGGTCAGATCAAGGAGGTGACTTCATTACAACAGGATTTCACCAGGGCTATACTCAGAGGTCATGAAGTATGTTTGAGCAGGTCCTGCTTTTTCTGAGATCCCTTAAGAGTAGAGATCCAAGGCTGGTCATTCCTCACTTGCTCTATATCTGAAATCATTTTTGGCATGGGTTGAATAGAGTTCTCCTGATTCAGGCAGTCTTATTCTTTTAAACTTGAGCATGAGGAGGACCAGCCTGACTAGCAGTATTACTGTGCTCTTTGGGAGTGCTTCTGCATCCTTGGAGTTCTAGGCTGATGTTCTAGGCAAGCAAGGGTTGTCAGATACCTCTATCTGAACTAATTATTGGGTCAATGTACACTTTTTAGGGGAAAATGAATTGTCTTTTTCTCAATTTATACAATAACAACATTATTTTTTAAAAGCAACTTTGAAAAACATTAGGACTCTGCTCAAAGCAATGCAATGATATGCCATGAGCCCATAGCTGAAACAAGCCATTGACCTCCTGGTAGAAATGAACTTAAGATGTAGACTGAGATATATATTTTTGGACATGATCAATATGAAAATTTGTTTTGCTGAATTATGAATGTTTGTTATAAAAGCTTGTTTCTTTTTTAAAAAATTGTTTAATGAGAGAATGGGAAGACAGGATAAGAATTTCCTGATTGCTCATGATCATATGTGCTTCTTGGAATGGCTAATCATGACTAAAACAAGGCTTATGTTTCTATGATTGTCTTCCAGTGATAAAGTCAATGCAGAGTATCAAAAAATTGTTAGCACTTATAATGTTCCAATGTACCACATGAATTGGTAGAACTTCTCTTTGTATATTCTTCCCCCGCCCCCAGACACTTTTTAAAATTAAATTATTTATTTTTACACTTTCGTTTATACATTTCTTAGTGACTCTGTTGCCATCTTAGGCCAGTAAAATCTTATTCTTTTTAAAATGTTCTTTTCTTAAATTAAAAAAATTGATACTAAATTATGTTTCCCCCAGTTCCATGTAAAACATTTAGGTCCCAAATTTTCTCCTCTCCTACCTCCTCTCTCACTGAAACAATAAGCAATCTGATATAGATTTTACATGGGCAATCATGTAAACCATTTTCCCATATTAGTTCTTTTGTGGAAGAAAACAAAACAAAAAAATGAAGAAAGAAAGTGAAATGTAGTATTCTTTGATTTGGATTCAGACTACATCAGTCCTTTTTCTGAAGTCAGATGGCATTTTTCATGAGTCTTTTGGGGCTGTCTTGGATCATTATATTGTTAAGAATAGAAAAGTCATTCACAGTTGTTCATCATATAATATTGCTGTTATTGTGTACAATATTCTCCTAGTTCTGTTAACTTCATGCTGTATCCATCATATTAGTCTTTTCACGTTTTTCTGAAATCCTCTTGCTCATCATTTCTTATAGCATAGTAGTATTCCATTACAATCATATGCCACAATTCTACTAAGACATGCTTCAAATGATGGATTTGACCTCACTTTTCAATTCTGTGCCACCACAAAAAGAGCTTTTTTTGTTTTTAGGTCCTTTTCTTTTTTCTTTTTGATCTCTTTGGGATATAGACTTAGTAACAGTATTTCTGGGTCAAAGAATTTGTATGGTTTTACATCCCTTTGGGCCTAGATCCAAATTGCTCTTCAGAATGGTCAAATTAATTCACAACTCACCCAACAGTGCTTTAGTGTCTCAATTTTCCCAATCCCTTCCAACTTTTGCCATTTCTTTTTCTGTTGTAAAAGCCAGTTTAATAGGTATGGGGCAACCTCAGAGTGGTTTTAATTTACGTCTTTAATTAATAGTTGCTTAGAGATTTTTTTCACATGACTATCAATAGCTTTATTTTTTTAAGAAGTGTCTGTTCATATCTTTTGATGATCTATCAATAGGGGATTGACTTATGTTCTTATACTTTGACTCATTCCTCCATGTGTTTGAGAAATGAAGGCCTTTATTAGAAATAATTGTTATAAAATTTTTTCACTATTATGATTATTGTGTATTACTCTCTTTCCTATTTCTCCCCTTTTTAATTCTACTCTTTCTCCTTACATCCTATCTATCCTCAAAAGTGTTTTGCTCCTGATGGTTATCTCCCACCCTCCCTCTTCTCTTATCTCCCTTTCCTCTTACTTTCCTTTGGATAAGATAGACTTCTATACCCAAGTGAACCTATGTTCTTCCCTCTTTGAGCCAATTCCAGTGAGATTAAGGTTCAAGTGCTCCTCTTCCACCTCCCCCATTTTCCCTAAACGTTCTTTTATATCTCTTTTATGTGAGATAATTTACCTCCTTCTATCTCAAGCTTCCCATTTCTCCCAATGTATTCCTTTTTCTCACCCCTTCATTTTATTTTTTAAATATCATTCCACCATATTCAATTCAGACCCTTGCCCTCTGTCTTCTATGAGGGAAAATTATGAGTCTGGCTGTAAATTAATAATTTTATTAAATTAAAAGTAGTAGGAGAAAAAGATGGAAAAACAGAGGAGAGATATATAGGTTGCTTTCCTTATTGTTCCATTTAGTTTGCTATTCTATGGCCGCCATTAGGGCCCCTTAGCCACGATCATAGGGAAATCCAGTCAGCAACAAACACAGAAAAGAAGGGAGCCAAATCTACTCTTGCCTCAGTTTATCAAACTTTTTCTCTGCCCACTAACTATCATGTGTCACCTGGGGAGTCAACTGTTGCTTTCTATTTTGCCTGGGAGGGCAGCCCAGGGGACATTGGCCCTGCTCCTGTCTCATGATCTCTTGACTCTATTGCTGCCTTTTTCTGGCTACCATTCTATCCTCATGACCCAATCCACTCAATGATTTCTTTCACACAGTCATTGCCTCTGGGTCAAGTTCAGGTTCACGCCAGGGAGTTGACAGGAGATGATGCCATCTGCAGGACCCCAGAAAGCAGGAGAGGGTAAATCTCCTTTGAACACTGACATATGCTCTAATCTATGAGTGACCACAAGCACTCTTTTCCTCCTAGGACTATGACCAGGGTTCCCACTCCTCTATAGCCAAATACTCTAGTGCTCCTCCTCTCTTTGGGTCTGTGACCCAGGACTGTGAGCCAGATAGGCAATGCAACAGAGTCCTAGACTGGTGAAGCAAACCTCAAATAATATATGATTTCTTTTTTTTTTCAGACTGGCTAAGTAAAAATTACAGGCACTGGCTATGGGTGATATTGGTATTGGCTACTTTTCTGGGTGCCTACAGGTAAGGGAAGATATTTTTTTAGATATGATCTTTGGAAAAAATGGGGGTATGTATCAAAAAGGAAAGTGTTCTAAATCCAGAAGGAAAATAAAGATTCATTCATGTTGCTTTTCTTGCAAGGCACCTCAGAAGAGGGGTTCTCAAAACCATGCTATTCATATGGGTTTTCCATCTTTCCTTCTATAATAATTAAAATGAAATTGAGGTTGTTAGTAGCTTTATTACATCAAAGTAGAGATAGTAACAAGAGGGAAATGTAGGAAAGAGGTAGAGTTGCCTCACCTACTATACTATGTGAGGTTCTGATGAAATCAAAGCTTGCCACCAACAGGGTGGCAATCTCCAGCTAAAAGTCCATGAGAGTCTCTTTATCAACAGTCACCAACACCAGATTCAGTCAGAATCTGAATCCAAATGCCCATCCAAATGGGAATCAGAATGGGAATGTCTATCAGAATGTGCTCCAGACCCTTGGTCTCACCTTTATAAGTCATTTTCTCAACCCAGTGGCTCTCCCAGGTCATATCTCAGGAAATAATCCTAGTTCCTTAATTTGCCCAGCACTGTCCAGGGGGACAGTGCTTGTGGGATCAATTTTCTGTCTCTTTGGTTTCAACTTCCTTTGGTAGGGTGTGTGTATCCTTGCATATCTCAGTGGTAAAGGACCTCCAGGTCCCTGATTGATTAAATTAAAAGGGAGGGGAATTCCATTCTCACATCTTTCTCTTCCTTCCTTCCTTCCTTCCTTCCTTCCTTCCTTCCTTCCTTCCTTCCTTTTTCTTTCTTTCTTTCTTTCTTTCTTTCTTTCTTTCTTTCTTTCTTT
>NC_058131.1:278129559-278194780 GCF_016433145.1 Gracilinanus agilis
GATTGACTCTTTGAATTGGTACTCCTAGCTGTCTTTTCCTTATGGTGCTAGGCTAGGCTAGGATAAAATAATCAATCAACATTTATTAAGTACCTACTGCATGCCAGGTACTACTCTGTGCTAACTGATAGGGATGCAAAAAGAGGGAAAAGATAATCCTTGCCTTCAAAGAACCTACAATTTCATGGGAAAGAAAACACAATAGTTTATATAATCCTTTAAGTCCTTGTGACTTGGTTTGTAAGATTGCTATGCTCATTAGCTGTTTAATTTATATGTTTCTGCTATCTTTTTTTTCCTCCTTCTTCTGCATCATACCCTCCTTGTTACCTTGCCACTGTCACAGCATCTCAGAGCAATTAGCACTCTCAGGACCTTGCTATCAGGACTACCTTTTGCATCTTAGGCCTCAAGTAAATAGGAAATATTATACTTGCTTTACAACATGCAAGGAAGTATAGACTTTCCCTCATCTGATCTCTATCTTATATTATTCCATTAATTAAACACATCAGCCAAACTGGATTACTCACCGACCCCCAAATATACCATGCATTTTCCCACTTCCATATCTTTGCTCATGTTGTAATGCCCTTTCCTACCCTCTCTATCTGTTTAACTCCTATGGATTCTTCAAAGCCCAACTTAAATTTTGTCTCCCCCAGCAAACTTTCCTAGACAGTAATGATCCATCTACCCTGAATCTCACATAATATGTGGCTTGCACTTCTTGCATGCACTTATCATATGTCATATTGTATTATACTTATTTATATGGGAACCAGACTTCCACTTTTCAGGTCTCATTTATGCACTGTCTTCCCCCATTAGAATATAAGAGAGGAAGGCTTACTTTCTTTTTGCTTGTATTTGTCTACCTAGTGCTTGGCACAATTGTTGGCCAATAGTAAACACTTAATAAATACTTGTTGCCTGTCTGCCATGGCCTCCTACTACACAGTAAGCTTCATGAGGGCAAGGACCATGCCTTTTCTTAAATTTTATAAATCCCCAGAGCCTCATGTAATATTCTGTACACAGTGCCTATTTAATCATTTTTAAAAATCTGATTTGGAGCAGCTGGGTGACTCAGTGGATACAGAGCCAGGCCTAGAGATAAGAGGAACTGAGTTCAAATGTGATCTCAGATATTTCTTTCTTTCTTTTTTTTAAACCCTTACCTTCCATCTTGGAGTAAATACTGTGTATTGGCTCCAAGGCAGAAGAGTGTTAAGGGCTAAGCAATTGCCCATGGTCACACATCTGGGAAGTGTCTGAGGCCAGATTTCAACCTAGGACCTCCCATTTCTGGGCCTGGCTCTGAATCCACTGAGCCACCCAGCTGCCCCCTCAGATATTTTCCAGCTGTGTGAACTCTGGACAAGTCACTTAACCCCAATTGCCTAGCCCTAGCCATATTTCTGCCTCAAAACCAATACTTAGGATCAATTTTAAGATAGAAGGTAAAGGTTTAAAAAAATTAGATTAAACTTAATTTCTCTGAGCTTTGGTGTCCTCCCTTGTAAAAATGATGGGATTGAATTAAATGACTTCTAAGCTTCCAAAAAAAAAAAAAAAAAAAAAGGGAGGGGGCTGAGTGAGCCAAGGGATCTCTAAAATTCTCAGCCCCACTATATTCTTATAATTCCATGTTCCATAGGCGCACCGATGTCCCACTCCTGACTCCTTGGCTTGCTCCCATTGTTTGGGATGGAACTTTCAATGAGGACATCTTGAATGAACAGTTCCAAGGCAGGAATATCACTTTTGGAATAACAATATTTGCCATCAAAAAGTAAGTCCTGGAGGGGGCAGCTGGGTAGCTCAGTGGATTGAGAGCCAGGCCTAGAGATGGGAGGTCCTAGGTTCAAATCTGGCCTCAGACACTTCCCAGCTATGTGACCCTGGGCAAGTCACTTGACCCCCATTGCCTACCCTTACCACTCTTCTGCCTTGGAGACAATACACAGTATTGACTCTAAGATGGAAGGTAAGGGTTAAAAAAAAAAGAAAAAGTAAGTCCTGGAGGCCTAAAGTCCCCATGTAATTGAGAGAGTAGAAGGATGTAACTGCATAGAAAAGAAAGACGTAGATCTTTGTTCTTAGGGACCCAACCATATTAATTATGTTTGCTTGTATTTTTTAATCTGGAAGAAGGTTTAAAAGAGCATAAATGTTTTGTGGTTGCAGATATGACAAGTAAAAATTCCAAGAGACTGGGTTCTAGGTAATAAAATCAATTTATTGATTAGAATATCAATAACCAATTAATTAATTGGTCCATGATCTCTCTCAGTGATCAAAGACAAGTTTATCCAGCATCTTGAGCCATTAAACATAATTTTGTAAGTTGATTATAAAGGCCTTTCCTGTATAACCTAATATATCTCTAATTGGTGGATACTTAATGAGGACATGGGTTAATATTTTTCAGTCCCTTCCTGATCCTCTCATGAAGATGAGCAAAGTCATGTCATGATCACAGGATTCCAATATCTCTGATGATTAATCAAATTAGGAAATCAAGTTGGGCCTGGGCAAAATTGACTTTCCTCCATTCATCCCAATGGGCAAATCAAAGACAGGATCATGCTGTCTCTCACACATATTTGGCCAAAATTTTTTTTTGTTTAATAGACAGGATGGAGCTTGTATTCTTAATCTTAATCACTCCAATTTTAGAAGCTGTTCTGGGGCAGGGAATGTGAGGGCATCTCTGATTGTCAGGGCAAAGGAATGAAGAAGAAGGCTTGAAAAATACAATGTAATGGAGTCCCATTAGGAACCAAATGATACAGTCAGAGTATTATTTAGAAATAAAAATGATACAGTATTAGGAATAAATTTTTTCACTAGTTAGGCTGTTCTTCGGTGTAGGTGGAATAATCACTCTTATGGGGAAAACCAGGGGAGTTAACTTAAATATTATATCTGGGTTCAGAAGGGTGAGTAGGAGACAGGAATGGACAATAGGTGGGACCAAACAAGTTAGGGAAACTGAGTTTAGCTGTTAAGGGAAATGACTGTTGACAGGAGTGTCAGTTAGGCCCTAACTGTCACCCTGCCCCACCTTGACAAGGGGTTTGTGAAAACCAGCAAGCAAATGACAAGAGGGCATATAAACAAATTTAATTAAGGGAACCACTGGTCTAAAGGATGGGAAGAGGGGTTTCTATACTTCCAGACTATGGGCAAACCACAGGGTCGGGGGAAGGACTTATCTACACTGAACTAAATCTAAAGCAGTACAGGGCACAATGGAGATCAGGAAGGAAAGTGGGATAGCCTCACTGCAGAGTCCTGTCACAATCAAGCGATGGTACAGCTTTCCCAGGTCTTCAGCCAGTATACCTTCAATTGGTAAGTCAGGGAGCTAAGCCAACCTGAGCTGACCAGCAACTCAGGTTAGATTTCGTAGTCTCTACCTTAACCTCCCACAGGCAAAATCCTCCTTCTGGATATCAGGAAATCAGGGTACAAACTCCACTTCCTCTGAGGTCTCCCAGGATCAGTTACAATTTGTCCCAACCACCATGGAGTCCATCCCAGAGAGAGAAGCCATACTTCCTGCTTCCCCATTCCATTTAGAATTCTCCAGCCCTGCCTGCTAGGTCTCCTAAATAATAATTTAGTAATCTTCCTCACAACATCACCTGCATGATAAGTTTGGTAATCCTGCATTACAGTTTGAAATGTCCCTGCACCAAGCTTCTGAAATAGTTTGTTGCTGAGGCTAAATAGAGGCTTCACAGAAGAATCTGCTGGTCCAATATTGCAAAGCAATAGTCTCTCTTTTTTTTTTTAAACCCTTACCTTCCATCTTGGAGTCAATACTCTGTATTGGCTCCAAGGCAGAAGAGTGGCAAGGGTAGGCAATGGGGGTCAAGTGACTTGCCCAGGGTCACACAGCTGGGAAGTGTCTGAGGCCAGATTTGAACCTAGGACCTCCCATCTCTAGGCCTGACTCTCAATCCACTGAGCTACCCAGCTGCCCCCAGCAATAATCTCTTAATTGGGTTCTGTGACCTCCAAATAAAAGATCTTGGGCAGCACCTCACCTTGAGTGGCAACTGACACTTTCAGAACTGTACAGAGAAGAACAGATAAAGAATAGAATTCAATGATGAAAGTTGTTAGGGAGTCTCAGGTACAATATTCTTTAGGACCTAAAAGGAAAATTGATTGTCCTGGAGTCAAAGACAAAACTTTCAATATGATCATGATAGAAGGATATAGGTTTTTAAGTCACTGAAGATAAATAAACAAATTCCAGATTGGGCATAAAAAAATCATTGTTAGGATAATGAAAACTATCTCAACTGGATAGCCAGTTGAGCGAATGATAGGATGAAGTAAAACAGTAAAAGAGCTTTTTTCCAGAACTCAGTCTACATTGGGACTGGTAATAAGTATTCATATTTAATTTCTGATTTGATAATCCACTGTAAATTCAGGGAAATTTCAACCAATTTTGTATGTATTATAATTTATGATTCTATATTCAGAAGATCGTGCCTAATTTGTTGTGAAGTCATGTATTTAGCCTCTTTATTTTGTTTTTGTTTTTTAAAAACTCTTGTCTTCCATCTTAGAACCAATATTGTATATTGGTACCAAGGCAAAACAGTGATAAAGGCTAGACAATGAAAGTTAAGTTGATTTGTCTAGGTTTGCAGTTAAGAAGTGTCTAGGCCTGACTCTCAATCCACTGAACAACTTACCTACCCTCCCATCTTTATGTTTAATGCAATAAATGTCAGGAATTAAATAGATTCCTTTCTTATTTATTTCCTATTATCTTTGCTCTTTACTCTTGTAGTTCAGATTAGAATGAAAAGAGTAGATTAAATAAGTCCTCAGATACCAGATTTTTAATTTTTTTAATTAAAAATGTTTATTTAACTAATTAATTTAGAACATTTTTCCTTGGTTATAGGATTCATGTTCTATCCCTCCTCTCCTCCCACCCCCTCCCATAGCCAATGCACAATTCCACTGGGTTTTACATATGTCACTGATCAAGACTTATTTCCATATCATTGATATTTGTGGTAGAGTGCTCATTTTGAGTCCATATCCCTAATTATATCCCCATCCTCCTATGTGATCAAGCAGTTGTTTTTCTTCTGTGTTTCTACTCACACAGTTCTTCCTCTGAATGTGGCTAGTTTTCTTTCTCATAAGTCCCTCAGAATTGTTCTGGATCATTGCATTGCTGCTAGTAGAGAAATCCGTTATGTTCAATTTTACCACAGTGTATCATTCCCCTTTTGAAAAGTTCTAAGGTGCCTGAAAGTTTTTTCAACATCAAATCTATATTTGCCCCTTTGTAACTTCCATGCATTGCTCCTGATTCTTTCTTCTGGAGCCAAACTAACAGCTCTAAGCCCTCTTTCTCATTGCAAGTTGAATACTCTATCCTCAATGCTATATCCTATTAATTTTATTCTCTAATCCTATATTTAATTGGATGATAATTCTTTGATATGTGGGCAAAAACAACAGATTGTAAGCTCCATGAAGGCAGATCCTGTGTGTTTTCCATAGTGTCCACCACACCATTAGCTACTTTAAAAGTATTTTCTGACATTCCTTTGAGAATAATGCTTTTCTGTTATTTGGTGGGGGATTATTGCCCTTAGGTATGTGGTCTTCCTGAAGCTGTTTCTTGAAACTGCAGAGAAGCATTTCATGGTGGGATACAAAGTGAATTACTATGTGTTCACTGACCGGCCAAATGATGTTCCAAAAATACCCCTCCAAGAAGGAAGGAAAGTCATCACATTGGTGGTCCAAAACTATTCCCGGTGGCAAGATATCTCTATGCACCGGATGGAAATGATTAGCAATTATTGTCTTCAGCGCTTCTTCAAGGAGGTAGATTACCTCACATGCGTGGATATAGACGTGAAGTTTACTGATCATGTTGGAGTAGAGATCCTTTCTGATTTGACTGCCGCTCTTCATCCTGGCTTTTACGGAGTTTCTCGGGAAACCTTCACCTATGAACACCGCCCTCAATCCCAAGCCTACATTCCCAGAGGCAAGGGTGATTATTACTATATGGGGGGCTTTTTTGGGGGCAAAGTACAACAGGTTTATGAAATGACCAAGGCTTGTCATGAAGCTATGTTGATTGACAAAAGTAATAGGATTGAGGCAGTGTGGCATGATGAGAGCCATTTAAACAAATACCTATTTCTTCACAAACCTACCAAAGTCCTTTCCCCAGAATATCTCTGGGATAAAAATCTCCTAGGGTGGCCATCCTTCCTCAGGAAAATAAGGCTTGAGGCTGTGCCAAAGAACCATGCTGCGATTCGGAACAAATGAAAGCCCTTTTCTTACAAAGTTATTGTTGAGGGATGCTTTTATTTTATTTTTTTAATTGAAAATTTTTATTTAATAAATTGATTTAGAATATTTTCCCATGGTTCCATGATTCATGTTCTTCCCCCCACCCCAGGAGCCAATGAGTAATTCCACTGGGTTTTACATGTGTCATTGATCAAGACCTATTTCTATATTATTAATATTTGCACTAGGGTGATTGCTTAGAGTCTACATTCTGAGGGATTATTTTAAAGGCAATAAAACCAAACAATTCCACATTTCTTTGGCTAGATCTCAATTATTTCCCAGCCTAATTCAGAAGTAGTTCTCTTTCTCTAGTGTGATAAAGTCTAAGGAGTACAAGAGTCAGGAAGACCTGACTTCAAATCCTTTTTCTTACTAGTTCTGTGACCTTGGTCAAACCATAAGACCTCTCTAAGTCTCAGTTTCCTCACTGATAAAATAAGGATAATATTAGCAGCTACCTGCTAGGGTTGTGAGGATCAGATTTTATACACACACATATACACTCTGTCTCTGTCTCTCTCTCTATGTGCACTTTATAGAATATATTTACATATAAATATATGATAAAAAGAACTATATGTACATATATAATGCTTTGCAAACCATCAAGTGTTATATAAATACTAGAGAGTTTTACTAGTGTTTCATCAGTGAATCAGTCAATACTCATTCATGAAGCACCCACTCTTTGTCAAATCCTAGGCTTGTAGATGGCCATGTAAAGACAGAAATGACTCCATCTGCCTTTAAAAAACTTGGATCCTACTAAAGGAGATAAAAAGATATGAATAGGAGAAGATACAAAATAGATATAATAGTGTGTGTTTGGGTGTGTGAGGGAGATTCCAGAAAGTATAAATGGGAATTATTGTTTCCAAAAAAAAGGTACATGGAATTATGACACATTTCCTTACTTTGCATAGTGATTAATAGACAGGACATATTTTAAAGAATACTTACATTTATGTCATTCATTTGCATCCATTAACTCTGTTGAAACTCTGAAGTAAATGCAAGAGAAATTATTATCACTGTTTGACAGTTGAGGAAACAGAGGCTGACAGAATAAAATGACTTGTCCAAGAGCAACCAGTGAGATAGTGTAAGAGGCAAGACTCACCTCCAGTTCTTCTTTCCAGCCTTCCTTCTGTCCTGTCCCATCTCATCCCCCATCTCTCCAGTGATGGTAAGGTGATATATTTCCTTTTCTCCATACTCTTTCCATTAGATTACAGTATAACACTGATCAGTGTGCTCTTTGATTACTCTAGGGCAGTGATGGGCAAACTACGACCCCCTGAAATGTTCTATCCAGCTGCACGACATTATTCCTAATCTGACAAATACAATGAGTAGGATACAATGCAATGAAACTTTGAAAGAATTGCCTTAGAAACAGACTGAGAGATAAGCATTTCCTTTCCTTTGGCCCCCTCTTTAAAAAGTTTGCCTACCACTGCTCTAGGGAACAGATCTGGGTGCTGCTTTCAACTGGGTTCCTTTCTTCCTTTCAAAATCAAATCAGATTTTAGCAATTATAATGTAGGGAAAAACTTTACAAGTAAGAATGTGCCACCTTTCCAGGAGGCAAGATGATAACAATACCAGATGTCAGCTGGTACCAGGCTCTCAGCATCTTGGCAGTCTCTTAAAATTTATTCCCTGAGCACATTAGATAGTAATCATTTGTAGGCATTAAGTGTGATGGCTTTTTAGGCATTTACTACTGTATTTCTGAGGATCTTATTTGAATATATCAACTGTAAATAGTTTTGCAGCAAGATAGGGGTTCAGATTTTAGAATCCCCAGAGCTGGCATGAGCTGGCATGAGACTGGGAAAGACTGTTGGAGCACCCCTACAAATAGGAGGTCACCCCTAAGCAAAGGGACTCAGTTGTGAGTTAAGGTAGGTGGAAGGGTGGAAAGGGGAAAGCTCTCCAGAGAAACCCAGAAGCTACTACACCATAGACCAGTGTTAGCTGATTCACTTTAGGACCAGTTATTTAGGTTTATTATCTTTATATCCTGCTATCAGCAGTTGTTTACCATCATCAACAAGATTAATTAACAACATCATCAAGAAAACTATCACAGAATATCTACAACTATTTTATAATCAGCCAAGTTTGACTTACATCTAACAACTTGAGCTAGGCTTAAGGTTGCCAGGCCAGCCAGATTGACAGAATTCAGTGTATGGCTTTTCCCTCTGGGAACTGTGTGAAGATTTAGTCATCTAGTTATTTTAGTCCAGTTTATCCGTAAACCTTTCTTCTATACTCATCTTCCCTCAATCCTTGAATCATCCTTAAGTTGTTCCTGTTATCATCAGTTAAATTAGTTAACTGATATTCATGTTCTTGCTCTCTCTCTCCCCCACTCCCCCAACCCCCAGTAGCTGACATGCATTTCCACTGGTTTCTTCATGTGTGATCGATCAAGACCTATCTCCATGTTATTGATAATTGTTCTAGGGTGATCATTAAGAATCTACATCCCAAATTGTGTCCGCATCAACCCATGTGTTCAAGCAGTTGTTTTTCTTCTGTGTTTCTACTCCTGTAGTTCTTCCTCTGATTGTGGGTAGCATTCTTTCTCATAAGTCCCTCAGAGTTGTCCTGGGTCATTGCATTGCTGCTGGTACAGAAGTCCCTTACATTCAATTTTACCACAGTGTATCCATCTCTGAGGGTGGTGGCTTGGTTTAAGGTTGTCCCTGCCTGCCTAAGAAAAACTAATTTCCCATTTTCTCCTCCCCCCAAATTTCCCTCCTCCCAGGGCCCAATGGGGAGATGCAGGGGATAGCAGGATGTCTGGGTCAGGTCAAAGGAAATCAGAACCCCCAGGATGATACTCCAGGGATATTTATAGTTCCAGGCTCCAATGGTTTTTGCTGTGAGACCACCAGCTGGCTGGGTCAACATTCTGTCTCCCTAACTATCAGGGTTGCTTCTGTTAGTTTTGCAAATGCAAGGGATTATTGCAGCAACTCTGGTTTACAAGATCAGGTTGTAAAAACCATTCAGTACCAAATAAAGGAAATCATATTTGATCCTGAAGTTGGGGGGGAGTCATTGGAGCTTATTAAAAAGATAATGACATGTTCAGACATATACTTTAGGAAAATCACTTTGGCATTAGTAGAAATTTATAATTTAGGTTCCCTTTTTCTATATTCTTCATTTTTTTATACACAAATTATTTCTGAGTGGAATTTTGTAGGTTGATTCATTTTCCCCCTTTCATAATAATTTTCATATTACAAAAATTATTTTTAAAAAGCTGTACTTCCCCAAAATAAAGTGTATCATTAATATTAGTTTGTAAATCATCTTTATACCCATTACCTGCCAAGCAAGGAAGATGGAATCCAAGAGAATCATGATAATGTGTAAGAGAAGTACCTTGGGAAAACTGTAGAGCATGAGTAGAAATTCTGTAACTTGTTGTGGCTGACTAACTTTGTTCCCAGTAGAAGGCTCTTTTGATTGGCTATGTAGTAAGAACTGGGATGTCCTGAGTAAGTTTTGGGTGTTTCTATACCACTTGAACCTGAGGGTTTTTGGGAGGTTTTTTTGCTTGTAGTTACTATAAAAGAAATAGTTTCTCCAACTTTTTAGTTTGAGAGAGTGAGCCATAGGAATCTATGAGTTGGAATCTTGGTTGACTGACTCAGCCAGTACAGTATCAACACCCCAAGGAGCAAGAAGCAATATTCAGCAGCAGCAGCCTATTGGATCCATGACAGTGAAATCTGAAATGAAGACTCATCCAGCAGTGATACAATCTTTGAAGATTAACTTGATGGGACTAATGCTATGTGGAACTGAACAAAATTTCAAGCATACTCTGCCAGAGACTGAGGTAGTATAGGAGAGCCTATACTACCTAAAGGTATTTAGAGAAATGCTTGTATGTTTGTTCTTACTATATCTTTGAATTAAATCTCTTTCTAAATGTACCTAAAGTACTTCACTAAAATTGTGATCTCATGTAAACTAATCTGTGAAACTGCAAACATTGATTTGACTTTACTTTTCCAAATGGGAGTTTATTCAACACTATACAAGCATTAAGTGGTGAAACTGCAGATTTCAAACTCTAAATTCAGAATTCGGAAGAGGTTCAGGTTACAATGGCAATTGGATTAACTACTTAGATACCAATGTGAGGATAACAGAAAAGAATGATTCCTGGTTTAACATTTAGGAAAAACTTTATGGGAGAAGGGAAGGCATGTATTTGAGAAATGTGGCCTTTATTAAAAATTTATAAAAAATTTCACACCATTATAATTACTGTGTGTTACTTTCCATCTCATTTTCCTCTGTTTATTTTTTGACCTCTACCTCCCCTAATTTGCCCTCTTTTCTATCAACACCATCTACCTTCTCTCATCCCCTTTCCCTCCTATTTTCCTGTATGGTAAGATAGATTTCTATATCCAATTTATTGTGTATGTTCTTTGAGCCAGTTCTGATGAGAGTAGGGTTCACATGCTCTCCTCCCAACATTCCCCATTTTTCCCTCTTCTGTGAATGCTCTTTCATGCCTCTTTTAAAGGCAATAATTTCCCTCATTCTTTATTTCCCTTCTCCCAATGCATTCCACTTTCTCATGCCTTAATTTAATTTTTTATATCATCCCATCATATTCAACTCATATCCTCACCCTCTGTCTATATATTTCTAACTGTCTGAATAATGACAAAGTTCTTTGGCATTAAAAGAATCATTTCCCATGTGGGGATATACACAGTTTAACTTTACTGAATGTCTTTTGATTTCTTTCTTGTTTACCTTTTTATGATTCACTTGAGTCATCAGCTCTGGGTCTTTTCATCAGGAATATTTGAAAGTTTTCTATTTCATTGAATACCTCTTTTTTTTCTTTGAAAGATATGCTCAGTTTTTCTGGGTAAATAATTCTTGGTTGAAGTCCTAGCTCCTTTGCCCTCTAGACTAGCCTATTCCAGGCCTTATGATCCTTTAATGTAGAAGCTGCTCAGTCTTGTGTTATCCAACTGTGGCTCCATACTATTTGAATTGTTTTTGTTTGCTTGCAATATTTTCTCCTTGACCTGGGAGTTTTGGAATTTGACTATAATATTCCTGGGAGTTATCATTTTGGGATCTCTTTCAGGAGGAGATCAATGAATTATTTCCATTTCTATTTTGTCCTCTGGGTCTAGAACATCAGAGCAGGTTTTTTTGGTAACTTCTTGAAAGATGATATCTAAACTCTTTTGTTTTGATCATGAACTTCAGGTAGTCCATTAATTCTTAGATTATCTCTCCTGGATTTATTTTCTAGGTCAGTTGTTTTTTCAATCAGGTATTTCACATTTTCTTCCATTTTTTTTTTCATTCTCTTGGTTTTGATTGCTTCTTCATGTCTCTTGGAGTCCTTAGCTTCCTACTTGCCCAATTGTAATTTTTAGGACATGATTTTTTTTAAACCCTTAACTTCTGTGTATTGGCAACTAGGAAGAGGTGGTAAGGGTGGGCAATGGGGGTCAAGTGACTTGCCCAGGGTCACAAAGCTGGGAAGTGTCTGAGGCTGGATTTGAACCTAGGACCTCCTGTCTCTAGGCCTGACTCTCAATCCACTGAGCTACCCAGTACTCTATACTTTTTCCACCATCTTTCTTCTGCCCTTCTGTCCTCTCTTGAAGCTGGGAAGCCAGAAGGGCTGGAAACGAGTGTAAGGGTCAAAGAGATAAAAGGAAAATTAGAGGGACTAGGGTGTATTCATTATTTATTTTACATGAGGTAAATGTGAATTACTATTGCAAGAAAGGCAATCTACCACATCTGGCATCATAAATCCATGACGATCCTGTTTAATTGTTCATATGTTGGCTCAAAGGTTATTTTTAAAGTTTCTAAAATTAATGCACACCATGAAAAAAAACACCCTGAGGGTCTTTGTGGTTCTGTGCCAGAGAATGTTCTGAGTCTTCAGAATTCTGGTAGCTCCCATCTGCATCTGCTATTTTCTTGAGGGAAAAACATGTAGGCTGGATATGATGGGGCTAGAGGAAGAGAGGTGAAGATATCAGAATTGGAGAAGATTGTATTGTTCTATGGGGCACTTCTTTTATTTACTGCCCTCAGGGATGCCAGAGACTTTTCTTAGCAAGTCAGTTCCACTATGTTGTAGAGTGAAAACAAGAGTAAGACAGCTAAGATTCTGCCCCCAGGCACCAGATTTTTAGGGGACACTGATAAAACTTACATTCCAGAAGCCTAGAAATGTTTGAGTTTTGTACCTAGCTTAAAGGAATATTTGGTTAAAATAGGAAGCTACCAAATGTAGATGGCTGAACTCCAGCTATACTCTTTCCTAGGCTTCTTGGCCTTGCTATTCCACTACAAGTGGCACAGGATCTCCCTAGTTGCGAAGAGCCTGCTCTTTGCTTGGAGGTCTCTGGAGGTCTGGCATGGCAAAATGAAATGAAAATGAGCCAGTACAAGTTAAATTGCAGAGGCTGTTCTCTGATGCCATCTGCTGATTTTTATTTTTATACCCTTTTTTCTTTATGATTTCATACAGGTTTTGATTTTCCCATATATTAAAAATCACACATTAACTTTTGAAATATCATATGATTGGCATTTACTAATCCTACTGTGATTAAACAAAGAAGCAAGCTTGTCAAAAATTATTCATTATGGAATGGCTTAGTTGGAACTATATTATTTTCAGCCTTCCATGAGGTACAAGAACATCATTTCCTAGCTAAGCATAATGGTTAATTATATTTTAACTCATTAAATCAAGCACATTCTTACTTTATGCTATTCAGAGATATCATCAATCAAGAAGATAGTTATAGTAGTTGATTACATCCAATAAGATACAATAATATCAGTCTGGTCCAATGTTTTGTTCCCATGGTGTTTTTTCTGTTATAGGATCACTAAGAATACAGTTCTGGTAGGGTGATTCTGTGCTAATTTGTCATTGCCTTAATTTCCTTGTGTTTCACTGTTTCCATGGTCTGTAGGAGTTTGGGAACAAACTCAGGCCAGGTATTTTCTTGCTGGGAACTTTAGAAACTTGCGTTAACTCACTAATTGCTGGTTTTTTGCTAGGCTGATTCTAGGGGAAATTTCTGTAATCTAGGGGGTTGTACAGGGGTTTATTTTTGGATAGTGGGTAGTCTATGGCTGTGATTGTTCTTGCCATGAACCTGTATTGTTTTTCTGTGTCTCCTTTGAGCTGGATAAGGATATTGAATGCAATAATTTCAATGCAAGTGAATGTCACTGTAAAAAGAATCATATAGGGTAAACTGAGTGTGGAATCTCCATCCTCCTGACAACCTGCTGTGCTGGATTGTCAGAACTTGTGAGTAGCCATGCTAACTTCACAGCCTCGATGGCTTCCAGCATTAGGGTTCAGCCTTCTTAATTATCAAGGAGAAAAATTTTTAACTCAGTAGTTGTTGGTCTGTTAAGGACTCAAAGCTTTTCAATAAGTCTATAATGTTTTTCCAATAAGAAAAGATATGGATTATAAGAGGTATCAAAAGAGGGGTCTCAGATTTTTATCTATTCTCTTATTGGCTTCCCACATTTCATAAACATTATCCTGTGGGAAAGTAACACCCTCCCCCAAAGAATGTTGTAGTGCTTAGTATTCTACTTCCTATAAAAGTCTTTCTCTTTGTCATAATAAACAAAGATCATAGCCCCCCATCATGGTGCTGTGATTCTTCCTCTGGATCCTTCTCAGACATGCTGACCACAATCTTTCCTGTCCTTATTATTTCTCTCTAGCCACTAGTCTCCCTAGCAGGCCCACTCTTGCTATCCATGGCTACAATGATCCTTAGATCCAATCACTCACCACCATGCCTTCCACACATGTCCTCTGACACATGGCGCCCAATATGGGGCCCAGAACAGGGTTCATCATCCACCACACATGGCACCTGAGGCAACCAGCCATAGCCATATTCTAATCTGATTCTCCTCAAGCAGGAGGGATCTTGAATGTAAAGTGGGAAGAAGGGAGGAAGAATAGGAGGAGAAAGGAAGGGAATAGGAATAGGAAGGTAAAGGAACAGGAATAAAGGTAGCCTAGCTGGTAGCCCCCAGCCCAGAGTGGGAAAATGACCAGAGCCCTTTGGGCTCAATAAAGATCAAGAAACAACTTAAGTTTTTAGAATAGCTGGGTTAATTTAGTTAGGAAAGGGAAAAGTTAGGTAGGGGAAAAAGGGTCTCCTCCAGTAGGCACTTCTCCAGAAAAAGTGCCCTGAGGGAAAAATGCTTCTCTGGAAAAGGAGCCAAAACTCTCACACTCTCCCTTCTCTTCTACCTTCCTCAGACACCTTCCACAAATGAAGTGGGAGGTGTCTGAGGAAGTTGTAGTAGGGAGTCCTGGGAGATGTAGTCTCCTGGGCTTAGTATATTTCAAAATGCACACCTACTAGCATGTCCACTTCATTCACAAGACTCCTGGCTACGAGCAATTCTCCAGAGACACAAAAGACACAACTGAGCTTAAACAACTGTGAAGATGAAATGCAGAAAAGATCTCTAACAATAGGACAAAGAACCCATGGACCACAGTCCCACTGCCAAGCAAAGCACCAAACTTTAAAGTTCATAATTAACATTCTTAAAGAGACGGCACAATATATTTCATTTCAAAAAAGATTGTAGGAAACAGAAACAGAATTAATTAAACACAAAAACCAGAACATAAAAAGAATTTTGACAAAGCCTCAGGATAAATCACAAAGTAAGATAGCAGAAGTGTTTCATTTTCAAAAAGGAAAATTTCTTCTTCTTGTACTTGCACTTGCCAGATGAGACATTTAAATGCCCAGTGCCTTAAAAAACCAAAATGGATAGAGAACCAACTTTAGGCAAGACACATTCAAGGACTTTTAAACAATTTTCTGTCAAGAAGAGTAAAAACAACAGATAATCCCAGAATAACACAAATTTTAAAGCATGCTTACTCTATGTTAAATGTGGTCTGTGTTTAACCCCATTGTTGTCCTCCGTCACTGTCTTGTCTTGTGTGCACAAACAAAAAAATGGGGATTGAGTAAAAAAAGAAATCTCATTCTCCCTGCCTGGGATTCTCTGGTACATGGTAAGGTAAACCTCTTAAACTTTTAAGACTATACAGAACTGATAAAAGACAAAAAAGGCTCTCCTCTTTCTTAGCTGGCCACCAAGGCAGGGAAAGAGGGTAGATAGACTACATCAACAGAAGGGAAATTTGATCCTACAATATCACTGGACTTTCACTTAGATTCAATTTTAAAGATTAACATATATAACTGGAAAAACTACTAATGATTCTGAAATGTACTTATGGTATTCAAGGTCGAAAAGTATCTATCAAGTTGTACAAAACTTCAGATAAGTTTAATTCTATACAAAACTAAATGGTGAAAGAATTGTCTATTGTCACTAGGATTTGAAATGATTAATGGTTACAGATTTGAATGTTTAGTCATACCTAAGATATCTCAGTCAACTGAAAACTGGAAATATAATGTTTTCTCTAATTGCTAAGGATATCAATAATTTAATCTTTAAATGAGAATGTTAACATATTATTTTAATGTATGTACTAGAAAGCAACAAATGACCTTACAATAACTATTAGAGAAATTTTAAAGTTGTCAATCTGTAAATGTGATATAACACAGGTACTAAGAGTTTAACATGTATTCAAATGCCATATGAAGGTTTTAAAACACACAAATTCAAAAAGAGAAGAAAGAGTTAAAAAGAGAAAGTTGTTAGTGAAGGATTTTTTTTTCTTTTTCACTCCTTAGCAATATATCAACAAAGAAATAAATCACAGCAGCACAGCTTTGGGAAAAAGTGCCTATAATAATTTTTTCTGGATTTAAAGAACCAAAATAATTTTTTAAAATTGTATTTATTTAATTGATTAATTTAGAATATTTTCCATGGTTACATGATTTGTGTTCTTTCCCTTCCCTCTTCTCTCCCTCTCCCATAGCCAATGAGCAATTCCACTGGGTTTTACATGTATCATTGATCAAGACCTATTTCCATATTATTAATATTTGCAATAGAGTGATCATTTAGAGTCTACAACCCCGATCATATCCCCATTGTACCATGTGATCAAGCAGTTGTTTTTCTTCTGTGTTTCTACTCCCATAGTTCTTTCTCTGGATGTGGGTAGCATTCTTTCTCCTAAGTCCCTCATAATTGTCCTGGGTCATTGCATTGCTGTTAGTAGAGAAGTCCATTATGTTCAATTGTGCCACAGTATATCCAAAATAATTTTTTTTTTTTTACAGACCAACTTATAGAACTTGACAAGAGACCAGAAACTGGAGATCAGACTCTTCTCCCTCTCTTTCCCCACCTCCCCTTTTTCCTCTACCCAGTCCACCCTGGCCACACAGTCACAGCTCCAGTCACACAGTGGCTTCAATGCCGCTTCACCCCCCATCCTCTTAGCCCCACCACCGTCATCCATCAGTAGCCTTTCTGTTGATTCCCTTCACACAGCATAGAAGACAACACTGGAAGAACAGAGAGGAAGTTACTGATCACAAATCAAGCTAATTATTTATTGGAATAAGGATTCCATTATTCACATAAATTAGAAACAGCATACCTATGATTTTAAGCAAGCAGGACTAAACTATTAAAGAATTTTCTAGAGAAGCAAACCTGTCTCATCACAAACTAATTTTAATAAGAATTTAAAGATAGGAAGACAAAGTTTTTTTTTAAAAATAATCATAGTAAAGCAAAAATAAATAAGACAATAATGTTTGAGATTATGAATTATATATGAATGAAATCAGAACACTAATAAGAACAAGTTTTTCTCTCAACTGTAATGTGAAAATCACACCGCTAGGATATTTTTTAAAAAAGTAATAATGGGGAAAATGATTAGATTCCCCTCAAAGACAATGTCATATTCACACTCAACTTTTTAATGAGAACAATCTAAATGCTGCTATGAAGCATTTTCATGATTCAAAAAGCAGTGAGGACTATGTTATATGGATGGACACTTTAACCAATTTATGACAAGACCCCAATCCACTAATAACCTGGAGTACATAATCACTTATATTCTTTCAGAGACAGCTGAGAAGCCAGTGTGGGTGTCTCATCTTACAGAAAGACTGAGGAGACTATAGCCGAGAGACCACCAGCCAGCACAGACCAACGATCAAGAGGACAAGAGAAGCAGATGCCCACCTGGAATGAAGTCAAAGCATCAGCATGCAGAGCTGTACTCATGGGTACAGACGATGATGTGACACTTGGAATGGTTTTTTTGACAATGGTTGTGCTATTAAGCATGCCAGAGACACAAGCAACTATTGGGCTTGCCCTCCATCTTGCGTGAGGCCCCTGACATATTTTGACAATATTAAGACTGATCATTCTTTAATACTATGACAAGTACAAGCTAATACATTGTACAATGACTCAACTACTATGACACTTAAGCTCTAGCCACCAAGATTCCTAGTCACTTAGTTGCATAAGAATAGGTGCCAAGGCCTTATTTAAAACTGCAACCTATGACAAGATGGGTCAGTGATAGAACTGGATGTGGAAAATGGCAAATGATTTATAACTTTTCTGTTAGAAGGTATGAGTAGCCTTTGCTGCCATACTCCATTCTATAGCTACTGAAGAGATATTAAGGGATTCTTGGAGCATAGCAGTCCAGTAACATTTCAATGGACATACAAGACTTATTTACAGTAACATTTCAATGGGCATATAAGATTCATTCACAGTAACACTTACAAGCTATAAATGCAACAATTTACTATATTGAAGATAATAAGGTTCTTAATGCAAACACAAAAGCAATAGCAGATTCACTGCTCAATATGTTTAAGTCTCAATTTTTTTGGAAAAACTCTCAGATTCTAGCACATATTATTCTTGTTTTTGTTATAGGTATAATTTTATGTATTCTATGTATTGTATATATCATTATATGTATAATCTCTTTCTTTTTCCTTTACTATTTATTGGCCTCACTATTTAACAATGTCAAGACTTTAGTGCATAATATATACCCTTTTAAAAATAAAAGTATGTGAGGACCACTAAGGAAAGAAGCCATGCTTGCCTGATTGTCCCAATCTCTCCCACAAAGGCACTGCTGCTCCCAGCCAAAGGTCATCATTAAACTCTGAGTCCCCCCTCACTCTGAAGAGCAAAGAAATCCTTGTAACATCATGACTGAAAGTACCAAACCTGCCTTTCCCTAAGAACAGATTAGCAGTCACTATTTCTCAACTTGTTTACATCTGTAATAGCAACCCTGGTAACATTCATGTGTGAAGTCATTTTCATAAACATTATCCTGTGGGAAAGTAATACCCCCCCCCCAGAATGTTGTAATGCTTAGCATTCTATATATAGTATTCCTATAAAAGTCTTTCTCTTTGTCATAATAAACAAAGATCATAGCCCCCCATCATGGTGCTGTGATTCTTCCTCTGGGTCCTTCTCAGGCATGCTGGCCACAATCTTCCCTGTCCTTCTTTCTTCTTATCTCACTCTTTCTCTCTAGCTGCTCATCTCCCTAGAAGGCTCATTCTCACTCTCCACAGCTACAATGGCCCTCAGATCTAATCACTCATCACCAGGCCTCCCACACATGTCCTCCGACATTCTGAGTTTGTCCACATTCTCTAGTCTGCTGATCCAAGACTCCATGTCTCTGGTCCCTACACATCCTTGGGTACCAGGTGGTCTAGACGTAATAAGACCCAGGCCTTGCTAGAGGATGATTTACAAGGCCTTTCCTGGCTAATTCACACTGAGTAGTGATCTGAGGGGGAGAGACCACTGTGGCTTGGGGAAGGTTTTATGAAAAGAATGAAGATTGGTCTAGAACTTGAGATAGGATTTAGAAAAAAATAAAGAAAAACATAAATGGAGGAAAGCAAAAGGGTTTAGAAAAGTATAATGAGGAGGTACAAATGTCTCTGAACAATAGACCAAGTCACTTAATTCACTTCTCTTCATTTTTCAGTTTCTTAGTCTATAAACTGAGAGAGCTAGATGAACTAGCTCTGAGATCCCTTTCAGTTCTAAATCTTAGGGTCTTAGCTTAAGAGTAAAATGCCTAGGTTTGGAGGAGAGAATTGTGACCCAGATAGAACCACTGAGGGGCAGCAAGGTGGCACAGTAGATAGAATGCTAGATCTGGAGTCAGGAAGACATGAATTCAAATCCAGCCTCAGACATTTACTGGATGTGTGACCCTGGGCAAGGCATTTGACTTTGTTTCAGTTTCCTCATTTGTAAAATGACCTGGAGAAGGAAACCAAGCCTCTCTTATATCTTTGACAAGAAAACTCCAAATAGGGTTATGAAGAGTCAGACATGACTGAAAGAACAACCACAACAAAACATCACAACCACTAAAGGGCCTTTGCTCATGGTCTCTTTTCTTCACATCTTCTGTCCTCAAACATTTTTCTTTTTCCTTCCTTTTCTACATTCCTTCCCTTCTCCAAATCCCTTGCTTCTTATCCCTCATTGATTTTTGCCCTGCTTGCATCCTTTGATATCAAGGATAGAAGATTCCCACCACTTGGCTGTATTTGTCATTCCTTCTCTTTTTCCTCCCTTCCTCACCTCGCCTTCCTCCCGTTGTGTCTGTTACTATAGGTGTATCCAGTGGAAATGGAATCTTAGTTAGGTTAACTTCACTAGTTGTCCTATTCTATTACCCTATTATGACTTGGGAGATAGAGATTCAGAATGGGGGCCACCCATATAATAGAAAATGACAGAAAAATGCAAACAACCTCACCTGGTATTTAAGGCCTTCTACAATCCGGTCACAACCTACATTTCTCATTAATTTTATAATCTTCTTTATAGGGGGCCATGCCTCTATATGATTTTTTGGGGTCCTGAGCGGCGTGGTGGCATAGGATGGTTAAGGCAGGAGAAAGAAAATGAGAACAACTAGACTAGTGGTTAGCCCATGCTGTCCCAAAGTCTGTGGGCTTGGGAGTTTATTATATACTGGTTTCAAACAAAGAACACAGCTATGAAGGGGTAACAGATCATACATAACCCATTAAAGTCTAAAGAGTAAAGGTATAAGTACCAAGACAATGGCCAAATTCCAACCATCAATTAGTAGGGATAATTCTGGGAGAGGAAATATTTTTATGGAGATGCTCACTTATTGAGTTCTATCTTCCAGGATTATAGGCACCTGGACAAATAAAGTCAAGACTAAAAGCACCATACTTATCTAAGTATGCAGACTTATCTTAAGTAATGTTTGTTAGGGTTCAGGCTTCTTAATTATCAAGGAGAGGAATCATTAACTCAGTAGATGCTGGTCTGCCACTTCAAAGTTTTCCAATAGGAGTTCTAAGAAAGGTGGGGATCAAAACTGAGTCAAAAGAGGAGCCTCAGATTTTTATCTTAGATGGCCCATTCTGTCTGCATTCCTGACATGCAGTGCAGAAAAATCATATACACAGTTTTACTTGCCGATGATTTTGTAATGGGATCCAGATAAAATATCTGTTACAGACTCTGTTTCTCTAAATGACTCCTAATAGCCTCTTGGAGGGATCAAGTTGATTTTGGATTAACCTACCTGCTGGTACCAGAGCCTTTTGGGGCTCAGGTGACCAGGACCAAACACAAAGACTGCCTCAGCCTGGATTGGTCACATAGGGAATCCAGATAACAGGCCCTAAATTTGATCCTATTTCTCCAAAGGCTTTAATACATAGAACGGCTTCCCACACTTCTTCATACACCATGTTATAACCAAATTGGACTACAAATTGTTCCCTGAGTTTGACCTATTTATTACCTTCTACTTCTATTAATTTGTACAGATTGTTGTTCATGCCCAGAATATGCCCTTTCATTCATCATTTTACTAGCTTCCCACCAGAAGACTCTTAAAATATTTTTGATTCAAGGTTCAGATAAGGTATTACCTCCTCCATGAAACCTTTTCCCCTGTATGCCTCCTCCTATCTGAAAGCATAGAATTCTTTCTTATTTCCCTAGAACACCTTATCAGGTTTTCTGTTTTACCTCTGCCACATTTTACCTTTTATCACTTTTATTTGAATAAACACATGCCATATCCCCTCCAAATAGACTAAAAGTTCTTTGAGGCCAGAATTGTGTCGTTTATTTTTTGTGTCTACACCACCTACCATGGCCGTTGCATGTATGCCAATGTTTCAAGAATCTCCCCATTATCTCACCACTGTGGACATGCTATCTTCTGATGCATATCAGTCTCTCTATGACATGATAGAATGTCTTTGAGAACTTCTGTGACTGAAAAATGCATCCCTCTACTTTGTCAGTCTGGGAGTAAGCTTCCTCAGCCTTTGTAGGACTTTGATCTTCAGGCAACAGACACACAGTATGTAAGAGAATTGTGGGAAGGCAGTGTGTAGAGGAAAGATTAATTAGGGGTGGGATTACTTTAATAGAGAATAAATTTGGAAAAGAAGGAGAATGAAGTTAAAGGTGAGCTGATTAATTTGGGAGAGAGAAATAAGTGTCAGGGAGACAGGCTAAATTCTGGAGAGGCAAAAGATGGACAAGAAAATGAATGGGAGAAAGAAGGAAGGATAAATTAGAGAGGAGGGAAAAATGGGAGGAGAGAATGTTTTCTGGTATGGGAAGGAAGTGAAAGAGACATAAAGAAAAAGAACATTGATAAACATTTTCCGAAATGTTAAGAAAGCTAAGCAATTACTAAGGATTAAGAATTCTTCAATGAAGTAGAACCTCACATAATGACAAAAATAACAATGAAAGTTATATAAACTTTTTGTTTAACTTTGTATTTCTTTTCTTTTTAAAGGTGTTTTTATTGATATGTTCTGTTTCTTACATCATCATGCTTTCCCCAAATATTCCTCCCTCATTTTCTCTCAGATAGCCACCTCACAGAACAATTTATTTTAGAGAGGGTGGAAAAATCAGTACAATTGAAAGAGTTGGAAAAAAAGGTGTAATGCGTTGACACTTATGGACTTTCCACCTCCACGAAAGGGTAGGTTGGGAATGTCTTCCTATATCTCTTCAGTCAAGTCCTGCTTGATCTTATTTTATTTTATTTTAATTTTATTTTTTTTTTACCCTTTTGACTTTATATGTAGTTGTCCTTTCCACTTACATTGTTGTAGTTACTATGTAGCTATATTATCTTCTTGTCGGGTTATTTCGTTCTTCTTTTCATGGAATTTTAGTCTTTTAAATAAAAGCCATGTGTTAAATATAAAAAAAGGAGTAGAAGGAGTACTGGGTGAGGTACTGTGTAAGCAGAGTCCATCTCTTCCATAGGCTGCCACCAGGGGGCGGACAAGACAGTATCTCAGAGACGCTCCCCGCGTCGTTACGGACAACAACCCAAAAGCAGAGGCTGTGAAACAAAGGCCTTCGAGAAGTCAGGCGATAAAGGTAGAGTGGACGTTACCATGGTCAGGACACGTGGCCCCGCACTGGGACCCCCTGTCCCGAGCCCGCGAACCTCGGTAGGCTTCTGTTTCTCCAGTATCTCCTTGGCTCCCGTGCCTATCGGACCCAGCCTTAGAAACAGAAGCTACTTCGAACCTGAGGTGCGTCAGAGTGGGAAACTGAAGGGTATGGAGAGTTAGCTTGGGGATGAATCTTCTCCCATTCATTCTCTCTTCTTTATTCATTTTTGCTTCCATTCATTCTCCTTCCTCAAATTCTCCTTTCTTTCCCTTCTTCTCTCTTCTCCCCTTCATCTGCCTCTCTGTCCTTCCTCCTCTAAGTTAGCCATCTTCCCCTTAATTTTTCTTTTCTAAATGTATCCTTCCTCATTCATCAAGCCCCTCCAAAATTCATTATTCTTCCCCCAAGATCATGAAGCTTTTCCTACCCAAAGATCATCTTCCTTTCCCCTCAGATTTCTTCTTCTTCTTCCCCAAATCACCTGCCTTTCCCCAAAATTCATACTTTCTCCAGTACATTACTTTCCCTCAGGTTCTTCTTTAGGAAATTTGAAGTCTGCTAAACCTGTCCCCATTCCTTTGACCTTTAAATAGACCATTAAGGTAGCCACCTATCTAATTGTCTTCCCTTCTAATTCCCCCATCAAGCCAGGAAGATAATCTCTCCGGACCATTCCCTCCTCCCATACACATAATATAAACATATATACCCTCAAATACTAGCCTCTCCACCTTGGCTTCTCCCAAGTACCACTTCTCCCTAATCTCAAAGTTTCCCTTATCTCCTCTTCCTGAGATCCCCAGTGATCAGTGTCCCAAAGAGACTGCCCTTCAGATCCCAGTGGTCCTGAATTCAGTTCAGTTCAGTAAACTTTTATTCTATTTTGTACCGTGTACAAAGCACTGTTTTAGATGTTAGAGGAGATACAAAGCTTAAATGTTCACAGTCTAAAGGGAGATGTGAATCAAATACACTTAATCTAATATGCAACATTATCTAAGGACTTTAGAGAAGAGACCATCATGAAGCAGACCATTTAGTAGTTGTTTGGATGATGTATGACTGCCTTCCCATTCCTCTTACCCAAAGTTAGGGCCTGGGGCCTGATACTGTATTGCTTGTGACATTGTCATTTAACTTTACACTCAGAGAGACAAGAACAGTATCTTCATCTGACCTGCGAATCCCTTTTAAAGTGAAGGAGACCGTACTTTATTACTCTTCATATCACCCTCAGCACAAAAAGAAGGAAAATAGTATTTAGATAAAGCCACAGCATCCCTAGCTCATCCCCACACCATCCTCACTCTCCCTCATTTTGGCTTTCTCTTGTGCACTTAGTGATAAAGGAGGCAACAAGACCCTGCTCCCTGTGACTGTTCATGTATCATTTTCAACTGTTTCTTTTGACTCCCTCATTTATAAAAATAAATCTCTATTCCCTGCCCCTCTTTCTCATCCTCATCTGCTCTTCCCTCCCCCCCATGGGCTTTATTGGTACTTTATTTCTTGATCAAAGATGGAGGGTATAGTGGGGATTCATGTTTAGAGGGGGGGAAAAGGGAGGAGAGGGACATTTTGTGATTCTGTTAGCTTCAGGCAAGGTGGTAAAGGGAATGAGTAAAAATCTATGATTTTATTATCTGATAAGGCTTTTGTTTCTATAACAGTGCTTCCTTGTTGACTTTGGATGTTCCTTTTATTTTCTAATATCCTTTGGACCCTTATCAACAAAGGCTAGGGAAAGAACTTCAAAAATAATTTATTCTTTGGGAAGAAAAAGACCATTACCTAGAATTCTTCCTCCAAGGAACCAAATTTCTATTGAGAACATTTCCTTGGTGAAGAAGATGAGGACAGTTAGAACTGGAAAAGTCTACCGACAGATCTTTGATGATGAGGTATGTTCTCCTCTCCACATCATGCTTTCCCCCAGCCCTGCCCCAATAATGCATATAGAACTGACAAATCAATGAATGCCAGGATGATAACTTTAATAAATCCATGATCTCAGTTGTGTAGTTATTCGTTCCACTAGTATGAACTGCTTCCTAGCCTCCTTGTACTCTGTATTTCTTATCATGTTTTTCCTCAAATCTTTCAAAGATTTGGAGTTCTTAATCTTTTTTGTGTCATGGACCCCTTGGACAATCCAGAAAACAGATGATAACCTCTAGATCTCTTTTCAGAATAATGTTTGATTTCCTACACTCACAACTGAATGAAATGCAAGTAGAAGTTAGTGAAAATAAAGGTGTTACTTTTCCCCATTTAAGTTAACAGACCTTTTAAAATTTATCCAAAATCCTCCCAGAGGGCCTGTGAACCCCAAGTTAAGAACCCCTGATAGAGAGAATTTGTCCAAAATATTGAAGATGATCTTTTGGTCTTCATAATACAAATGGAACACCATTAAACTACAAAGACAGTTCATCTGCCATCTCTCATTTTCCACATGAAGTTAGTTCTTTTCTAATTATATATGGCCTTAATAATGCTTTTCATTTTCATCACTTCTTGTATGCAGTTCACTTGTAGTGACTGCTGCAATATCTACCATGGATCTTTCCAGTTCCCATTGGGTTATATGGAATTTTGGTCTCTGGAGATTATGCAGCTTATCTCATGCTTTCTATCCATGTAGTCTTATTGGTGTTATGTTGGCATGGTATAGTAGTAGTTCAAAAGAAACTAATTTTTTTATGTTCTTGATTCAGATTCAAGTGTATTAATATGGAAAGTCAGAAAGCTGCTTTTCACGATTTAACTTGTCTATATGAAAAGAAACTGCTTTCTCACTTGGATTTCCCAAATAATTTTAACTTATATATGTATTTTCCTGATGGACAAAAATAGGGTAGAGAATTGCAATTTCTCTGAACCTCAATTTTTCCCAAATGGATTTTTTAAAATCATGTCTTTAAAATCCTGAAGATTTTAGATTTCTAACATTGATTCTATTATGGAATAGGTCCAGCTCGTTCGTTCCTTGGCAGAGAGTCGAAAAAAGGCATCAGAGCATCCCGGGTCTTTGAAGTCTGGAAAGATCCCCACAATCAGAGATGCTGAAATACAGCCAGGCCAACTCTTATCTTCTAGGCAACAAATGTGGGCTCAGAGTCTGCCTAATGACAAAACCACAGAAAATCCTGTTTTGTTCAGGTACAATGGGAGTACTGTCTTGTCAGATTTTCTATTTCCACTTTCTTACTACTTACCAAGCACATTTATTGATGATATTATAGGGCATTATATTAGGCATTTATTAATTTTTTGTATTAATTTATTGAATATGTGTTAGATTAGTTAAATTAGACACAATTGGAAACAAATTTTTAGAATTTTAGGAGTTAAGTGGCAATTGAGGCTAATAGTCAAGTTGAGTTGGCAAAATATTTGTTAAACACCTAATAGCATATGACACCTTGCTCTTTGGATACAAAGAAAAGTAAAAGATGATCCCTGCTCACAAGGAGCTCACAGTCTAATTGGGGTGACAACATGCAAATAGCTATGTGTAAACAAATTATATACAGGATATATTAGAGATGATCCACAGTAGGAAGGTGGTAAAAAGAATATTGGAGTTGGTAAGCATCAAAAGGCATGGGTCTGAGTGGTGACTTACTAGGCAAATGCTCTTAGAAAAATCTCTACAGAATTCTCTAAGCCTCGATTTTCTCATCTATAAAATAGGGAATAGCAGTAATGTTGCCTAGTTCATCCTTCATCCTTCTCCCCTCAAAGCTCTCTCTTCAGCTATGCCTGTGTTTATGGTACTGTTAGGATAATTGTCCATTCAGATTCACTAAGTTTCCATCAGTGAAGCTCCTTTTAAACATTTAGAAAACTTTGTTTTATTCATTATTTTCTGATTACATTAAACATTTTTTACCATTTATTAAAAACAAATTTTAATTACAAATTATCTCTCCCCCCCATGATGCTTGGTGAGCAATATTATATTGTCTATGTATGAGATCATGCAATATGTTTCTATAGTAACCATGTTGAAAAAGACACACACACATCTAAAACAAGAAAAATAAAATGAAAAAAGAATGCTTCAATCTACATTCTGAGTTCATTAGTTCTCAGTTCTCTCTTTAGAGGTGGTTAGCATTTTTCATCACGAGACTTTAGGATTTATCTTGGATCATCATTTTGATCAGAGAAGCTAAGAACTTCAGAGTTGATCATCTTTACATATTGTTGTTGTTATGTCCAAGGTTCTCCTGGTTCTGATCATTTCATTTTGCATCATTTAAGACTAAGGTTTTAATGAAGTTCCTTCTATCCGGCATAGTTAGATAACACATGAATTTGGGGCAAAAAGCACTTTATGATCTCTATTTCTAAATATATATAGTACTTCCTTTATCTATCTATCTATCTATCTATCTATCTATCTATCTTATATATGTCATATGTGAAGTACAATATCCCACAAATTCCCAAACTGCTATGGGTAAAAAGAACTCTTCTGGAAAGCACATTATCTGACCACTGTATCCCAACTGACATACCTTTCATAATTCTATCACTAAGCCTTTCAGCAACCAGCCAAGCTTCATTACTACCCCACTCCACTTCCAAAAATTGCCACTTGCTTCTTTGTAGAGTAGCTGCTGTCCCCTGCCATGGGACATCTCTACAGAGCTGCTAATCTCATTTGTGGGAGCTATTTCCAACAGTGAAGGGAATGAATGCTCCTTTGTGAGGCTGTTTATGCTGGAGGGCTCTTTAAATTTTGTTTTTGTCAGGCCCATAGCTGCACCCAGCTAGCATAGCAGAGTCTTTCAGACGACAACCTTTCATATTTCCCTTCCATAGGAATTCTCAAGGTCTACTCAACATTTATACTGGGGCAAGAAAATTCTTTTCAGTTCAGTTTTTGGCAGCTAGAGACAGTTCTGAAAACAACCCTTCAGTGTCTCAGTAATTACTCAGTAATGCTGGAGCTAGTGAATTTTGATTTTTATTCCTTCAGTTATACCCATGTTGTCTTACTTTAAAAATAACTCACATTTATATAACACTTTATGTTTTATAAGTATTTTCCTTACAAAAACTTTCAAAATAATTAGTAAGACTATTATTATCCTTGGAGGAGCTAGGTGGCACAGGGGATAGAGTGTGGGGCCTGGAGTCAAGAAGAGTCATTTTCCTGAGTTCAAATCTGGCCTCAGACATAAACTAGTTGTGGCCTTGGGCAAGTCATTCAACTCTATTTGTCTTAGTTTCTTTATCTGTAAAATAAACTGGAGAAGGAAATTGCAAACCACTCCAGTATTTCTGCCCAGAAAACCCCAATGGGGTCATGAAGAGTTGAACACTACTGAAAAATGACTGAAAATTATTTATCTCCATTTTACAGATAAGAAAACCAAGGCTAAGAGAATTTAAATAATTTTTCCAATGTCACATGGCTGGTAAATTTCAGGACTAGGATTAGATTTTATATGTCTCCTGACTCCAAGTCCAGCACTCTTTTTACTACACCAGGACATCTTCCTCACAAAGTGGTTGGTTTTGTTTTGGTCCAGATCTATATTTTATCCATGTAGGAGACTTCTATCATGGAAACTATTTCCACAGGTGTAGATCAACAACTCATCTATAACTATTAATTTTAGAGTGTTACCTGGGGTCACTAAGAGGTTAAATGACTTGCCTAGGCAAATATGGGCCAGAGGCAGATCCCGAGTCAAGGATGGACCTCTTATCCACTACCTACTGCCACCTTACCTCCTAGATTTATTTAGCATCAAATAGATTAAATTAATTATCAATTAGATAAATTAATTTGGAATCAAATATAAAATAGATTTAAAAACCATAAAGCATTATCCATTGCTAGCTATTGTTTTTTTCATAGCTCCCATCCTAAGAATTCCATTTGAAACCAGTGGGATTCTGATTTAGGTTATTAACTAAGCCAGTGGTGGTGAACCTATGGCACATATGCCAAAAAGAGCATGAAGAGCCTTCTCTATGGGCATGCCTGCAGTTGCCCTCCAGAGTTCATTACTAGAAAGCCAGAGGGACTCAGCGTGGAGCTGTTCCCATGCACCTGAGGACATTCCTCACATCACCCACCCATCTGCCCCAGTGCTTGCTCTCTCCCTTGTAAGGGAGGAGGGGGGGAAAAGGAGGTATGGCACTTGGTCTTTGGGAGGGGGAAGGCACAGCACTCCATCTCTAAAAGGTTCACCATCACTGACCTAAGCTAATGCCATTTCAAGGTGCTCTACATTAGCCATCTTCAGTAGGAAAACTCCCTGAACCATACTATGTCTTTCCAAAGTTACCCTGATACTACTTTTGATAGATAGATAAAGTCTTTTATTTTGCTTACTATTGTGTGAAATTAACATAAAAATATAACATAGAAGGCACATGCACATTAAGATAGGTTGCAGGGGCCTAGAATTGGGAGGTCCTAGGTTCAAATCTGACCTCAGACACTTCCCAGCTGTGTGACCCTGGGCAAGTCACTTGACCCCCATTGCCTAACCCTTACCACTCTTCTGCCTTGGAGCCAATACACAGTATTGACTCCAAGATGTATGAAAGGAAAGGGTTTAAAAAAAAAAGATAGGATGCAGGGTGACAGTGCAGTTTCTAACTTCTGGAATTTTTTACCCTTTGACTTGGTGGCATCTTGTGATTATGTGCCTGGATGTCAGAACATATGACCCAGACTGTCCAATTAAAAGCCAACTAGGTGTAACATCACGGGCACTCTGAGAGCTAGGACAAGTGGGAACTCGGGCTCTTTGGCTTTGGTCCCTCCTTGAACTAAAGCCTGCTTCTTAGCTGGCCTTAATTTGTCTGGTCCAACCATGTGGTTATCTGGACCCGATGAAGCATCAGCAACACAGCCAAATACTTGGATAGTTAGGCTGGTAATATGTTCTTTTTTCTCTCTTTTTCTCTTTACTAATAAATACTTATAAATTTAGTCTCCAAGATTAACTTTTATTTGTTATACTTTGTACTAGGCACTGTACTAAGTACTGGAGATAGAGATACAAGCAAGCAACCATTACCCTTACAGAGCTTGCATTGAAGTAGGGAAGAGAACATATAAAGTGGAGTCTGAAAGGAAGCAGTTGAGAGCCTATGACCAGGGAGTGAGACTGACACCTAGGGTTAAGAGGGAGAGTCCTTCTTCCCAGTAGGGAGATAGTAAGGATGAAGGCAGTAGTGGAAGTGGTATGGTCTAATAGCAGAACACTGATCTAATTGTCATTGAATATCCTTATTGGAATAGGTGCTACAAGAGTCCTCTGCTGGGTTACAATCTTAAAAGTTTGCAAAAAGGGGGCAGCTGGGTAGCTCAGTGGATTGAGAGCCAGGCCTAGAGACTGGAGGTCCTAGGTTCAAATCCGGCCTCAGACACTTCCCAGCTGTGTGACCCTGGGCAAGTCACTTGACCCCCATTGCCTACCCTTACCACTCTTCCACCTATAAGTCAATACACAAAAGTTAAGGATTTAAAAAAAAATTAAAAAAAATTTATTAAAAAAAAAGTTTGCAAAAAATGTTTTAAATTTTTTAAAATTAATTAATTAGTTAAGAATATTTTTCCAAGGTTGCATGATTCATGTTCTTTCCCTCCTCTCTTTTCCCCCCTCTCAGAGCTGATGAGGAATTCTACTGGGTTATACAGGTATCACTGTTCAAAACCTATTTCCATATTATTCATATTTGCAATAGAGTGATCATTTAAAGTCAACATCCCCAATCATATCCCCATTGAACCATGTGATCAATCATATTTTTTTTCTGTGTTGCTACTCCCACAGTACTTTCTCTGGCTGTGGCTAATGTTCTTTCTCATAAGTCTCTCAGAATTGCTGCTAGTAGAGAAGTCTATTACATTCAATTATCTGTTGGTGATGGAATACTATTGTGCTCAAAGGAATAATGAACTGGAGGAATTCCATGTGAACTGGAATGACCTCCAGGAATTGATGTAGAGTGAAAGGAGCAGAACCAGGAGAACCTTATACACAGAGACTGATACCCTGTGGTACAATCGAATGTAATGGACTTCTCTACTAGCAGCAATGCAATGACCCAGGACAATTCTGAGGGACTTATGAGAAAGAATGCTATCCACATCCAAAGAAAGAACTGTGGGAGGAGAAACACAGAAGAAAAACAATTACTGGATCAGATGGGTTGATGGGAATATGATTGGGGATGTAGACTCTAAGTGATCACCCTAGTGCAAATATCAATAATATGGAAATGGGTTTTGATCAATGACACATGTAAAACCCAATGGAATTGTGTGTCGGCTATGGGAGAGGGTGGAGGGGAGGGGAGGGAAAGGACATGAGTCTTGTAATCATGTAAAAATATGCTAAATTAATTAATTAAATAAATTTCCCAAATTCAATTGTGTCACAGTGTATCAGTCTCTGTGTACAATATTCTCTTGGTTCTGCTCCTTTTGCTCTGCATCAATTCCTGGAGGTTGTTCCAGTCCACATAGAAATCCTCCAGTTCATCATTCTTATAGCACAATAGTATTCCATCACCATCAGATACCACAATTTGTTCAGCCATTCCCCAATCAAAGGGCATGCCCTCATTTTCCAATTTTTTGCCATTATAAAAAGCGCAGCTAGAAATATTTTTTGTACAAGTCTTTTTCCTTTTTATCTCTTGGGGGTATAGACCCAGTAGTGGTATGGCTGGATCAAGGGATATCTTTAGAGACCTTTGGGCATAGTGCCAGATTGCCTTCCAGAATGGTTGGTTCAATTCACAACTCCACCAGCAATGCATTAGTGTCTCAATTTTGCCACATCCCCACCAACATTTATTATTTTCCTCTTACTGTCATATTGGCCAATTTGCTAGGTGTGAGGTGGTACCTCAGAGATGTTTTGATTTGTATTTCTCTTAATTATGATAGATTTAGAACACTTTTTCCTGTGCTTATTGATAGTTTTGATTTCTTTATCTGAAAACTGACTGTTCATGTCCCTTGACAATTTGTCAATTGGGGAATAGCTTGATTTGTAAAAAATATTTTAAAAAATTCCGGTGATCATATTTGAGGTTCAAACTTTCTCTTGCTCATTGGTTCCAGAGAACTCCAAGATGCTGCCAGGGAAAAGGCTCGTGAAAATGAACACATGATTACTGTCCGAGAAGTCAGAGGTCTAACTGACAATATTGGTAAGCTGAAGATTTCATTACAAACCTGTTTCCTATGTTGTCCTGAATAACTTCTTGTGGGAAAAGACTTGCTTGAAAAACATATACATATTAAATGATTTTGTAAGAGTTTCTAAGATGAAACTATCCTTACACCTACTGTGCAAAGCAAGCAAAATAGTAATCCTGCTCTCATGAAGCTTATATTCTATTAAGGAAAATGACATATAAATCTGATCATAAATCAGCTGATCAAAGGTGGATTATGATAGTTTACTGTGTCCAGTTTCAAGCACAAAATATCAGCTGTGCTAGAGGGGGCAGAGCCAAGATCGCAGCTTAATAGCAACAAAAGCTGAAACTGCTTTGACAGTCTTTCCAAACCAATCTTGAAAAAGTACCTCAGAATGACAGGAATCAAAATCCAACAGCAAGATAGAGTGAGAGGACTGTCCCGTTGAACACAACTTGAAAGATAGGGAGAGAGAGTTGATTTTTATGGGATAAGGGGGAATTGGAAGCAAAACTACACGTAGAGGAGTACTGGCTGACCACCCCTACTCCACACCTACTGTGCTAGATTCAGAACCTGGGCATAGGCAAACTTTGGGATCCAGGACCTAGACTACACCAACAAAAGACCCACCCATTAAAGTCCTATTCCCTGTCACCAGCCCACAGTGAGGTCCCAAAGTTCATAGTGTTGGACACTTTCAAGCCTTAACAGCTGCACAAAAGACCTAGCCCCAGTGCGAAATAGCTTACCAGGTGAAACCCTGCAGTTGTGTTAGAATAACAAGAATGGAGTAATAACTAATGAACATGATTTATCTTTGAGTCTCAGAAAAGGAATTGGGTAGAAGGGTCTTTTTGTATCTCCTTTTAATGCTATACTTGTTCTTTATAATTTTGCAACATTCACTTTTGATTGTGTTGTGGTGGTAGTTTTTTCCATTTATGTTGAGGTCATTGTGTACATTGTTTCCTTGGTTCTACTTCATTTTGTATCACTTGATGGAAAACTTCCCATGCTTCTTTGTAGTCATCATATTCACCATTTTGTATAGGTCAGTAATATTCCATTACAGATCATTGGATTTTTGAGTTTTCATTTTAACAGCTGCTTAGTTTTAGAAATTTTATTACTCCTTACTGTTAAATATGGAAGACTAGACAAGTTTTTCTATCAAACATACCTGCAATATGGCAGATTAGAGGCAACCCAGTTGAACTTTTTCAACATTCCTCACTAAACAATTAAAAAATAAGGCCTCAAATCAAATTTTGGAGTGTCAGAACCAACAAAAAATCAGTCAGACATTTTTTCCAGTCTAAGAAAACTTAAGAAGTCAGCAGGAAAATTTTGTGACACTAAGATAGAAGCCTGTCAGTAGGTAGGGGGCAGCCCCAGCAGCAGCACCAGCAACATTGGGAGCTCTCAACCCTAGAAATAGTAAGAGGGTCAGACAGCTGGTAAGGGAATGAGGCAACTGGTCAGAAAGAGATGTGTGCCTGTTGTTGGCAATGGGTATTGCTAGCTGGTACTAGATTGGCAACTCTATTGCCCATACACAGTTTCAGGGTGGAGGGGAACAGTGTGAGTCAATTACAAGGGAACTAAGGAACTTTGGTCACAGTTCCAAGAGAAAGAGAAGTGTTGAGAGTTGCTGCCGCTACAAGGGACCAGGTGATCCCCAGTGAGCAAAATCCACCTTTAACAGAAAGTTCAAAGTCAAAAAATAGTCTGGGAAAATGAGCAAATAGCAAAAAATGTATTTGACCACAAAAAGCTACTTACCAGTGGCAGGGGAGATCAAGCTATAAGCTCAGAGAAGACAACAATATGAAAAAAGTTATAAAATTTTTTTCTAAGAAACTGCTAATTAGACTCAAGTCCAGTAAAAATCCCTAGAAAAATTTTAAGAGAGATGACTGGTAGAGGAAAAGTTGGGAAAATAAGTGAAAGTGATACAGGAAACTTATGGAAGGAGAATTAATAACTTGGTAAAAGAGGCATAAAGAATACTGAAGAAAATAATAAACTTAAAATATAGAATTGGCGTGATAGTAAAAGAGGTACAAAAATTCATTGAAGAGAACTCTTTAAAAAATAGAATAAGCCAAATGAAAAAGCATTACAAAATCCTACTGAAGGAAACAATTCTTTAAAAATTAGGATTGGTCAAGTGGAAGCTAATTACTCCATGAGACATTAAAAAAAACCCCTCAATAAAACAAAAAGAAGAATATGTGAAATACTTAATAGGAAAAACAGCTGACCCAGAAAATAAATCAAGGAGAGATAATTTTAAAATTGTTGAATTATTGAAAGCCCTGATAAAAGAAAGAGCCTAGAGATCATATTTCAAAAAATTATCAAGGAAAATTGCCCCGATAGCTTAGATTCAGAAGGAAAAATAGAAATAGAAAGAATCCACCAATCAAATCCTGAAAGAGATCCCAAAATGAAAATTCTCAAAAGAATATTATAGCCAAATTCCAGAAGTTCTAGGCTAAGGAGAAAATATTTCAAGCAGCCAGAAAGCAATAACTCAGACATTTTGGAGTCATAGTCTGAATCACCCAAGATTTGTCTGATTCCACATTAAAGGAGCAGAGGTCTTAGAATATGATATTTCAGGAAGCAAAAGGGTTAGGATTACAACCAATAATAATTTTTCTAGCAAAACTGAGTATGATCCTTTAGGGAGGAAAGTGGATATTTAAGGAAATAGAGGACTTTCAAGCATTTCTGATGAAAGACCAGGGCTAAAAAAAAATTCTATATTTAAATACAAGATTCAAGAGAAACATAAGGTAAATATGAAAGAATATTCATAAGGATCTAATTGTTAAACTGTTTCCATTATATGGAGAAAATGATACATGAAAAGCCTAAGAATGTTGTCATTAGTAAGGCATTTAAAAGGCATTTATATAAACAAAGGGTATGGATATGAATCATTTATGTTGGAGTGATCTCCAAAAAAAATGAAAGGGTGAAAAGGAGAGATACACTAGGAGAAGGTGGGGGGAAGGGAGAAGTAGAATGGGGTAAATTTTCTCACATAAAAGGCAGGCAAGGAAAAGCTTTTATACTGGGGTTCAGGTAGAGAAGATAAAAGAGAGGGCAGATAAATGGAGGCAGTGGTTAGAGGCAAAATAGGCTTTTGAAAAAGGATTAAAAAAAGAGAAAGCTGAAAATGAGATGGAAGGAAATATACATTTAATAATCATAACTATGAATGTGAATGGATAAGCTCACCCATAAAAGAGAAGTGAATAGCAAAATACAGCAATATGTTGTTTATAAGAGATACACTTGAAAGAGAAAGAGTCATAGAGTTAAAGGATTGGAGCAGCATCTAATACACTTCAACTGAATCAGGATCTCAGACAAAGCAAAAGTAAAAATAGACCTAATTAAAAGGAATAATCAAAAGTGCCATAGACAATGAAGTAATATAAACATTTTTAATAGTATCTCTGATACAGACAGGTCTCATTTCTCAAATATATACTGAGTATGGAACAGAGTCAAATCTATAAAAATAAAGCCACTCCTCAAACGATAAAGACTCAAAGGACATAAACTGGACATTTTCAGAAGTTAAAACTATCTATAGTCAGATGAAAAAATACTCTAAATCAGTATTGATTATGAGAAAGGCAAATTAAATCAACTCTGAGGTAGTACCACCTCACATGTCTCAGAAATGGTAAATGCTGGAGAGGATGAGGGAAAAATAGGTACAGTAATAAACCACTAGTGCAGTAGAAAACTAGTCTAACCATTCTGGAGAACAATTTGGATCTAGGCTCAAAAGGCTATAAAATTGGGCGTACTCTTGGACTCAGTAAGAGCACTACAAGGTCTGAGTCTCAAAGAGATCAAATAAAAGGGGAAAAGGCCATACATGTACAAAATATTTATAGAAGTTCTTTTTGTAGTGATATAGAACTGAAAATCAATGGGATGGCCAGTTGGGAAATATCTGATTATGATGGAGATTGTTTCAGAAAAATCTTGAAAGACATATAAACTGATGTAAAGCAAAGTGAACAGAACTAGGAGAGCATTAGCTATAATAATAGCAATATTGTAATAATCAACTCTGACACTTAACTACTTTGATCAATATAGCTACAAAAATTCCAAAGAACTCACGAAAACAAACAAACAAACAAACAAACAAACAAACAAACAAACAAACAAACAAACAAACAAACAAACAAACAAAAACCTCCTGAGAGAGAACTGATGAATCCTGAGTACAAATCAAGGTATAATTCTCTCAATTTAATTTTCTTGCTAATTTCAAAATAATGGCTAATATGGAAATGTGTTTTGCATGATTTCACAGGTATTGTTGATGTCATATTGTTTGCCTCCTAAGTGGGCTTGGGAAGGAGTTAGTAGGAAGAAGAGAATTTGGATTTCAAAATTTAAAAGGAAAAGAATGTTAAAAATCAATAATTTAAAATATTTTTAAAGGCTTAATCTGGAATAAAAAACCAACCTCAGTGATTTGACCTATAAAAGACTTTTCCATTTTCCTTATATAATTCATCTATGAAAACATAATTTGAGATTTAAGTTGATTAAAATTTAGGTTCTTTCAACTAAGGGATTTATTGAATTTGAAATCCCCTCCTCCCACTTCTACCCCAGAAGAAATGCATGAAGGAACATTTGAAACAATGGAAAAAAGAATGTCTGCAGACTTTTCTAAGCCAGCATTGAGAAGTGGTTCTTCTGACAAGCATATGACTGGAAACCCTGACTAATAGTCTTGTGATAATCCTCCTGAGACTCTCATACAACCAGATGTCTTGAGGAACAGCACCATTCATAGAAACCCTTTCCTTAGAAAACACAAAGAGGCTTCATCTTGGGCCAATCTAATTAGGCATTGTATTTAATCCTTAAATAAGCTGCCACTGGGTGTTTTATACTCTATAGCAGTGATTCCCAAAGTGAGTACCGCCCCCTGGTGGGTGCTGCAGCGATCCAGGGAGGCAGTGATGGCCACAGGTGCATTTATCTTTCCTATTAATTGCTATTAAAATTTTTAAAAAATTAATTTCCAGGGCACTAAGTATTTTTTTTTCTGGAAAGGGGGCGGTAGGCCAAAAAGGTTTGGGAACCACTGGTCTATAGACACTTTCCTGATCACAGAGATACCCACTTACCTGTATGCCTATCAAATTGATTGGAGAGCTCTCCTGATTTCTTTACCTTCCTATATACCCAAGAAAATCAGCAATAATAACTCAGATTCTGGAGAGACTGCAGGGTGCAGTGAAAAGAACACTAGATCTGGCCTTGAATCCCAGTTCTGCTACTTCCCACCTATGTGCCCTTGAGAAGTCCCAGAACCACTCTAGGATTCAGTTTGCTCCTCATCAAAATTAGGGAGATAGATGAGATGATTCTGCAGTCCTTTCTATATATGATCTCATGAAGCTCTAGGAGAGTTACCAAGACTGAAAGTCTTTAATTGTGGACCCAATAACAAATTACATGAGGACTAGCATGGTTAAATTTGGAAGGAACCATCACTGTGTTGGTTACACAGTTATACGTTTTTCAGCCATAAGACATGAGCCTAAAACATAGAAGAAGCATGCCATCAGATTCATAGTGATGAAATAATAATGCTTACCAGTGATGGGCAAACTACAGCCTGAGGGCCAGATGCAGCCCCCTGAAATGTTCTATCTGGCCCTGAGACATTATTCCTAATCTGATGAATACAATGAGGAGGATACAATACAATGAAACTTCCAAAGAGTTGCCTTAGAAACAGACTGACAGATGAGCATTTCCTTTCCCCTCTTTAAAAAGTTTGCCCATCACTGCCTAAGACTAAAATTTCTTTTTTTTAAACCCTTACTTTCCATGTTGGAGTCAATACTGTGTATTGGTTCCAAGGCAGAAGAGCAGTAAGGGCTGGGCAACGGGGGTTAAGTGACTTGCCCAGGGTCACACGGATGGGAAGTATCTGAGGCCATATTTGAACTGGGACCTCCCTTCTCTAGGCCTGGCTCTCAATCCACCAAGCCCCCCCCAGCTGCCCCTTCTCCCATTTATTGTTGGAATTATTGGTTACAGTTATTATTCCTGAGTAAGCATTTATTATGACCAAAGGGAAATAATTTGTACTGGCTTAAGAGTGAATTTGTCAATTTCTCCACCAAAAGAAATAGATTCTATGAGAATTGTAATGCAAAAGATACAAGAGAGGCTTTTGCTCTTGCGGGGGGACAAGTGAAAACTTCTGGCAGTTAGAAGACTTAGAATTCTGAGAGTTATCAGTTGGTCCCTGAGGCTTGAACAGAGCGGAAGGACTAACTAGAGCTCTCCTTTGACTTTCATTTTTGCTTTTGGCCTGTACTTTGTTTCTGGACTATTTAAACCTAGCTAATTTCTCTGAACCTCTCCCTGACCTTCTCCATATTATTTCCCTGTTACCCTGCCTGTTTTCCTGGGGCTCTGGGAGGCAGGGTGGCTTTTGGGTTTTTATTGAATAGACTTTGTGGGTTTAGTTTTCCCCAATAGGCAACTAGGACATCCTTGAATTCAAACTATCCCTTTAGTATACCCTCTACTTTAAAACAGCCAAATCTTCCCTGGCGGAGAGAAGCAGGTCCTCTCTCAGTCTAACCCATTCCTTTGACCCTCCCTTGTCTTGAGTTTCTCCCTAGCGGCTGTCAGAAACCCCAGAAATCCCTTTCTCCTTCCTGACCAACTGTGAACATTAAATAAATCCCTTTGTTACCTAATCAAACCCTCTGGAGATTCATTGTATTGAAGAATTAGGCAAGGGTTGAAGGGAAAGGAATTGTTATCTTTATTTTCTGAGGGAAACTGGAGGTATCCATCTTGGGAGGAAGTAGTTGCCCAATGCTTCCTCCTGAATCCCTTCAGTTTCACTGACAGGGAGGAGCCTCATGATTCCTCCTTTGAGGACTTGAGAAACTGACAAGAAAGCCCTCAAGTCAGATTCAAACCACTTCTGACTGGCCTTATTCTTTGTGTCTATAAAGTACCTTTCCTGCCTATTTCCCCTTAGTAATCTCTGTCTCAAGCTTGAGTATCTAATCTGTGTTAGCTGCCTCTCCTGAACACCTCACCCTGTACCCTTACCATCCTAATACCGCCTTGTCCATTCCTCCCTAAACTCAGCCATCCCATTCATTCCTCTCCTATCATCTCAATCACCTTCTACCCCTCCGTCACTCAGCAAGAGAAGGAGAGCACCCCCCAACTTTAGTATCCTCCCTTTTTATCCATAACAGAATGAAGGAAATATTGAAACCATGAGACAACAAATGATTGAAAATTGAATGGACTTTACATTGGTCAATAAGATAGAAGATTTGGAGTGCAATTTTTTTGCATTTTATATGCATCCAAAAGAAATGTCTAGAGTCCAGCTTCTGTGTGGCCCGGTGGTTAAGAGCAATGGGCCTGGAACCAGAAAGACATGAGTTCAAATCCAGCCTCAAATGTTTCCTACCTGTGCTTCTTTGGTGATAATAATATATAACAGCTCAATCAGTAAAATTTACTTAGTTTTTATTCTTCCAAATTAAGTAAGGCTCACAAGATTTCGGGATTTGCTTCTGCAAGTGAAATTACCTATTTCTTTGGAATTCTAGGAAATGACATCATCAGAAAACAATGAACATTTCCACTGGATATACAGTTTCATATAGTGGGTATTTGCTACATAAATTGTTTCAATAAAGATGAATAGTGATTATTGCCATCTGAAATTCATGTACAAAATAGGTCTTCCTTTTCTAATTTCTGAAGTTGGGGCATTAAACATTTTTATTAGACCATGGTTTCATTCTGTCATTGACACATCTCTCTAATACTTTCTTAGCCCATTTTTTGTGCTTTCTTCTATAGTTTCTGAGAAGATTAATAGTGACATCATTCAACGGTTGGAAAAGATAAAAAGAGAAAACCACGAGTCCAGCTTGAAAAACCTATGGAAAGAAATATCAGAGATTGCGATGGTGAGATTTCATGCCTTGCCTCCCACTCCTCAATCTATCCTTCATGGCACTACCAGAACCAACCTTAAACATTGCTTTGCCCACATTGCCCTTCTGCTATTAAAAACCTTCCATGGCTCCCCACTACCAATAGTTTAAATTTTAACTGTCTCAGCTTGGCATTTAGGACCTTCCTGCATCCATCCACGGCATTACTCACTCTTTTCCTCTGAGGAATGTATTCTTCCCCTTCTCAGGTATGGCATATTTGTCTTTTTACTTATTTAAGTCCTATCCTGCATCCAGTCTAGTTTCTACCTCTTCCCTTGAGGCTTCCTTGCCTAGGCCTAAGGAATCTCTTCCTCTGAATTTCTAGAGGGCACATTGGGTATATACCCACTGAGCATGTAGCATATTGTAGCTCGTATTGTTATTTATTTTGCCATCAGGCACTTTCTAGCTTTTTGACCCCTAACCTAGTGATGGGCAAACCATGGCCCCTGGCCAGATGTGGCCCCCTGAAATGTTCTATTCTGCCTGGACAAATTATTCCTAATCTGATGAATATAATGAATAGGATACAATACAATGAAACTTCGAAAGAATTGACTTAGAAACAGACTGAGAGATGAGCATTTCCTTTCCTTTGGCCCCCTCTTTAAAAAGTTTGCCCATCACTGCCCTAACCTCTCTGTGCCTCAGTTTTCTTAATCTGAAATGAGGAGAGTTTGGACTCATGGCCTCTAAGATGAGGCTATGATCATCTGAATATGGGTGGACCAGCTAAAGAATGGAGGCCAAGTTAAATGTGATTAAAAAAAAATTTTTTTTAACCCTTACCTTCCGTCTTGGAGTCAATAACTGTGTATTGGCTCCTAGGTGGAAGAGTGGTAAGGGTAGGCAATGGGGGTCAAGTGATTTGCCCAGGGTCACACAGCTGGGAAGTATCTGAGGTCAAATTTGAACCTAGGACCTTCCATCTCTAGGCCTAGCTCTCAATCCACTGAGCCTACCCAGCTGCCCCCTAAATGTGATATTGATGGCTAATGGTCCTTCCCATTTGCTTAAGGAAATGGAATCTCTTATTATGGAACCTGGACAGGAACTTTTGACACAACTGGCAAAGAATGATGAAGAAACTGAGACTCTCTTCAAAGAAATTGAAAGTGATGTAGAACAAGAAACTTTTGAAATTCAGGTAAGAGCAGAGATAATAGGCCTCCGAGCCTGCTACAGGTACTTTGCCCTCCCCTTTGGCCTTTAGACCCTGCTGCTTCCATGAAGGCTTGCCCACTATGAATGTTCTATTTATGCCTTTTAAATTGGAATATTTCTGTTAATTTGCCATAAACTCCACTTTGCAGAATTTGTGGGAACTGTGGGATAAACTAAATGACAAATTCACAAATAGAAGAAAATGGATCAAGAACTTTGATGAAACACTAAGAAAGATTGAAGCCACCAGAGCTGAGAAAGTGAGATAAAGTTTGCATGGTTTCTCTCTACAGTGTGACTTCTTATTGTTGTGTGCAACAAGGCATAATGGATAAGGGTGCTAGACTTAGAGATAAGGCTATCTGAATGAAAACCCTGACTATCTGACTCTGGACAAATCATTTAAGATCTCTCAGACTCAGTTTCTTTATCTGTAAAATGGGAATAATTATATCCTTAGCAGTTACTTAGCAAGATGTTGAGTAGTTTTGTTGGGTTGTTTTTTTATGAGCTGGTATGTGTGTATGGTGCTTTATAAACATTAAAGCAGTATATTAATGACAATTGTAATTTTTTAATGTTCCATGGTAGAGAATTTGATAAAGTATTCATGATGTTGCTTTTTAACCCCCCCAGTTAGGAGAGGTGCTGAAGAAATACATGGACATTTTAAAAGATAATGCCTATCTCCTCTACCCTGATGTAGACAGGCTGATTCATAAAGAAGCTATGGTAAGTCAAGCTTTGGAAAGGGTAGTAACTTTCAAGGACATCCAAATCAAAAGTTACAGTAGTACCTCATCACTGGTGTCTGGTAGAAGCTGTTCCATATTTGTGAATTTTCCAGTAAATATTCCAGAAAATAATTATAACTTAACATTTATATAGTGCTAACCTTTATATATATATATGTATATATATACACATATATATATGTATATATATATATACATGTGCTTCACTAATATTACCTCATTTGAGATAATAACCCTGAGAGGTAGGTGCTATTTTATCTTACAGAGCTAAATGACTTTCCCAGGTCATACAGTTGGTTAAGTGTTTGAGGTTGGATTTGAATTCAGCTCTTCCCGATTCCTGCCCCACTTCTCTATTTGCTGTACCACCTAGCCACCCCAAATCTCAATGCTAACACATTATTTTAACTATTTGGGATGGAAGCCTTTCTAAAATATATATTTTACACTACTTTCTAGAGTGTTTTTGTTGCTGTTGTTATTGTTCAGGCCTGTGTTTTCATTGGTACAGGGAAGTTCTAGTGAGGAAATTCCCTCTACCAATGCAGATCAGATCAATTGTTCTTCAGCTTAAAGTCTTAGAGTTGTCTGAGGGCTCTAAATGGGTAAGTGACATGCTCAGCTATTTCCTGATTCTGAAACTCTTTCTCCAGCCACTACAACACATTGCCTCTCATATCCTCTAAGAGTTTGTTCAACATAATTTCTTTACATATTGACAGCATTACAAATATCAATTCTGTACTATGGGAGTATATTGAGATTCATAGAGTTATTCGACTCCCAGGGAGACAAGAATAGACATCACTAGCTTCTCCCCATAATATTCATAATATTCTCCCAGGAAAACTTTGATTCTTGCCCAGAGGGGAAGAAGGTGGATTGTGTCCAGAGGTTGGCCATTCTGCTGTTCTCAGAGAAAGTACTGGGTCAAATTATATCTGTCTGTTCCCTTAAATATTATTAGTCTTGGGGGGGGGTTTAATTTTTAGATTCGCTATTCTGATAAACTCCTGATTGCTATTCATTAGTAGAAAAGGAAGACTATATTTAAGGCTTGACCCCTTTCCCCATAGATGTCAATTCTCTAATGAACACACTATAGTAAATAGTAAAGAAATCCATTTGTCCAAATTGGTAGCAAATAAAAAATTAGAGATAGTATACATATGAAATATACACCAGGCAATACACAGAGCAAATGGGAGCAAAATAACTGAGTTTGACCAAGAGAATGAGTGTCAAGATTTCACCCAAGAAGTTTATTCCTTGAACTTTGTAATTTAGCAAGCAGGGGATAGGCACATGTCAGAGACTGTCAGGTCCTCTCATGTTGACTTCTTCTCAGAGGCTTTCTCTGAGACTTTCTCTCCCTTCAGCAACCTGAAGAGAGGTTGAATTTACTTACTATCTTCTCTTGATACTAGAATTTAGAAAATTCCAGGATCTTTCTTCTAACCCACTCTCACCAACTCCACCCTTCATGCAGAGCCAAGTCATTGATCTCTACCAATAAGGAGATATTTCTGTACCATTTGTCCTTTAAACTAAGGATACATATATCCGTACATTCGTACCCATGGATGTATACATGTATATTATATGTATACATATAATATATATAGAGATAGAGATAGGAATGTATTCTATTTTTTATTATTATTTATTCTATTTTTCTTTGTTGGATAACATAAACATAAAATGTTGCAGAACGGTAAGAGACCCAGAGTACTATAAGAAGCAACATGGTTCATTTCTATTAATCATACTTGAGTACTGTTATCTTTGGCCAATACTATAAACTATAAACATCTTTGGGACAGAAATATTAATTTAATTTATTTCATATAGGGGAAAGAGTTTATTAAAGATAAAAAGCCTGCTTAATTTCTTCCTTCCTCCTTTTTTTTTAACCCTTAAGTGACTAGACCAGGGTCACATAACTGGGAAAGTCTGAGGTCAGATTTGAACCTAGGAGCTTCTGTCTCTAGGTCTGGATCTCGACCCACTGAGCCACCTAGCTGCTCCCTCCTTCCTTCTTGCAACATGATACAGTGGAAAGAGCTCTGGAAATTGAGTCTGGGGAGACTTGGGTTCAAATCTTATCTCTGATACTAATTAATTATGTGATTGGCTAGTCACTCAATTTCTCTAAGTCTCAATTTAGTTATCTATAAAATGAGAATAATAATAGCTGTTGCTATAAGGATGAAATGAGATAATGTACATGTACTATGCAGCATATTGCAAGTCTTCTATAAATGTAAGCCTTCCTTTCTCCCTTCCTTCTTTCTTTTTCTCTTTCTTCCTCTCTCCCTTCTTTCCTTCTCTCCTTCTTCCTCTCTCCCTTCTTCCTTTTTTTCCTACTGTATGCAAGGCCCAGCCCTAAGTTCCATGAAGACTACAGAGAAGAGCAAGATACCTCTGCCTTCACAAAATTTTCAGAATCAAATATATTATTTTTGACAACAGATAAGTCAACTTAAAATGTTGCAGAATAGTAAGAGACCCAGACTAGTATAAGAAGCAACATGGTTCAGTGGGAAGAACACTGGATTTAGACTCAGGCTGACCTCAGTTCAAATTCCAACTCTATCACTTATCACTTGTGTGATTTTAGACAAGTCACTTATCTTCTCTTGGCCTCAGAAAAAAATGAAGCGGTTGGAATATATGACATTAATTTCCTTATCTGTAAAATGGAGTGGGAGGCATACAATGAGGTATTAAGGTCCCTTCTGATTCAGCATCTATAATTTCATACTCTAGAAGATCAGAGAGGAGGAGCTTTGTACCCAAGATCACTGTTCCCCATCTAACCTTTACAGAATATGAACCAAGCCCTACTGGGAAATCAAAGGGCCATTGCAAAATTGTTCATTAATATGATGGAGGCTAACCTAAAACAGGAAATCAGTAACCACAATAGGTGGCAAGATGTGATAAAACGCTGGAAGAACATGAAGAAGGATTCGATGATTCAGAATTTAAGGTCTGAAACTTTTTTTATTATTAGAAAATTATGGGGCCTTGGATAGCACCTGTACAGTCATTCAAACTCCCTATGCATTTGGTTATAAGGTAAGGCATTCATTTACAAAAGGAATAAATATCTTATTCCAGGATTTCTAAAGTATAATAAGAACTGCCATTTTTTTTTGGTGAGGATGGGAGCTATATATGACATTCTTTTTTAAATTCAATTTTATTTTCAGTTCCAAATTTTTTCCTCCTGCTTTTCCTTATCCCTTTGATTGAGAAAGCAAGAAAACCAAAACCCTTTATAAATATGTGTAGTAAAGCAAACAAATCTTCACATTAGTTAGTCATGTCAACAACAAAAAAGGGAATTCTGAGTCCATCATCTAACTGAAGATGGTTAGCATGTACATTATATTCTCTGTTCATTTGCATATGTAGTTAGTTTTTAAATATAAAAATGATCATATTAAAGATAGGATGTCTAATAAAAATAAAGGAGAAAATAAGGACCTTAGACACTGATTGTATGCTCAAATGAGCAATTATTTGTGGTCAGAACCTCCTTGCTAATATGGGTATTGGGATATAGGTGAGAAAGTGATGGTTGATTTTCTTTTTAATTTCTGGGAGTTGTATCTAAAATCTGCTTTGTTTCCTCTCTATTCCCCCACTTCCCTCCCCTAATATTTTTGTGTTCCTTAGGGAATACCTGGATACTGACAATGTCCAGAATCCTCCATCTGTAAAGAGGGAAATGGATAACATGATGAATGAGCTGGAAAGAATAAACAGTGAGAGAATGAGACTTCTCAAGTCAGTTAGGTATGGAGAAAGAATAATAAAATCATCTCTAATGAGTAAAATTATACAATCTAAACCAATAAGTGAAGTAAAATAATTATGAAGTAGGGAGGCAGAAGGAAAGGATGACCATAAAGAAATCTAGAGACTGTTTCTAAGGAAGGTAGTATGTGATGAGATCCAGGAGATTGGAAGTGGTGAGAATTCCTCATCCCTTCTCACAGTCAGGCTGATGCCTTGGTGCAAATGCACTGAATATTTTGGTCAATGATGACACAGGTGAAAAAGGGAGAAGGAGGAGGGGGAAAGTGAGGAGAGGGAAGAGGAAGGAGAAGAAAAGAGGAGAAGAAAAAGAAGGAAGAAGAGGAAGGGGAAGAGGAGGAGGAAAAGGAGGAAGAAGAAGAGGAGGAGGAGGAGGAAGAAGAGGAACAAGAAATGCATACTATATCAATTACAAATCATACTTCACTTGGGAAAAGAAAAAGGAAGAAAGGGAAGGAAAAAGGGGAAGAAAGAGAAAGGGGTGAAGAAAGGAAAAGAAAATGGGGAAGAAGAGGGAAAGGAGGAGATCATCATCTTTCTGATTCAGAAGAGAGAGCTATTAGGGTTGATCACAATTGAGAAGGTTCGATGAAATCTGCAACTTAACTTGATAGTGTAATGCAGGATTTGCAAAAAAACAAAACAAAACAAAACAACTTTGGCCCAGCAGGAGCGGGTCCCAACACCTGACAGTTTGAGCTGGGACTATAAATACCCCTGCTGAACCAACCTGGGGGTTCTGATTTCCTTGACCTCACCCAGATACCCAGCTACCCCTGACTTCCCCTTGGGGACCCCAGGAGGGGGAAGGGAGGTTGAAGGGAGGTTGAAGGGAGATTTGGGTTGTGGAACATGGGCAGGAAATTAGATTAGGTCAGCCTAGCAACAGGGACACTCCTACACCAAATCATCAACCTTATCTGTCTAGCTGGTGGATCACTTAACATCAGGGCAGTGGAAATTATCCCTGGCTGATGGGCTGGTTCCCTCAGCCTGATCTTCTAGGTCCATTGCCAACACTGGCCAGTCGCCCTTAGCAACAGCTTCTCCAGACCCTAAACGCTCTTTCCTCAGTTTTCCCTCCTGTGTTTAAATAAACCCTTAGCCTGAAACTGTGAGCTTCTGTAGTTAATTATAACATCAACCTGGGCTAAGGGGCTGAGGAGAGGGGAGAATAGCAACCACTTGACTCCAAGGAAGTTCTGGCCAAGCATCCATTTTATTCAGGAAGTGTGTGACCTTCACTTCCTGTTGGTTACTGCTTTCACTCCAGCAGGCAGGAGCTCCTCACTCTCCACCTTAAAGGAGCCTACAGACAGCAGGGGGACTGGCTGGGCATCACAGCTCAGGCAACACATCCCTGGCAGTCCCAAATCACCAGCTACAGTAGTTACAAGCTCCCTGGCCAGGTGACTTCACTGGTGCCACCAGTTCCCCTGTTATCAGCCACATTACCCCCTTATTACAATAGAGGAAAGATTGAGGGGTGGGAGTATGCCTTGGCTTCTTTCTGGCCCTTTAAAGTCATACTGTAAAGGGGAGGAAGGAAGAAAAGAATAAAGGAAACATTAAGCACCTACTATGTGTCAGGCACTGTGCTAAGTACTTTACAAGTGTTATCTTATTTCAGTTCTTATAACTGTGGGAGTAGGTACTATTATTATCTCCACTTTACGTTGAGGAGACTGAGGTAAATAGAATTAAATGACTTATCCAAGGTCACATAGCTAATAACCATCTGAGGCTGGATTTGAACTCAGGTCTTCCTGACTCCAGACCCAGTATACTCTATCCTTGGTTGATAGTACTTTCTACTAGACTATAGTAGTGCCTCCTTTAAAAAAAATACTTGTGGCATAATACAGTCAGTGCATTTGTACCAGGACACCTCCCTGATTGGGAGAAGGGATGAAGAAAATCCACCCCTTCCAACCCCCTTTGGAATTCATTATCTATTTCTTCCTGTTGAACCAAAGAAATGCCTAAGCACTTGAGAATCTTGTACTTAATCCAAGACTCATGGTCCCCCACTATTTGAACTTTTTCCAAAAGGCTTAGCACAATCTCATTTTATTAGGGTTGTTTGCTTGATTCCATTAAGGAAAAGTTTGAATTGTGGGAATGTACAAGCCTTTGAAGGTTGTTTCTTCTTTTCACAGAGATATTCTGCCTCCTTTCTACTCAAAAAATAAGTTGAATCAATGGCATGCTTCTTTTCAGGCACTGAATAAAGATTTAGGTAAGTGGTAATAATGGGGAATGAAGACTTTGGGGGTTTTCTTGACAACCCTATCCAAGAAGAGTAGAGAGACAGAATGATTTAGTGGAAAAGGTCTTAGACTTGGAGATGGGAGGCCACTTAGTACCTGTGTGACCTCGTAAATGAGGGGATAGGTCTCTGAGGTCCCTTCTAGGCTTTATGACCCTCCAAATGCCTGCTCTCTATGATTTAGCAGCAAGGCGATCTTTTTCAAGTTATTTCAAATCTCTATGCTTCTTCATCTGTAAAATGAAAAGATTGTTGACGTGGCCAAGTCAATCTTTCTGAGCCTCAATTTCTTTACTCACAGGATTATTGTGAAGGTTAAATGAGATTATCTGTTTGTGTGCATATTGTGGGTATGTGTCACCTGTGAAAGCGCTCTGTAAACTATAATGTCACATGCAATATAAGGTAATATTAATTACCAACAGCCCTAGAGAAGGACTTGGCTGCAGCAGCTGACCAGAAGCAACCTTGTTCCAGGCCCACCACAAGGTCTTCTACAACATTTTTAGAGACTGGAGACTTTACTATTCATTTTCCAATCATCATTCCCACCCCCTTACAACCCTTACCTTCTGTCTAAAAATCAATCCTAAGTATTGGTTCCAAGGCAGTAAGGGCTAGGCAATGAGAGTTAAGTGACTTGCCCAAGGTCATACAGCTGGGAAGCATCTGAGGCCAGATGTGAAGCCGGGACCTCCTGTCCCTTGGCCTGGCTCTCAATCCACTGAGCCACCCCAGCTGCCCTTAATCACTATTCTTAAGGCATCTCTTATCCCTGCCACCCTTCATCCCCTTTCCTGTAGCCAACCCTTAGGAACAAGCTGTTTCTAGGCCTCATTTCATCCTTGTCTTCCTCAACTTGACCCCACCCACGTTCTACTCCAACCCTATCTTCACTTTTCTCTATGTTCTTTGGAATTCCGGTTCCACAGTGCATAAACTCTCCTTTGTAGTAGATCTCTTTGTCTAGCACTCCTGCCTGCTAGCCCTCATTGAATCCCAGCTCCCTCAGATGACACTCCATTCTTATCTCCATCAGGCTCTACCTTCTGCTGTGTTGTTCCTAAAGGGAAAATCAGAATACTCCTCACTCCCTTCTGCTCCTTCCAAACTCTCCTTTTATTTCTACCACTCAGGGATCAAAACTGGAATCTAGTCAATCGAAAATTTCCATCTGATCGAAATGATTGTGGCTGTAAAATACTGACCACTGCTGCCTCCTGCCCACCTCAGATCACCTGCCTCCTTTTTCAGAATGCAACCACTGACTTCCGCTCTTCCACTAGGGAACTCCAATGTCAGCATGAATGCCTTCCTCAAAGTCCTAGCCTCCTTCTTCAGACTCCTTAAATCCGCCTCATCAACTCCTAGGGACAGTCACATACCAGACTTCACTGTAACCCACAAATGTTCCGCTACCTTAAGTAGAAAGACGTTCTTCTGACCATAACCAGCTATCATTTAACTTCTCTCCCTATGTCTCACCTACATTCCCTCCATCATTTAATATTTTCGCAGGCCTTTTTCCCTGCTTTTGACTTCAGTTTTGTTCCCTCAACCATATTGTTAGCCCAGGTCTATTTTGAGGGTCCTGGTCCCCGAAAGGAGCAGTTTCTTTCTATGGCAGGGTGCCCGAATGTGGAATTAATCCAGGAAAAACTCCAAAGAAAGATTTAGGCATAATTCCTAGTAGGTTAGATGCAGGTATTGGCTTAGGGGATAGAATGTTGAACCTGGAGTTGGGAAGGCTTAAGTTCAAATCCAACCTCAGACACAACCTCAGACCTGTGTGGTCTCAGGTAAGTCACTTAATCTCTGTCTGACTCAATTTTCTCATCTACAGATGAGGGTCATAATAGCACTTACCTCCCAGGGTGGTCGTGAGGATTAAAGGAAATAAATATTTGTAAAATGCTTTGCAATCTTAAAATGTTATTTAGATGCTAGTTATTATCATTATATTTATGTAAATATACTCATGTTCCCTATTAGAATATAAGTTTGCATTTGTATCCTTAGTGCCTGGCACATAGTGGGTCCTTAATACATGCTTCTTGATTGACTGTGTTTGAAATACTTGTGTAACTGTATTAAGAACAATTGATATTTGTGTAGTACTTTTTCTAAAGTGCTTTGCATACATTATCTTGTTTCACAATATCCCTGTAAGTGAGTGCTATGAATATCTTTATGCCCATTTTACAGATGAGGAAACTGGCCCAAATCATAGCTGCGTATCTAATCAAAGTCCAAGACAGGGTTTTTTTGTTTTTTGTTTTTTAAACCCTTACCTTCCATCTTGGAATCAATGCAATGTATTGGTTCCAAGTGAATTATGTATCTAAATGATACTTGGTGGTGTAGGGGATCTCAGATAGACAAGGCATGAATGTTAGGACCAGTAATCAGAAAGGCCAACAGGATAAATCTTACAGGATACCCAAATGATATAAAACAGGGTTTATTCAAGGTAAGGGAAGGAAGGAAAGGGAATTGGGCTGATCTAACTAAAGACTATAAAGACACCAAATCCAGTTGTTATCTTCTTCTAGTTGGTATCTACTCTGTCAATAATCTCTCTACCTAAAAGTCTCAGTTCCTCCAATACATACACTTCACTAACCAAATTCCCCCCCTTAGATGTTGACTAGAGTTGGAAAGGTTGGAGGGTAAGCAGGAACAAGGGCTCAAAGGGAAAAGATCTCACTGACAGATGGCTTTAGATGTCTAGCAGCTCTATAGGAATATCTGTCAATCAGAAGCAACCTGATACATACACAGGAACACAGGAACAGAGTTGTATCAGAAGGACAGTCACAAAAAAGAGAGAAATGGTCAAACTCACTCAGTCCACCCAAGGAGTTCAGACACTCTCCCAACCTCCCCAGATTTCAAATGGTTCCCAGAAGAAGCTCACACTGTCACATTCTGGAATCTTCTGCTTCTCTGTCTTTCAGCAGCTCCTGCTCATTTCCTCATTTCCTTATAACACTAGGCAGAAGGCAGAGGTAAGGGCTTCGCAGTGGGGGTTAAGTGACTTGCCCAGGGTCATACAGCTAGGAAATGTCTGAGGCCAGATTCGAACAGAGGACCTTCTGTCTCTAGGCCTGGCTCTCAATCCACTGAGCAACCCAGCTGTGTCTCTCCACCCCCCCCCCCCCCAAGTGAGGTTTTAAACACAAATCTTCTTGATATGGGTAAAATTCACCATAATGCCACTGCACTTTCTGCACTTGTAGCACTATGCTAAGAGGCTCTATTCTAGGGGTGGTGAATCCTGAAACAAATCAAACACTACAATTTATACTTTCAGCATTTCCAGATTGGCCAATAACCCGTTGAAATGAATTATCAAGGAGGTCCAAAGTCATAAAAGATACGGGCCAGTAGGTGGCCCAGTGGATTAAAAATCCCAGGCCTGGAGATAAGTAGTCCTGGTTCAAATCTGGACTCAGACACTTTTTAGTTGTGTCATCCTGGGCAAGTCATTAACCTCTATTACCTAGCCCTGGAATTAATACTTGGGTAAGGGTTTAAAGAAATAAAATAAAAAGATAACCTCAAGGATGTGTCCAGGAGAGTCAGGGACAATATATGCTTTTCCTTGGTGATGGATGGGGAAAAATATGTATTGACTTCCTGTATATTATCTTGAAATCTTTTTATTTTTATCATCAGTTGATGGAGCCACCACACTCTCTTTTCTCCTCCTCCCTACTTGAGTCACCTCCTCCCACCCCCAGAGAAGGGACTCTATAACAAGGACAAAAGAAATATAAAACATGATGCCTCAGAGGAGCTTAGATGGTATAGGTTATTCTGCTATAACTAGACATGCATTCCCCTAAAGCACCACATTATGCAAAACTGAGCAATAAAAATCAAGTGGTTTATGGGGGGAATGGAATTGGGGCATAATGTTCAAAAATTTAGTCGGTGACACATTAAAGAAAAAGATAGCAACCTAATAAAAAGATAGCACAGTTTTATACAGATCAAATAGTTAAGAAATAAATATGTGTGTGCTGCTTTTTTTCTGATTACAGCTCCTACTACACCACAAGATATTCAATAAATGACACCCGAAGTTTGTTTGTGGAAAGAGGGATATAGAGGGTTTCTTCTAATGAGTTATTGTGAAGTGGGGCAGTTTTCTGAGTTCTCAAACATTCCCTTTTATCAATTATCAATGATCAAATAACAATTATCATTATCAATCTTGTTGGAACAAAATTACATTTTCAAAACTCATCATAGCAGAGCTGACTCTAGTTGGAGAAATAAGACTAACATGTATGAAACAAGTAAAGCAGAGTTGTAGGTGTATCTGTAATCAAGAACAAAATTATATGGCGTAGACTACAAGGTACCATAACAGTTCAGGAGAGGCAAATTGGAGAAGGTATGAGGAGAGGGACCATGAGTGTAGAAAGTCACAATGGATGTGTCCATTGGTTTAACTTAATTGTTTTTTACTAAAAGAAAAAAGCTTGGGGTGGGGGTAGAGGGATTGTATAGGATTATGACATATAAACAAAAGGCATCAATAAAATTTAGGAAGAGATAGAAACAGAGACATACAGAGAGGTCATTGAAGGGTAGAATAATCAAGGAAAGTATCTTGTAGGAGGTGAGGCTTGAATTGGATCTGAAAGAATGAGTGAGATTTGTTTTGAAATAAAGCATAAGATTGATCATCCCAAAGAAAACCAATGAAATGAGTGAAAGTGTAGAGGTGGGAATGATTATAGAATGCTCATGGAGGAAGATCTGGCCACCTAGAATAGAAGTTTCATACAGTAGAATAGCAAAAAATACTGCATGGGTAGGGTGAGTCCAGATCACATTAATTATGAAAGCCAGGAAATGGGCAGCTAGAATGGCCAGTGGATAAAGAGCCAGGGCTAGAGATGAGAGGTTCTGGGTTCAAATCTGGCCTCAGATACTTCCTAGCTATGTGACCCTGGGCAAGTCATTTAACCCCCATTGCCAATCCCTTACCACCCTTCTGCCATTGAACCTGATAGCATCAATTCTAAGAAGGTAAGCGTTTTAAAAAGAAAATTTTTAAAAAGTTAAAAAAAAAGTAGGGAACAGAGTTTATGCTGTGGGTGCAAAAGACTTTGGGGGCTGGTATGGTCAAAGTTTTATAATAGAAACATAAATTAAACACTTGTGTGTGTAGGATGTTTTCAAATGAAAAGAGACCCTGGAATCAGGGAGACCAGGTAGAAGACTGTTAACAGTAGTTCTGATATGAGCCTATGAGGGCCTGGACTAAGGAGGGGGCAGTGGGAATGGGGGAGGGCAAGGGTAAGGAAGATAGAAAAGATCAAAAGACATTTATAAGGAATGTAGACTACAAGCTACTTGAGGACAATATCAACTTTGTTCCAATGCCTGGTACATAGTAGGCACTTAATAAATGTTTGTTGAATTAAATCAAATTAAAGAAAATAAACAGGAACTCGTGATTTTTATAGCTTTGATTTATGGAAATGCTTTTTATTTTTTACTTTTTTTTTTAATAATTTTTAAATCTTTTTAAAACCCTTACCTTCCGTCTTGGAGTCAATACTGTGTATTGGTTCTGAGGCAGAAGAGCGGTAAGGGCTAGGCAATGGGGGGTTTAGTGACTTGCCCAGGGTCACACAGCTGGAAAGCTTCTGAGGTCAGATGTGAACCCAGGAGCTCTCATCTCTAGGCCTGGCTCTCGATCCTCTGAGCTATCCAGCTGTCCCCTATGGAAATGCTTTAAGGATGACTTCAGGTTTTGGAACCTGGGGGGAGAAATTAAACTAATTTGGATGAAGAGTTATTAAATTCTTCCCTACTAGCCTTTGATTAATGTAGTGCAAAAGGGTGCATATCAGAAAGGACCTGCCTTAAACTCAGCTCTGAGGGGTTTTGTAGCCTATAGGATTAGGAAAGTTGGATGCAATGATTCAAGAGATAATTCCTAACAAGGGTGAGCCCTATTTGACTACAGGGAAACTATGTCTACCAAGTTTGAAAGCTAAACCCCAGATCCACCCTCCTTTCAAAACCCCAAGAAATTTAGGAAGGGAAAATGATGATTGGGAATAAGGGAGGTTAGGGAGATCTAAAGGAAATAGTTAAGCTAACAGATTTCAAGAGAAAAGCTGCAGAATATAGGCCAGGTTTTCAGTCTAAAGAACAGAGCTCAGTTGACCCTTCTACTCTCATCGAGTTCCCCTGGTCAACTGACTCACCTCAGGATTCTAAACCCTTTTTCAACTGTCAGAAACTCTCCAGTAAGGCTTTGCAGGGCTGATATGCACCCTTTTGCACTACATTTCCAAGTGAAATGTCATCTGCAAAGAACTACATTTTGCTTAAACTAACTCTGCAATTTATTTGAGTTCTACTGGCATAAAACTTGAGTTACATTTAGGGCTATATTGGTAGTTTAATGACCAGCTCTCTGGGTAGGGGTGGGAGTGGGGGGAAGGTATGTACAACATACTTTTAAGTTTAATCTACATTATGAACATCTTCTCCATTTTCTAAAGTCTAGACAATGCACAAAATAATAAACCAAGCCCGAGTTTTGTAGCTTTTCTGATTTCTGAGATGTAAATAATGCTCACACTGAAAATTTGAGTTGGCCCTAGCACACCCCTGGTTACGTTCCATGTTTATTGATCAGCTAATTGATTCTTTTTTTTTAATTTGATTTTTATTTTAATGCAAAACACACTTTCATATTGGTCATTATTTTGTAAGAGCACACTCATACAAAACCAAAACCCCAAAGTAAAACCGAAAATCCACTGATGTGAAAGATAGTAGGCTTCAATCTGCATCCATCCAACTCCAATAGTTCTTTCTCTGGAGGTAGATAGCATTCTCTGTGGTAAGTCTTTCAGGATTATCCCAGATCATCTCACTGCTGAAAGTAACCAAGTTTTCACAGTTGATCATTGTACAATATCTTTTTATTCTTCTAAGAATGACTTATTGAGCACACTCTACACAAATCACAACTCCCTGTCAATGCCACCTGTATACTTCTGACTCTGTTAAAGAAGACCCCCAATGCCTCATCATGGCATGAAGTGATCCAGGGATTTTGCAGTTGTCAATAGAACATAGCTGCTGTAAGGTTTAGGCTTCAAGGAAAAACCCTGGCTTGCAGTAAAACTGCATGTGCCTGTTTTCTGAAACTTAGTTTTGGAGAAGCTCATCCTCAATGGGCCATGGGGCGATGAATGTTTTTGGACACAGCAACTCAAGGAAACCATCTCCTAAGGCATGGAAGGTTTGAAACTTGAGTCAGTGGAGGGAGTACTCTCACTGACCCAATCACTGACTCTTGAAGGAATGAATTATTTTTTTTAAACCCTCACCTTCCATCTTAGAATCAATATTCTATATTGGTTCCAAGACAGAAGGGTGTTTTAAGGGCTAGGCAATGGGGGTTAAATGATTTGCCCAGGGTCACATAGCTAAGAAGTGTGTGAGGTCAGATTTAAACCTAGGACCTCTCATTTCTAGGCCTGGCTCTCAATCCACTGAGCCACCTAGCTGCCCCTAGAATGGATTATTTTTTTTATTCAAAGATATTTTATTTTCCCAATTACATGTAATAACAATTTTCAACATACGTTTTCCAAAATGATAACATCCAAATTGAATTGTCTCCCTCTCTCCCTCCCTCCTTTCCCTTCCCACTCTTGCAGATAGTAAGTGATTCGATCTCAGTTATACATGTATTATTATGCAAAACATACTTCCATATTGGTCACTGTTGTAAGAGAATACTCATATAAAATCAAAACCTCAAAATAAAACCACAAATAAACTAACGTGAAAGATAGTTTGCTTTGATTTGCATCTGACTCCAACAGTTCATTCTCTGGAGGTGGATAGCTTAGAGTGGATTATTCTTAAAGTAAGATCTCTCCCATCTGTCCCTCCTTTTGCCCTCCTCACTGTCTCCACCCTAGAATCAAATCTCTCTTGGATCACCTTTCTCTTGGAAAATAGCAGTGGTTTCCTTAAACGGTACCCCTGACTTCTTAAGTAACTTTAGAGGTCACTGAATCCACTTCCTTCATTTGACATAAAATGAAGCTGACTCTCAGAGAAAAGTGACATGCCTAAATTCATAAGCTAGTTAAGGGGGGAGAACTACATCTCAAATAGAGATCTTCTAACTGTTCCTCTTCCATTTGACATATTTTACTAGAGTCATAATCTTCCTGTTGGGCAGGTCTAGTCATGTTCTCACCTTCCCTCTTCTCCTTCTCTTCCTATATTCCCACATACTCCAAAATGTTCAGTTGTTCCCTTTTACTACCAAGGAGCAGCTAGGTGGCACAATGGATTGAGTACTGGTCTGGGAAAGAGGAAGACTTATCTTCATGAGTTCAAATCTGGCCTCAGATACTTACTAGCCATGTGACTCTGGTCAAGTCACTTAACTCTGTTAGCCTCAGTTTCCTTATCTGTGAAATGAGTTAAAGAAGGAAATGGCAAACCACTTTGCCAACAAAACCCCAAATGGGATCATGAAGAGTCTAAAACACATGGATTTTTTTTAAATTACCAAATACTGCCTAAACTCCTAAACCTGGTATTAGATTTTTATTTATAGGAGAGTATGTTTTTATAGGAGACTAATGTTTAAAATTTAATTATTAGAGACTAATGTTTAAAAAACATCAAAATAATGCATTAGGATGTGTAGTTGTTTAGTAGGTTTTGTTTTTTTAATGTTAGAAATTAAAAAAATAGAACCAATCTAATATCCTTTGGAATCTTCCATAATTGGGCATCTCCCTGTATTTCTATCCTTGTCTTCCACATACTCTTTCTCTGCTTGATTCCATTGAATGAAGCAAGCTTTTACAAGTAGATATTTGGTTCAATGGTAATACACAAGAATCTCACAAAATTAAGCAGGGCTTCATATAATGTATTAATAACTTTGAGATAAGACAGCATTAGTCAAGGCATTCCCATGTAGCACTGGAGACAATGCAAACTTAATCCATTTGAAAAACAAAGGAATTGACACATTGTTCAATGGAGAAGAACCCTTCTAATTGCTAGATTATGCAGTGGAAAGCCTTTCCAGAATGACAGTCATAGTGACCAAGTTACCAAGAATAATAATAGCAAATGAAATCTCTGAGTGGCTAAAATGTTTGCCCTTCAGCTGTCAAACTGACTTGGATCTCTGCTCTTTTGTTTATAAAGAATATTGCATTATGGATAGCATGACAAAAATACGCCTTCAAAATGAAGAAAATTGGTGGAAGTGTCTGAAGTATTTGGAAGATCGCAAGGTATTAAATCTCCAGAGAGCCTTCCTTGTTCATCTCTGAGAATCCTTAGAGGGGCAGGATTCTTAGGGCCTTTAGAGTGACATTTGCCAATATTAATACAAGTACAAACAGATAAAATGTAATCCAAAGAAGATGAAATAACTCAAATGGGTCCTGGAATAGACATGTGTAGTAAAATAAAAGATTCACTGAGAGCCAACTAAAGCCCCAAATATGAACTAAAAAAAAAAAAAAAAAAAAAAGCTAAGTATCTTTAGGGTTATTGCAACTAGCTGGAATTCCATTGCAACTTGAAAACTTAAAGAGGATCCCTTTTTGGTAATTTGAACAACAGATATTTTTGCAAAACATAAAGAGATGAAAATAAGTGATATTTCCTGTTGGGCCAACCATGTGTATGTATATGTGTGTGTTTTAATAATTTTAATACCTTGAAAGGATTAGGAACAGACCTGCAATCTAACTGTTATAGGGAACTCCCAAATGAGGAAGTTCTTCCTACCTATTCAGGTAGGCACCATTTCATCAATTTATAGTCTTTAGAGAGTTGCCTAGAGCTTGGAAAAGTTAAGAAACTTGCCCAAGTTTACATATCTAGTCTATTTCAGACCTGAACCCAGCTTTACCTGTTTAGAGAGAGATGTAGAGAAAGAGGGATATGATATATGGAGAGATGATACTGAAGTCAGGGAGATCTGTATTGGAACCTGCTTTCTGACCCTGAGTAATTCACTTCTCAGCACTCTAGGCAACTTCCTAAGACTATAAATTGCAGGCAAGGTGCCTACTTATGTCAACAGGAGTTTCCTCACTGAGAGATCCCTATACCAATAAGATCACAGTTCTAGTTCTAGTCTTTGCATATAAATGTGCACCAATTTATGTTATGCACGGGTGGGCTGGTAAATGTTTTAACAGCTTGATTCCAGAAAATATGTGCACAGGCCACTTTAAAGTGAAATCTTCATTTGAAACATTTTCTCCATTACTTTCTTGAGTTTAGATGATCCACAAAACAATAAATCAAATCCTGATTTGTAGCATTTATTCATTTCCAGAGTGTAAATGCTTCCACTGAAAGTTTACTAATTGACTCTCAAGAGCCTGTTCAAGCTGGCTCCAGCACATCTCTGAATATGTGTGCAACGAGGATATATGGGCGTGCATGACCAGTACTCCCAGAAACCACATGAATAAAGCATGAAGGGGATAAAAGAGGACAGAATGTTTCTTGTAACTTTATCCAAAGGGTGGTTGACACATTTCCTCTTTATTCACATACTTTTTCTTCTAGAGTTTCTTAGGAAGAGAGATAGTTGGTGCTATCTTTCTTTCTCTTGTTTCTTTCTCTGTTTCTTTGTTTCTTCCTTTCTTTTCCTTTCTTCCTGGCTTCCTTCCTTCCAAACTCTTAACTTCCATCTTATACTCAATACTGTGAATTGGTTCTAAGGCAGAAGAACAATTAAGGGCTAGGCAATGATGCTTACGTGATTTGCCCAGGGCCACACAGATAAGCAGTACCTGAGGTCAAATTTGAACCCATGCCTCCCATTTCTGGGCCCCAGGCCTCTCAAACTACTGAGCCACCTATCTGGTCCTGGTAGTTGGTATTTTAAGTATTTCTCAAATACTCTGTCCTATTAACTGTTTATTTTGCTTACAATATCATAAACTTGACCTTGATCTTTTTCTTTAGAAACAATTGCTCAAATGGAAAGTTTTCTCAAGAGAGGAGGTAGAAAATTCCATAAGTCCCTATTTCTACCAGATAGTAGGAAATCTCCAGAGTCAAGTGGAAAAGGACCTGGAAATGATGCTGGTAAGTCTCTGAAATATATCCTAGGAGAAATCAAGTCTTGCTTCTCCTTAAATAAGAATACAACATGACATCTATGAATTACCCAAATGGTAGTGCCACTGATTGTTCTTTAAAAGAAAGCAGCACATGGGGCAGCTAGGTGGGTCCGTGGAGATCCAGGCCTGGAGAAAGTGTTTTTAGATAGCTAGGTGGCACAATGGATGGAGTATGGACCTGAAGGCAGAAGAACTAGAATTCAAATCTGGCCTCCGACACCAGTTATGTGATGCCAATCACTTGACCTTGAGCTACGTACCTCCCCTGTGGATGTTCTCTTTTGCTTCTCCTCCTCCTTTTGTTTAGAACTTCAGCATTCACCTTCTCTGGCCCAGACCCTACCATGCTACCATGCTACTTCCCCGCTCTTTCTATGCCAGGATTATCCCTTCCCTCCTTTTTCCAACTCTAGCTCTGGAAATAGTCGTCAATACTATCATTTCTAGGGAAGGGCATGTCAACCAATTGTCTTAAATAACTCCAGTCCCCCTATATCCCTGTCCAAATCATTCCTTCCTGGACATCATTCCCCTACCAGGCTTGGAGACAGGGAAGTCTGGAGTTCTAAGCTAGACTCAGATGCTTACTAGCTCTCTGACCTTGAGTGAATCACTAATTCTCTGTTGGCCCCTTACTGGTTACATGGGGATAATAATAGCACCCACCTCCCAGGATTATTGTGAGGCTCAAATGAGATAATAATTTAAAAACACAACCCAATGCTTGATACATAGTAAATGCTATATTTATTATTCAGCCATGTACAGCTTTTTTTTTTAAACCCTTACCTTTCATCTTAGAATCAATATTGTGTATTGGTTCCAAGGCAGAAGAGCAGTAAGAACCAGGCAATGAGGATTAAGTAACTTGCCCAGGGTCACCCAGCTAGGAAGTGTCTGAGTCCAGATTTGAACCCAGGACCCTCCCATCTCTAGATTTGGCTCTCAATCCACTGAGCAACCCAGCTATCCTCAGGTCTAGCTCTTTTTAGCAAAGATACTAGAGTGGTTTGCCATTTCTTTCTCCAGTGTCCCCCTCGTTTTACAGATGAAGAACTGAGGCAAAGAGGGGTTAAGTGACTTGCCCCAGGGTCACATAGCTAGTAAGTATCTGAGGCTGGATTTGAATTTAGAGCTTCTTGACCCAGTTATCACCTAGTTGCCCCAAGTGCTATATAAAGATTAGCTATTATTATTATTACTCATTATTATTTATATAATCAGTGCTTAGACACATAGTGACTAATAAATGCTCCTTTCATTTATTCATTTGGGTTGTCTCCCTTACCCTTATTTCCTAAGATGATAGCCCCCCATTTTAATTAATCATTCTTGATATTCTTGATAACCAGGTGCCTGAGTTAGTTCTTTCTCTAGCCTTGGTACTGAGCAATCAACTTACTGAGGTTGAGAGGGCTACCATCTTTGTGAGCTAGTTGCCAGTGGTGGGGAGGAAAGTGTGGTGCTTCTCTTCAATACCAATGGTTCTTGAGTTCTTTGGTACTTGTGCTGTGATCCCTAACATATATATGTTGTGACATATATGAAGGTGGGCCATGAAAGAACATTATTATTTGCAAATTTTTGGCCCAGGGCTAGGGCTGAGACCAAGGCCCCTCCTACTACCCCTAGGCCAGAACAGAGCTTGGATCTTATCAGCTATGGGCTTCACCCACCTTCTTTGATAGAGGAACCCTAGGCGCCCTATCCTATTACTAGTTCTGTCTGTTGTGGTTCTACCATTTGGACCCACCCCAGCCTTTTTCCTTAATGACACATAAAACTGTGGCTCTCATTAAGTTCCCTCACTTTGGGGTAAATTTCATGCTTTTCAGTAAATCCCTACTTTGGTACTTTGTCCTAATAACCTTATCTTGGTTACAGTTTTGGAAATATCACTTCCCAAAACTAAAATGGCAACTTTATTAGTACATTCATTCATTTATAGCAAATGGTTATTGGGCATCTATCTGCCAGGAAAGGGCTAAAAGGAAAGCGTGCTAGATTTGAAGTCAGAGAAATTGAATTCACATGCCATTTATCATCAATAATTCACTGTGTGAATTTGGCTAAACTTCTCTGGGCCTCAGTTTTCCCACCTATCAAATAAGGGATTGGGGAAGATGTTCTCTAAGGTTTCTACCTTTTATTGCAATGTTACTATAATCATGAAGATGCACAGAATACTACACCTGGATCTCAAATTATTTTCAATGTCCTTGGGGGCACTAAGGTTTATAAACATGAAGAGTATTAAGATGACTTGAATAGGATAGGAATGCCAAATGTGTCCTACAGTAAATATTATATGAATTTAGAAGAATGAGTTTTTAAAAAGCACTGTGTTGTAGGCATTGTACTAAGTACTGGAGGGTACAAAAATAAAGAAGCAAGATAGGAGAAAGGACCTATTTGTATAAAAATTATTTCTAGCAGCTTTTTTGTGGTGGCAAAGAATTGGAAATTGAGAGGATGTCTATCTTTTGGGGAATGGCTGATAAAATTGTGACATATTATAATGGAATACTATTGCTCTATGAGAAATGATGAGCAGGAGGATTTCAGAAAAACCTGGTGCATAAACTTACCCTGGGTCAGATAGTAAATTCTCTGCATTTTGTTCTTCTAGGAATCTCTTGAGGAGAAGGCTAATTTGACAGAGGTACTGAGCCAAGATCTATTCAGATATTTAGAGACAACCCTTCAACTTTGGGAGGTCCATCACAACCAGCTGGTCGTGGAAGATGCAACTATTGAGAAGAAAATAGAGCAGCACCGATATAAACAAAATTATGAGAATGAGGTAAAACAAAAATATTGTTACATACAGAAAGCAGTGTATTTTACAAAACTTGCCATGAGGTGGGCAGGATAAGGACAATTTAGTCTGATGGATTCGTAGTCTCACTAGTGTGTTTAGGTCAGAATTCATCTGTATTTTTATCCTCTACTATTCTGTACTTTGTCTTTCTATAGATCTCCCACAGAAGATCTAACCAGAAATGTTGCAGATCTTTCTCTTTTTCTGTTAAGATTTTAGTGATAGCAGCATAGCATCACAGCTATCTATCTGTCATCTCTGCATCACCAATCCACCTCCTTTTTTGGCCATACCTATATTTTTACCATTTTTCACTTTCCCTCTTTTTAAAAAAAAAAACAAAAACCCTTGCCTTCTGTCTTGAAACCAACACCAAGTATTCCAAGGCAGAGGAGTGGTAAGGGCTAGGCAATTGGGGTTAAGTGACTTGCCCAGGATCAAGTAGCTAGGAAGTGACTGAGGTTAAATTTGAACCCAAGATCTATTATCTCCAGTCCTGGCTCTATCCATTGATGGCTCTATCTACCTGGCTGCCCCATTCTCCACCCTTTTTTTCTAATACTTTATCACCTTGGAAGCAGGAAAAGACCAGAAAGGCCTGGGAGCCATTTTTTGGAACAGGCCTAAATCAGGTTGGTCCAATATTCAGGTTTGAGATTGGCATTAAAACAAAAGATGATGTTAGATTATCTAATCCTTAGTGAAAGGATGTTAATTTAACATTAGCATGGAAAATATATTCAGCAAGGATACAGCATTGATTCAATGGTATCCTGTTCCTCTGCCTTGGCATTTGCTATCATGGTTCTTTGAGGAAGCATCAAGTGTCAAACCTGAGGAGTTTTTATACTTAGGCAACTAGGAAGCTATGTCAACAGTTAAACCTTAGTCCCCTGGATCAACTAGTTCATGAGAGCAGTTTAATTACTTTTTAGGAAAAAGAGTAGCATAGCTTATGTAACAAGTCCCTTAGTAGATATCTCTCCTACCATAGCTACCTCCTTCTTGATCTGGGAATAGAAATCACATCCATTGCTTCTGGATAGGTTGTGCCAGTGGATTGCCCTATTCCTCCACTCATCATCTTTGTGAAAATTCCTGAATCAAAACTCCCTTCCCTTACCACCATGTGCCCTAGTCATTTAACTCCAGTTGCCTAGCCCTTATTGCTCTTCTGCCTTGGAACTGATTCTTGCTATTGATTCTAAGACAGAAGGCAAGGGTTTAAAATAAAAGAACTCTACTGACAAATCCAGTAGGTGTTGGCTATTTCTGTCTTGGTATAAAACTGTTCTTAAGCTCTCTCAACAGGCATTGGTGTGCTTATATCTGCATAAGCTGACATTGGAGCATATATGAGGCAACTATTTGACTCAGGGGGCAGCTGGGTGGCTCAGTGGATTGAGAGCCAGGCCTAGAGACTGGAGGTCCTAGGTTCAAGTCCGGCCTTGGACACTTCCAGCTGTGTGACCTTGGGCAAGTCACTTGACCCCTATCGCCCACCCTTACCACTCCTGGGCTAAGGATGGTCCCTAGCCCGGATGAAAAAGGAGGAGGGTTGGGCGTGGGGCTAGCAACCCCACCCTGTAAAAACTACATCTGCTAAAGAAACTGCAACCTGAAGTAGGGGCAGCTGGGCTAGCTCAGTGGATTGAGAGCTAGGCCTAGAGACGAAAGGTCCTAGGTTCAAATCCAGGCTCAGACACTTCCCAGCTGGGTGACCCTGAGCGACCCATTGCCTACTGGTTGTGGCCCTATGCTCTTAGAATGGAGTCCCAGAATAAAAAAAAAAAAAAGTTTTTTTGACTCAGTCTTTAAAAACCCATTCCAATGTGCTCTAGGGGCCAGGGCATATTTCCTCTTCTTTAAAAAAAATTTTTTTTTTTAACCCTTACCTTCTGTCTTGGAGCATTGGCTCCAAGACAGAAAAGTGGTAAGGGCTAGGAAATGGGGGTCAACTGACTTGCCCAGGGTCACACAGCTGGGAAGTGTCTGAGGTCAGATTTGAACCTAGGACCTCCCATCTCTAGGCCTAGCTCTCAATCCACTGAGCTACCCAGGTGCCCCCATATTTCCTCTTCTTATCTGTTTTTTGGTGATTATTGAATGTCATAACAATGATAACATAGTTCTTCCAAAATTGTTGGTTGGGGTCACCAAATCCAAGACAACCCTTTATTTATTTTCAATCTTGGAAACTTTATTTAATTAATTATCTTAGAATCTTTTTCCATGGTAACAAGATTCATGTTCTTTCCCTTCCCCTCCCTTCCTCCCGTAGCTGATGCATAATTCTACCAGGTTTTACATGTGCGGAGACAACCCTTTAGCCCTTGAAGATGCTTTGGACCTGGCCATCTAACAAGTTTATATGACTTCTCTGTCTCAGTACTCATTCTTTGTTGAGGCACTGTGTGATTCACATATTTGAACAGTCTTTGCAGAACTGATTCTTACAATCTGATGATTTCAGACTGGCATTTCCCAGTCAATCTAATGCATTTTTCAGTCTTTTCTCATGTTTCTCCAATGATTTCCTGAAGACGTGAGGTTGCCTAGGTACATCATCACCTCTAAATTGTTCTAACCTGTCTTCTCCACAGAGGAGCCAGGGGGTCTACAATATACCTCTAACTGGCATAATCCTACTCAGTATTAGACTACTGGACTTTGAACATGTAAGCTAAAGTGGACCAATGCAATATGCCAGGAGTGCTAAGAGTTCAAAAACTGTATGCTTGGGATGCCAGTGGTTTTCAGGGTTGGATCTGCATGGTGGGTACTACTAGACTCTTGTGTCAGGGGAAAAAAAAAGACAAAACAGTTTCCATCTCTAAAGCAATGAATCCAGGCTAAGTCTGTATTCTTTGGTTATCTCAAGAAGAAAGGGTAAAGGGCAAAGTACTTGAAAAATACAGAAATGCCCAATCTTAATATCTTTTTTTTTCTTTTTTTTTCTTTTTTTTTTCAACATTTATTAATATTCATTTTTAACATGGTTACATGATTCATGCTCCACCTTTCCCCTTCAACCCCCCCCCCCCGGACCCCCCCCACCCATGGCCGACACACATTTCCACTAGTTTTGTCATGTGTCCTTGATCAAGACCAATTTCCAAATTGTTGGTAGTTGCATTGGTGT
>NC_058131.1:278199676-278199954 GCF_016433145.1 Gracilinanus agilis
CTATAATAGTGAATATTATAATAGTGAATAGAGTTCACTACAGAGAATTAAACATAACATTTCTCTACAAAGGAATACAGATAATTAGATCTCACTGAGGCCCTTAAAAAGGCAAATTTAAAAATTATAAGTTTTCTTTCTTTCCCCTCTGTATCTTATTTACCTTTTCAGGTTTCTCTCGATTTTTGTGGTTGGATATCAAACTTTCCATTTAGCCCCGGTCTTTTCTGTGCAAATACCTGGAATTCTTCAATTTTGTTGAATGCCCATACTTTCCC
>NC_058131.1:278200050-278224778 GCF_016433145.1 Gracilinanus agilis
TTGTTGCTCCTTGATATTTGAATTGTTTCTTTCTGGCTTCTTGTAAGATTTTTTCTTTTGCTTGGAAACTCTTGAATTTTGCAATGATGTTTCTTGGTGTTTTCCTTTCTTGATCGAATGCCGCAGGTGTTCTATGAATCCTTTCAATGTCTATATTGCCCTCTTGTTGTAGGACTTCAGGGCAATTTTGCTGAATTATTTCTGTTAGTATAGAGTCCAGGTTTTTATTAATTTCTGGTTTTTCTGGAAGACCAATTATTCTCAAATTGTCTCTTCTAGACCGGTTTTCTTGGTCTGTCACTCTCTCATTGAGATATTTCATGTTTCCTTCTATTTTTTCAGTCTTTTGGCTTTGTTTTATTTGTTCTTGTTGTCTTGAGAGATCATTAGTTTCTACTTGCTCAATTCTAGCCTTTAGGGATTGATTTTCGGCCATAATCTTCTGGTAATCGGCCATAATCTTTTGGTTTTCGGCCATAATCTTCTTGTTTTCGGCCATAATCTTCTGGTATTCCTTTTCAATCTGGTCATTTCTTGTGTTCAATTTGCTTATTAGTTCATTTGGTTTCTGAGACTCGCTTTCCAGTTGCAAGATTCTACCTTTTAAGCTGTTATTTTCTTGCCAGATCTCTTCCATTTTCCTCAGAATCTCAGATTTGAACTCTTCCATAGCTTGTGAGGAGTTTTCCTTATTTGGGGAGGGTCTGGATGGTTGTTTGTTCTCCTCCTCTGTTTTCTCGGTTGTCTGGATTTTCTCTGTGTAGAAGCTGTCGAGTGTTAAAGACTTCTTTTTTTTGTTATTATTCTTTCTCTTCTGAATTTCCTGTAACTGATTAGCCATCATTAGCCCAGCAGCTTCTCAGGTTTATCCTCGCTCTCTGTGTCTGTCTGAGATCTATTGGCTCCTGAGGTCTGAGTTCTAGTTTTTTCCAAGGTCAGGCCCCCTGGTGGATTCCCTTGCTTGATCCTCTGCAGGAGGTTCCTTTACAAGTCTCAGGGCGCTGCTTCCACAGTCGTATACCATCTGCACTGGTTCCCCACTTAGGCTTTAGTTCCTGGCTGTGTTTGCCTCCACCCACGCCTCTGCTCAGCCGGCACCCACGCCTCTGCTCAGCGGGCGCGCGCCCAGCGTCCACTCTCTGCTCCCGCGCGCTCAGATTTCGCGTGCGTTCTTGACTTAATGGGGTCCTAAGTCTTGCTGCTCTCAGGAACAGGTCCCGGAGCTGCCGATGACTCGATGGGTGCCCCAAACTTGCTCTATTTCTTTTTAGCTGGGTTCGGAGCTATAGGTGAGTGTGGAGGGGGTGGGGGTGGGGCAGTTGCTCAGCTCGCGATTGAGTGGGAGCCCTTTTTAGCCTGGAACTGTCTCGATTCCACGTACCTTCCACGCTGTGCCCTGTTGTGGGGTTCCTCCGTTCGTCTGGACTTGTTTTTATGTCCCCTTGAGGAGTTTTGTGTGTTTCGGTCAGGAGAGGTTAAGAGCTGCTTCTTACTCTGCCGCCATCTTAACCCGGAAGTCTCCCAAAGACCAATCTTAATATCTTCATGAAAAATGACTCGCCTGGTGGCCAATCTTGGTTATGAGCCTTTCCTAACTTATCTGTATGTGACCCTTAAGAGACCACACATCTGTTGCCAGGACCATGCTCAGATCCTTTCCAGATTAGTAGAACCTGTTAGAGATGCCATTCCGCTGACATAGAATCCAGAATCTAGGCGTGACTCCTCACTATACTGGGACATCAAAGCAGGACTTTTGAGGAAGTATTATTGTTTTCATGTTCCAGATGAAGAAACTAAGGCTTAGAGAATAGAATAACCCATTTGCAATCATGCAGCTAACAAGTTTTGGTGGACAGGAATAGGACCTAAGACTTTCTGTCTGTGTCACACAGCTAGTCTATTAACAGCTTGAAATGAAGCCATCCAGATAATACTTTATCTTTATCATTGTTGCCTATAATAGCACTGAACAGTCCCTTGGGGCTTCTCTCTCTGGCCCTTTTTACTGTTTAAGATCTATTCTTATATAACATCTCAGGATAAGGGGCCCCTGTGACTTTCAATTACAGTTATTTTGTTTTGCTTTTTTCAGACATAGCTTAAAGGCAGTAATAAGACATCAAATTTAAGTAGGAGAGTAAAGAATATCGGTCTCCTGCAGAGGTCCAAGAGTGGGTACAGCTAGGTCCCAATGAATAGACCTAGTGATTGAATTATAATTTTTAAATTTTGATTTAAAAAATATTTTTCCATGTTACATGATTCATTTTCTTTCCCTCTCCTCTTCTCTCTCTCCTCCCAGAGCTAACAAGCAATTCCACTGGGTTGTATAAAAGTTATCACTTGATACCCATTTCCATATTATTCATTTTTTTTAACCCTTACCTTTCATCTTGGAGTCAATACTGTGTATTGGCTCCAAGGTAGAAGAGTGGTAAGGGTGGGCAATGGGGGTCAAGTGACTTGCCCAGGGTCACAAAGCTGGGAAGTGTCTGAGGCCAGATTTGAACCTAGGACCTCTCATCTCTAGGCCTGGCTCTCAAACCACCGAGCTACCCAGCTGCCCCCCATATTATTCATTTTTACCATAGAACTGAAACCTCAAATCATATATCCATATAAACAAGTGATAAGTGACGTCATAAGTTTTTGTTTTTGCATTTCTATTCCCATAATTCTTTCTCTCAATGTTCTTTCTCATAAGTCCTTCAGGAATGTCCTGGATTATTACATTGCTACTGGTAGCAAAGTCCATTACATTGGATTGTTCCATAATGTTTCACTTTCTGCGTACAGTGTTCTCCTGGTTCTGCTCATTTCACTCTGCATCAATTCTTGGAGGTCTTTTCAGTTCATATAGATGGATTAATTATAATTAATGAATCATTTTAATGAATTCCTTGAAGTAGGCATGTGTTCAAATTCACTGGAAGTAATAATTATGTAAAATATAATTGTTTTCAGCCCTAGAAATATGTAGTGCGAGTTTAAATAATGTGACCATATCAGAAAGAATTCATTATTTGTACCAATTCCTTTTTTACTTTCCGATGTAAATAAAAAGGATGGAGGCTAATATTTATAGTACCCCTGAACTAAAACTCCATATCAGTTCTATTACCATCTATTATTCAGCTAATACAGCACAATGGCTAGATTTTAAGTCCAGAGAAAAATTAAACTTAAAAAAAAAAGTTTTTTTCTAGTATATATTGGTAGGAGAAAAGTCAATTTAAAAAAAATCTCCCCCTAGTAGCAGATGCCCAGGAACACAAAAGCAATTTTAGTATATCAATGGAACCTCCACTTGTGGAAATTGTAGCCCATCTCTACCTTTTCATCTTGTATAATTTTTGTTCTTGCCTTGCCACACATTCTCCAGAGGGGGGATTTGCCCAGAGGCCTGAACGCCTTCCTTTGGTTATTTCTTACTCTTGCTCCACGCCCAGGTCACCCCCTTTTCAGGCCATGTTGTCCTTGATGTCTTCAGAGACACTTCTCATGCCCAAGTGCGATACATGGCTTAAACTTGCCATTCATTTCAATCCAACTCAGCATAATGCAATTCAATAAGATCCAAGATAGAATTTATAGGACTTGGCAGTGGATTGGATGAAAAAATTAAGAGAAGAGTGCCTCAATTTTGAACAATACAAGCCTGCAGAATGAGGAGCAGCAACAGTAGTACAGAGTAGTAGGGGTAACTCACCATGAGCTGAAGTGGAAAGAAGAAGGGAAGGAACAAGCATTTATTAAACCTCTCCTATGTGCTGGGTACTTTTAGAATATCATCTCATTTGATCCTCACAACAACCCTATCCAATTTAATTGCAAGGCAAGACTTCAACCTGTGATGTTATTGGTATTTCAAAAACAAAGGCAAATGGAATGGCTTAAGCTTTGAACATAAAGCTTTTCTTGATCTTTTTTGCTACCTAATGGAATAACCTTCTTTATTTTGGCAATGGATAGAACCTGGACCTGGAGTCAGGATGACTTGAGTTCATGTCTAACCTTAGATAATTATTAGATGTGTGACTTAGGGCAAGTCACTTATTCTCTGCCTACCTCAGTTTCCTCAACTGTAAAATGGGGATAATAATAGCACCTACTTCACTGGGATGTTGTGAGGATAAAATAATATCTATAAAGCACATAGCACAGTATAGGTACTACATAACTGCCAGCAATTATGATGTTTATTGTTATATAATTAGTATTTGAGGCACTGAATAATGGATAAAGAGCTATCCTTCAAATCAGGAAGAAAAAGGCTCAAGGCCCACTTCTGACACATATTGGCTTAGTGAAACTGAGCAAATAGTTGTTTCTTACCTTCTTACTTTCTGTCTCAAAATTAATATTGTGTATTTGTTCCAAAGCAGAAGAGTAGTAAGGACTAGAGAATGGGGGTTAAGTGACTTGCCCAGGGCCACACAGCGGGGGAGAATCCGAAGCCACATTTGAAGCCAGGACTTCCTGGACCTGGCTCTCAATCCCCCAGCTCCTCAGTTGGTTCTTTAAGGCAGTAAATTGTGATGTAGTACAAGCCTAGATTGGTCAAGGGAATTTCTCTGTGTAGGCAGCAGGTGGCACCAGCAAATAAGGCAGGCTGAGAACCCAGTGTATTAGGAGAAGTGGAGGGAGACACTCTGAAAGCCCAGCTTTCTTGCAGATCTCTGGTCTCCAGGGAGTGACTTTCCTTTAGAACTCGGCCTACCAGAATGGCATGTCAGTCCATAATATTATATTATTATTATCAAAGGATTATAACAGCATCTACCTTTCAGGTAGGTTTTGAGGGTCAAATGATCATATTGCCTGGATCATATAGTAAGTACTTAATAAATGCTCATTCCTTTCCCCACAAAATATGAAACTAGTTAACCCAAGCATCCCTCTGGTTCAGCCTACAGTCACTCTCCACAAGCTTGTGATTTATATCTAGAAGTATCTGAATCCTAGATTTATATGCCAGGCTTATACTTCTGATATCACTCTTTTACTTTGTTGAAGAATTTCAAGCCCCCCCAGATCAGTTTCCACTAACCAAGCCTTTTGGTTTGTTAGAATTGGGAAAGAACTCTTCTTCATCCTTCTTAGGTCAATAAGGTGCTGTTTTGTTTTTTTAACAATTTTATTTTATTAATTTTTTCCTATGGTAACATGATTCTTTTTTTTAAAACCCTCACCTTCCATCTTCAAATCAATACTGGTTATTGGTTCCAAGGCAGAAGAGTAGTAAGGGCTAGGCAATGGGGGTCAAGTGACTTGCCCAGGATCACACGGCTAGGAAGTGTCTGAGGTCAGGTTTGAACCCAGGATCTCCCATCTCTGGGCCTGACTCTCAATCCACCGAGCCACCCAGCTGCCCCCTGGTTACGTGATTCTTGTCTCCCTCCCCTCTTCCTTCCTTCCTCCCAGAGTTGGCAAGCAATTTCACTGGATTATAAGTATATTATCACTCAAATCCTATTTCTGTATTATTCATTTTTGTAATAGAGCAATCTTTTAAAACCAAATCCCCCAAATCATATACCCATATAAACGAATGATAAATCACATTTTCTTCTGGATTTCTACTCCCACAGTTCTTTTTTTTAGCATTGGATAGCATTCTCTTCATAAGTCCCTCAGAATTATCCTGGATCATTGTATTGCTGTTAGTAGCAAAGTCTATTGCATTTGATCGTCCCACAAAGTTTCCGTTTCTGTGTGCAATGTTCTCCTGGTTCTACTTATTTCACTTCGCATATAGATCTTTCCATTTCTTATAGAAATCAAACAGTTCATTCCTCAATAAGGATTTTTTTTAAATTAGGTAAAAGAGATCATTTAAGAGCAGCAAATTCAGAACAGAAAAACTAGTACATCTGGCTAACTGAAAAAGAGAGAAGCAATTTGACCAGGACAAAGAAAACCCCTTGGAGAAGTCCCATCCCCATGGGGGATGATTGTGGTTACTCCAGAGCTGCAGGCCTCTGGAACCACCAGTCCTGCTCCCAGTGTAGGGTCAGATAGGGTACAGATCTTGGGACACACTTCTTCAGAACTTATCTTTAAGCAGCTGTGCACTTTCATGTTTTACCCTTAGATACCATTCAGTTTGCCTAACTCTTGTTTCTCTTCTTCTTGCCTGGGAGTCCAGGCGTGTTCCTAATCATGATGATGATGATGATGATGATGATGATGATGATGATGATGATAATCAACTAGCATTTATATAATTGTTTTAAGTTTTCAAAGTGTTTTTAATCAATCAGTTAACATTTTTGAAGCACCTCCTATGTGCCAGGCACTATGCTAAGCACTGGAAAATAAAAAGATGTAAAAGACAGCCCTTGGCTCCAACATATGACTAGCAGACAAATTGGCAAGTTTAAGGTAGTATCATAAAATGTTAGAACTAAGAGTCTGGGGCATGTCTGGGAGACTTGGGACAAAGAACGCTCTCCAGCTCCAGAGAAAGAATTTTTGGAATCAGAATGCAGATCAAAGCATATGATTTTCCATTTTAATTTATTTGGGTTTTATTTTGGGGTTTGAGTTTTATATGAGTATTCTCTTATAAAATGAACAATATGGAAATGTTTTGCATGATAATAATGCATAACCCAGATCGAATTGCTTGCCAGCTCTGAGTAGGGAGGGAAGGGAGGGAGACTATTTGGATCATATAACTTTGGAAAACTTATTATTACATGTAATTGGTAAAATAAAATATCTTTATGAGAAAGAGAAAGAGAGAGAGAGGGATGGAGGGAGAGAGAGTCCAGAGGCAGCAGGGTGGCTCAGAGGATTGAGAGCCAGGCCTAGAGAGGGGAGGGCCTGAGTTCAAATGTGTCTTAGACTTAGATACTTCCTAGCTATGTGACCCTGGGCAAGTCACTTAACTCCATTTGCCTATCCCTTACCACTCTTCTGCCTTAGAACCAATACTAAAATTGATTCTAAGACAGAAGGTAAGGGTTTAAAATAAAGCGGGGGAGGGAACCAAGATAGACCGTAAAATTGCCTACTCCTCCCTACTTGTACAGATGAAGTAACTTGAGCTCGAAAAATTGAAGTAATTTAGACCCAGGGATTCACAGCTAGTTGGTGGCTGTGGAAGGAAAAATATCTACTACTGATATGGTTGGAAGCCATACAGTGGTATGCTGGAACCAGTTCTGATCAGTGTGAGCATTTATATCTCAGAAATGGGCAACATTACAAATCAGGGCTTAATTTATTCTTTTGTTGATTGTCTAGATTTAAGAAAGTGTTAATAATGCTGAATGTGTTGTGTGATTTTTTTGAGAGTTGGTTGTTAATTTACCAGAACCTATGGTATAAGATTGGAAGCCATGTAACATAGACTAGTTTTTCCTTAAAATGACATCTTCAAAACTTAATTCTCCCAGGGGACTAAGGCTCCAACCAATGGCAGCTTCTCAAAGCTACTATAACATCCAATGATATACCTTCAATTGACACAGTTTGCAGAAGTTAAGTCACCCAAATCATGAGTACCCAGCCTGTAGGTAGTCAGTGCTCCTTGCTGCTCCACTGCCATGTTGTGGTGGCAAATGTGGAAGAGGAAAAAAAGCAACTGAACCAACCCTATATCTTAGCTGAGTATCTTTTCTACGATATTGTTTAGGGAACTTCCTTTAAAAAATTATTTATTTAAAACCCTGACCTTTTTTCTTAGACTTGATACTGCGTATTGGTTCTAAGGCAGAAGAGTGGTAAAGGCTAGGCATTGGGGATGAAGTGACTTGCTCAGCATCACATAGCTAGGAAATGTCTGAGGCCAAATTCGAACCCAGGACCTTTAGTCTCCAGGCCTGACTCTCTATCCCCTGAGATACCCAGCTGCCCCATAACTTTCCTTTTGATATAGATTACATGGTATAAGAGTGTGCCATGTCATTCCCATCCTGAGCCTGAACACTGGCCTATCCTAAGTTGGTCTTTGCACTCTGACTCAAGTCCTCTGCCTACCAGTCTAATGTTGCCCTTTCCAACCTACTGTCCTGGCTTCTGGGTCTAGGGTGCACCCAAAGCTGTTTGGGAGCCAGTTTTAACAGGCTACTTATGAGGGACCTCAGAGCACTGTACTGGGCACAAGAAAAGATGCAGAATTTAGATAAGATCAATTATAGGATCATCTGGCTAGAGCTGGAAGGGACTTTTGAGTCTGGCTACTCTGACCCCCTCATTGTATAGCTAAGAAAACAGGTTAAGTGGCTTGCCCAAGGTCATTCGATTAATAAGAGACAGGGTCTGTACTTGAACTCAACTCTATAACCACAAATTCAGTACTAAAAATCCAGCACTTATTCCATTGCACTACAGAGGATTTCTAGAAAAGACAGGATCCTCATCTTCCCTCTAACTTTATAGTCTAATAAGGAGATAAGATACAAACAAAAATTACAGGGAACGTCTTGGCCAAGAGAACTGCCATTTCTCCTGCTACAGAGTTGCCATGTCTTCTGGACATACTGCTTTCAGCGGGGCACGTTCTCTCCAGTGAACATGTTGTCTCTGGGCATTGTGTGGTCTCTGCTGCTCTTGCAATCATCAAGCATTTCTCTGAAGAAATTAGAACGCCTCTCCCTAATAAGGGCAAATGATAACTAAGTCATAGTTAAGGTCATGTCTTAGAAGAACCAATGAGCAAACACAGACAGCATCTCCAGACTAAAACTGAGTCCATTCATTGGACTGCCCATATTTGGAGATGAACCACTGTCCAAATCAATTATTTAAATTATTTTAAAATGCCCCGTTCTTCCTATTTAATCCTTTAGTGAAAGCTTGTGACGACAAAACTCAATTTGGGGAGATTTCCAAAAGAAATACCAAGGGTGTGCTGACCAGCTCAAACCATCTTGCAAGAGCAAATTATCAGATTTTCAGGGTACATTTCTAGCTCTTAAGTTGGCAAATGTTACAAATCAGGGCTTGATTTATTGTTCTGTGATTACCTCAATTTAAAAAATCAAAGTCAGAAGGTAAGGATTAAAAAAAAAAACAAACTTGGATTGGGAGAGGATTGAAAAAGATAACTTCTAAAGTCTCTCCCAGTTTTAAGTCCATTATTTTATATCCATCAGGTACAAAAAACAAATAACCCTGCTTTTGTGCTGTATTCTAGGTCCAAAATGCCACTGTTTGCCTGAATAATTTCAAATTCCTTTGAGAAATGACTTTCAAAATACAATAGGTAGCCTTGAATATAGGCCATCAGTGGTGCTTGTAAAACTGAATGAAAATAAATGAATGTGTTCCCTCTCCTCCAACCCTTGCTAGACTGTGGTCTGTTTCTCTGATCCAGACTGGTGAGAAGGAAAGGAATTGGCAAAGGTTGATTGTATCTTGCATTTTAATGGATCTGTGCTGATTTTTAAAAAAATGTTTCCCTAGTTAAAGGAAGCATGCTTAGATATTGTTCTGGATCAGATGAGACAACAAAACAATGAGGATTCTTTGAAGTGTTACCTGGACAAGGTTCGATTTCTGCTCTATGACATTAAAAAAAGGTAAGTAAGCATTGTATGCTACAAACAAGAAGAAAACCTGGAGTGGCAGAAAAAGTGAAGGATGTAGACAATTTAAGCCCAGCCTACAGGCCTTCATGATCTTTCCCTTGGGGAAGACGTGGTACCTAGGCGAAGGTAGTTCCTCCAAGGAAATATTAACTTTGTAAGGAGATAGCTTGTGCCCCTTTCCTGCCCACCTGGGGATCCTACAACAATTATACCACATTGTACTGTCATACAAGGATTTGGAGAAAAACAAAGACTCATGAAGATGGAAAAGGAAAATAAAAAATGACTTCACACAGAGACTCTTTTTGAGGTCATATACAACCTTAACCCTAGCCAGTCAGGTTGCAAATACTTAAAATTGGCTGAGGCTGAACAGGAAACTATGGACTAAAAACCACCTGCCTTTATTTTTTTTTTTAAACCCTTAACTTCTGTGTATTGGCTCCTTAGTGGAAGAGTGGTAAACGGGCTAGGCAATGGGGATCAAGTGACTTGCCCAGGGTCACACAGCTGGGAAGTGTCTGAGGCCGGCTTTGAACCTAGGACCTGCCGTCTCTAGGCCTGGCTCTCACTCTACTGAGCTACCCACCTGCCTCCTGCCTTACTTTAAATCAGTAGTTCCCAAACTTTTTTGGCCTACCGCCCCCTTTCCAGAAAAAAATATTACTTAGCCCCATGGAAATTAATTTTTTTTTAAATTTTAATAGCAATTAATAGGAAAGATAAATGCACCTGTGGCCATCACCACTTTCCTGGATCGCTGCAGCACCCACCAGGGGGCGGTAGCGCCCACTTTGGGAATCACTGCTTTAAATAATTAAGTATTATCACCTTTACATATGAAAGACGCTACTTTTTATTTTTTGTAAAACCCTTACCTTTTGTCTTAGAATTGATACTGAATATTGGTTCCAAGGCAGAAGAGTGATAAGTGCTAGGCAATTGGCTGGGGGTGGTGGTGGTGGTGGTAAGTGACTTTCCCAGGGTCACACAGCAGGAAATGTCTTGAGGTCAAATTTGAATCCAGGGTCCCCCCCTCTCCAAACCTGGCTCTTTATCCACTGAACCACCTAGCTGCCCTGACAGTAATTTAAAAAAAAAATGCTTTTTTACATTTACACTTGGTTCTGGAAAAACCTCTACATTAGATGCCTCATGGTGGTATAAAGCAAGGTTTTGCTGGCAGAACACAAATTCTGACAAGTCCTATCAAGCAAGAAAGGTTTTAAGTATAGACCTCAGGATTTACCCTGGGTCTTTCCCTCCAAGATGAGCCTTTATATGTTAGAGATTATACTGGGTTTATCTTGCTAGGAAAATGTAAGTTCAGATCTTGTCCTGGAGCTTGTCCCAAGCTCCGTGACCATTGGCAAGTCCCTTAGCTTCCCTGTGACTGTTTCCTTGTTTCTAAAATGGAAGAATTTTACTTCTAGTACTTACTTTACAGGACTGTCATGAATCTTAAATGATATAATGGATATAAAGTACTTTCCAGGGGTATTATAGAAATACCAATTATCTGGGGAAGGAAAATGTAATCCAGACATTTTAGGATCATAACTTTAGAGCTAGAAAGGGCCTTTGAGATCATTTAGTCCAATTCCCTTCATTTTGCAGATGAGGAAACTGAGGACCAGAAAGGCTAAGTAACTTGCCCCGGGTGTCAGTCTCTTAATTGCCAAATCTAATAGCCTTTTCTCAAAGATTGCTTCTTCTCAGTTTTCTTTGTTGCCTCTCAGCCAACATCATATCTGCTAACCACATTGTTGTCCCCACTAGCCTGGGAAGTCCTTGAAAGTTGGGACTGTCTTTTTATTTTCTTTGAATCCTCGGATTTAGCATAATTCCTCACTCACAGGAGCTGCTTAATGTTCACTTGACTGGCTTCTGATTCCTAATCCAGCACCTTCTGCCTATCCTAGTATAATTGATCGAGTATCTTAACAGGCTTCTAAGTAACCTGGAACTCTGGCTATGATTTCTGGGGAAGTGAGAAACTCAGCCTCCATTCTTATCAACTAACTTTAGGCATATTAAAGACACTCTTATCACCCCAAACTGGAAGATATATGGAAGAAGGTTTAAAGACACACAAAGCTGGGGCAGCCAAGAGGTTAAGTAGATAGAGAGCCAGGTATAGAGTTAGGAAGTCCTGGGTTCAAATCTGACCTCAGACATTTTCTAACTGTGTGACTCTGGGCAAGTCATTTAGCCCCAATTATCTATCCTTTACTGCAATTCTGCCTTAGAACCAACACCCGGTATCAATTCTAAGATGCAATGTAAGGGTTGTTTTTGTTGTATTTTTTTTAAGATGCATGAAGGAGCTCTAATGTGATTTCCCTGGGTCTGTGTATGTTAGTGTTAGCTTCCTCTTCCATTTTGCATAAGTGTTTCTAATATGATACAACCCAGATAACTACATGTTTTTTTATAACAGGTATAAACACTTTCATGAAGATGCCCTGCTCAATTTAAAAAACTATCCGTTTAATATTCTGAAAGTGTTGAAGGCATACAGTGCTTCTCTCAGTCAATATTTTTGTGTTAGAGAAGTCTATGAACAGGTATGAAATAATTAACATTTTAAGTATAAATATATATGTATTAGTATATATATTCTTATAGTATAAATATTAACATGTAAAGTATATTTGTTTATGAAGAAGCAAAAATGAAGCCATGTCTTTGTGGTCAAGTTAGCTTTCTTTCTTTTTTATTAATACTCTTATCTTCTGTCTTAGAGTCCATACTAAATATCAGACCCAAAGCAGAAAAGCAATAAAGGGGCTAGGCAATTGGAGTTAAGTGACTTGCCCAGGGTCACACAACAAGGAAGTGTCTGAGGCCAGATTTGAACCTAGGACCTTCCTTCTCCAAGTCTGGCTCTCCATTCACCTGGCTGCCCCTGTTGGCTTAGCTTTTAAACATATTCACTTTGTAAACAAAAGTTCACTATGTGAACTGAAGAGGCCAAAGGCCTTTTGATATTTGTAAAAGCGTTAGTAACAGAAATATCCTATGATGATTGACTGCAAAGAACTAAACCATTATCAGCAAAGCAAGTCTTCAAGATAACCACGAGGAACTCATGATGAAAATGCTCTCCTTGGCTAAAGAAGGAATTGTTGGAGTCTGCATGCAGATCAAGCATGCCATCTTCCACTTCATGCCCTTCATGAGTTTTTTATTGTATGTGTGATACGTGTCTTCTAACACAACATGAGCAATAGAGAAATATGTATTGCATGAAAGCACTTGGTATAACCCACATCAGACTATTCACTGCCTTTGAGAGGTAGATGGGAAAGGGATGGAAGGAAAAAATCTGAATCCTAAAATGTCAGAAAACTGTCAAAAATTGTTTCTATGTCTAACTGGAAAAAATAATTAAAATTAAAAAAGGTTAAATTATATACTTTTTCGTTTGTTTCAGACCATGGAAGGCGAGGTGATAATACGGTTTAGAGAGTCAGGTAACATCTTTGCAATATAGTTTAAGCCACTTTGCTCCCTGGGTTTGGATTGAGTCCATGTTTATCATTATTTCTATCTACTTGTTCTGTTTTGGGGAACAACAGAGGAGCTTCTTCAAGAGAGTCCCTCATATTTACATGATATGATAAAAAATTTTTTCAAGCCTGAAAGTGATTCCAAGATAAGTCTTTCTGCCAGCCGTGTGACATCAGTCCCAAGCAAGATTATAAGCGAAACCGTCCAGGAAGAAGCAGGCGAAATTGAAAAGATACCGAGCCCTCCTCGAGATCCCACAGAACTGGGGATTTCAGACCTAGACGACTTTACAGAGGACGTAACACAGGAAAGCTGGGAAATCGCATCTTCTTACCAGGTGAGTTAAACTACTTTTATTTTCTCTGGCTCTCTGCCCTGCTGGGAACATTTTTTCCCCTCCTCTGCTCTGGGCACTGACCTGTCTAACTTTCTTTAAGTGCCAACCAAAATCTCATCTTTTACTGAAAGCCTTTTCCAACCCTTCTTAACTCCAGTGCTTTCTCTCTGAAATATTTCCTATCTGTCCAGCATATAGTTTACTTTGTACATGTTGTCTCCCCCATTAGATTGTAAACTACTTGAGGGCAGGGACTATCTCTTTTTCTAACCCTTACTTTCCATTTTAGAATCAATACTGTGTATTGGTTCCAAGGCAAAAAAGTGGAAAGGGTTAGGCAATGGAGGGGAAGTGACTTACTTAGGGTCACATAGCCAGGAAGTGTCTGAGATCACATTTAAGCCCAAGACCTCCAGTCTCTACGTCTGGCTTTCTGTCCACTGAGTACCTAACTGCCCTCCAGGGGACTGTCTTTTATTTCTTTTTGTATCCCTAGTACTTAACACAGTGCCTGGCATATAGTAAGTACATAATGAATGCTAAATTGATTCATTTTTGTAATAGATCTACTATTACAAAATCAATCAATTTAGCATTCATATGATGTTCGGTCCAATAAAAATCACAAGGCAATGCCTTAAAATATTTTTATTGATATTTTTCATTTTTATATCCTTAATTTCCAGATATATCCCTCTCCTTGCCCCTCCCCCAGAGAGTTATGCCTTGTAAAATAGAATGAAAAAGTGAGTAGGGGGAAAGAAAAGTATTTCAGCAAAACTAAGTAGCCAACTATGTCTTGCATTACACCCAGTATTTCATACATATTATCTCTGCCTCTGCAAAATAGTGAGGGAGGTACCTTTTTTTCTCTCATTTTGGAAGTCAAGTTTGATCACTGTAATTACACAGGATTCAATCTGTTTGATTCCTTCCCCCTCCCCCCCCCATTTATATTGTTGTAGAGAATTGGGTACGTTGTTTTCTTGGGTCTACTGATTTCACTTCATATCAGTCCATGCTTCTTCTCTGTGTTCTTCATAGCCATCATTTCTTATAGTACAATAACATTCCATTCAATTAATGTATTTGTTTAGGCACTTCCCAGTTAATGGAGATTAACTTGATTTATAGGTCTTTGCTACTACCAAAAAATGCTGCTTTGGAAATGTTGGTGAAATATAAGATCTTTTTTATTTCATTTTTTTCCCAATTGCATACAAAAGCAATTTTTAACATTCATTTTCTGACATTTTGCAATCCAAATTCTCTTCCTCCCTCCCTCCCTTCACTCCCTCCTTTCCAAGGCAGCAGGTAGAATATGTAAAGTATATGTTGTCATGCAATACGTATTTCCAGTCATCATATTGGATAGAAGACATTGCATATTCTAGAAAAAAACACATGAAGGAAATAAAGGGGAAAATGGAATGCTTTGATCTGTATTCCAACTCCATCAGTTCCTTCTGTGACTGTGGATAGCCTTTTTCACTATGAGTCTCTTGGGGTTGTCCTAGATCCTTGCGATGTTGACAATAGTTAAGTCTTTCACAGCTAATCATCATGTCATATTGATATTATTATTATGTACAATGTTCTTCTAGTTCTTCATACTTCACTTTGCATCAATTCATATAAATCTTTCAAGGTTTTCCTGAAATTGTCCTGTTCATCATTTCTTATGACCCAATAGTATTCCATGTAATAGGACCTTTATTTTTATAATTATTGTTGATCTCCTTGTGAGATATGCCTAGCATACATAAAGAGGTAAGTAGGATCCAAGACCTATGTAGCATCTGGATCTTAACCAATAAAGAATATGAGGCCATTTCCCTAAGAATAACATTTTTTGTTAATGGGGGCATTCAATCCCATGAACAAATAATAGATCTTTCACTAATCTCCTTCCCTAAAAAGATCTGAGTCCTAACTTTTGCTTATAAAGGGAGTTATAACTCCTTGATTGGCCTGACAGTTGGACCTTTGAACCTCCCCTGAAAGTCCTCATTGGTGGATGTTTCAAAAGAGAAGGACTTAGAGACCTCAACTCTTCCCTTATAACTTCATCATAGGGGCAACAGGTCTTTGTTCACACCAAGAAGATGCAAACACACCTTTTCTTCCTCTCCATGCTTCTGGGCCTACCTACTTTTCAAATAGGTCAGAGTTCACTGAGGCTTTAATCATTTTAAGACCTTAACAAAAGACAAAAGGTCTCAACCCAGTTTGATAGCCTGGAGTTGGTGGGGGTAGGACTGGAAGTAATCCCAGTCTAGAACTAGCATTTCTGTCTGACCCGGGAAAGCCAAGGGGGAAATGACTTCAAATAAAAATACTACTAAAATTAATACAAGTCAGTATTTTCCTCAACCACCAAGGCTATTTTATCTCTGATAAGAGGTATCAGACTGTATTTACCAAATCTCAACTATCTACAGCCTTAAGAGTATGTATGCTTTTAAGAGGCTCAGAACAAAAGCCACACTTCCCTGATCACTTAAAAAAAATAACCCTTACTTTCTATCTTAGTAACAACTCTAAGATAGAATGGCAAGGGTTAGGTAAACGGGGGTTAAGTGACTTGCCCAGGGTCGAACAGCTAGAAAATATCCGAAACCAGATTTGAACCTACTGGACCTGATTCCAAGCCTGGCACTCTATCCACTGTGCCTCCTAGCTGCTTCCTGGATCACTTTCAAAGGAGAGAGGGTAGCCCTCAGCCTCACAATCACTAGCTTAGGCCCTTCCACCAAAAGCTAGTTGTACAAAAGACTGTCATGAATAACTAATAAGCCTTTAAAAAAACACACACCAGAAAAGTCATGCAGATTAGTATATACCAAAGAGGAGTATGCATAACAGTGAATAAGCTCTTCCTCCTAAAGAGAGGTAAGGGCTCATCTCAAACTAGAAGAGAGAAGAATCTCACCAAAGGGAAGTCTGCTCTCAGGCAGTGTCTAGGGCTAAAAGCGTTGGAAGTCAATAGACCATCTTCTTCGACATATCTGAAGGCTTCTCAAGCTCCAGTCCACTGTTCAAAAGTCCCAGCCTTTCTCTCTCAACATCCTTCCTAGAAGCGTGTGTCCAATGAAAGTGAAGAGAATTTCTTTTGCACTGACACAGCATCATGGCTCAGCATTCTCTCACTCCATCAGCAGGCACATCTCCTTTCACATACAAGGCAAGTACCTTCAGGGTACCTTTGGCCAAGAGAGAAGAGACATTGCAATAGTGGAATTTAGAATCTGGAAGTACTCTTTCCTTTTCATTCCTAATTTCTTACATTGTATTTTCTTTGAGATTACAGATCTTTTGTTACTCCAAATGAATGTTGTTATCATTTTGTCTACCTCCAGAAATATTCCTAGGCAGGATAGTTTGTATAGCTCTGTATTGGTAAAGTGATTTCGAGAGCACTTTCATTTTTATCATATCAACGCAGTCCAGCCACAATATCATTGAGTATAAGTTTTGTTTTAACATCGATTGTTTTTATGGCATATTTTCCAACCTATAAAACTCGACTTTGCAACAAAGTCAAATGGGCTAACTATCCAGCAAAGTGACTATACTGAGCATAAGCAACATTCGGCATCCCCTGGTTCTCCAACAAAAAGAAGGAAATTTATTTCATTTGTTCTTTGGCAGTAAGATAGAACAGCTGGGGGGTGGGGGTGGACTGAACCCTGAATCTAGAATCAGGAATGCCTGAGTCCTAATTTGGCCCCAGATACTTACTAGCTGTGTGACCTTGGGAAAGTCACTTAACTTCTGTCTGTTTCATTTATTAAATGAGGATTATAATAGTACCCACTTCCTAAGGTTGTTGTGAGAATCAAATAATCCTGAAGCACTTAGCACCGTACCCGGTGCATGGTAAATGCTATTATAAATTTTACTATTATTACTAATGAGTGCAATTAATCTGAGTTAGGCTACCTTTTAGTGCTCTGATCATATTATTGTGATCATTATACATATTGATCTCCATACGTCTTTTTTTTGCTTCATTTCCTACAGATCACAAGTTTCTTTGAATTCCTCAAATTCATTGTTTCTTACAACAAAGTGGCATTACAGTACCTTCAAATACCACAGCCATTCCCCCACAAACAATTCGACTCTTTCATTTCCGATTTTTTAAACTAATCGTAAAAAAGTATTGCTCTGAGTAATTTGTTATATATGGAGCCCTTCTTTCTAACTCTGACCTCCTTGTAGCATGTGGCCAGTAGTGGGACCACTGGGCCAAAGGGTATGAGCAATTTAGAGATTTTTCTGGTCCAATTCCAAATAGTTTCCCAACACAGTTAGGCCAACTCCACTAATCAGGGAGCTTATCTTCCCATAGTCCCTTCAATGATGACAATTCTTTTATTATCTTTGCCACACTGTAATCATAAGATTGCAAACAATATTTCCCATATTGGTTTTTGTTTGTTTGTTTGTTTAGTACCTGGGACATAGTGTTATAGGGGAGCAAATGGTGAACCCCAGGGTTCGGGAAGGAAACCTTTCTCAAGAATGAAAGCACTCCAAACTTAGCTTAAAAGTCAAAAGAAAGATTTATTAGCAAGATAGGATCAATGGTCAGCAAGACAGCATGAGTGGAACAACCCTGGGGGGCTGCTCCCCAAGACATGGCATGGCAGCATGAGTGGAGCAACTATCGGGGGTTGTTCCCAGGATGCCCCAGTTCAGGGGGTTTTGTATCCTTTACAAGAGTGTGGAGGGGACTCCTTGCACTCAGGCATTCGGTGAATGGGGGCTTTGCCTGAGATCCTCCGGGCTTAGGCTATCAAGGTGTGGCCCGCTCTTTGACTCAGTCTAAAGGATGTCCAAGGATAATGGTCTTAGCCTAGGAAGTCACCAGGACAGGAAGGGGGAAGGGAATTTCCCTGTTCACAGCCTGCCTGAGTTAAGGGGTACAGGGTCTCTGCCATCTCTGCACAGTGCCCATGCCAATAGGACTAGAAAGAAATCGAAGAAAATGTATTAAGATTCTAAAGCATATTGACTGAAAAGTTTAGAAATTTCTCCCCCCAAAAAGGTAGAATAGAGGGGAAAAAAGTTAAACTGCATATTCCAACACTGTAACCATAGGAACCAAGGGCTAAGCAGGAAGGCTCAGGGGCTGGGAATGGTTTGACCAAATTCACATAGTTAGTTAGTCACAAAAGACTAGAATCTAGTCACTGACTCCCAGTGGTATCCCTACCTACAGTGCTCTTCCCATTACCCTGCACTTCTGCCTTTATCAAACTCCTCTGAAAAGAGCATCTAGTGACTTGCCCAAGGTCACACAGCTATAACGTTTCAGGGTAGGACCCAAACCCAGGTCTTTCTGACTCCCAAGGCCAGTTCTCTATCAGGTCATGATCATCTCATTTTCCATATTGTAGATAACTTAATAAATGCTAATTGAATTGCATTCCATTGGATTAGACTGGTTCAGAAGAGGGGAATATCAATGGTTGTATTAAGTATCATGGATTTCGTCCTGCTCTTGGGATGTGCCATTACCCTGTAGAATGAGCTCTTTATTCTCTTGCAATGTTGTCTCTGTCCCTTTAGTCAATCGTTGCTATGCTCACTGCATGGAGAATACTGATTGGGGATCTTATAGAAAGTAAATTCTTAGTGGACTTTAGCATTCCATATTCACTCAGTTCACTAGGCTCTCTTTGCCTAATGGCTACAGCTGACCTTTATGTGTCGGCACTAAGATTTTCAAATTTAAAATGTCATATTCATTTGAAGTCTGTCCCCTATCTCTCCCCTTCGGATATGGTGATAAAAATTGTTTTGATTATGCTGCTAACTATGTAAGGTGTAAATCTTAAGTAGAAACCCTAGTAAGACATGATCCTTGGATGACTGGCCCTTGCACCCATGTGTGCTTGAAACAAGCTGCACAAAATGCATGTGGTTCTGTTGGAAGTTTGTCAGAGACCCAGGAACTACTCAATGGCTGTTGACAAAGCTATCATGCAAAAAGCAAGAAGAGCAGGGATGATGCCAGGCTGGGGAGGAGCTCACTGGAGGCGTAGGGGAGAAAAAAGGACACCATTTTGCTATTTCCTGTTATTGCTAACTAGGTGCTAAGCTCAGTTGTTTTTGTTTGCCAAAGGACCAAAAGTGTTCTTAGTATCCTCTAAATTTTCGTGCCCTGAGGAGAGGCCCCAATTACTCTACCCTAGTTACATAGCTCCACTTAAATACTAAAGCCATTTTATCTCTAGGTTCCTATAATCTCTGAGATTGTAAGAGAGGAGGAAAGTACAATTGCAACCTCTGAAGATGAGTATGAGACCTTCATAACTTCCAGTGGGAACAAGTATTTGGCCTTTTCACTTTCTGAAGAAGCTGACAGGAAAATGATTTTTGCACGAGCTGATATAATAATAGAAGACGCTAACACTGTTGTGAATACTGCCCCATACCTTGAACATGTGGATTTGCCAGCTTCGATGTTTTCAAAATTAAAGAAAGAGTAAGAATATCCTTCCATCAGTATTAGTTGGTCTGGGTTTTATTAAGGAGGAAAACTTTAAAGTGTTAAACGTTTAGAAAAGATGCATCTGCGATAAGTAAGCAAAAAGGGACTCTCTTTTAAGTTGGGGGAGCAATGATTTAGATGATAAAACAAAACAAAACACAGCAAAATTATTTGTCGTGTATTGGTTTAGTGACAGTCGCCTTCAAATCACGGTAGGAAGCCCAGCTTCCAGCCATGACTTCCACCTGTTGGGAGAATCCTAGCTTTCTTCAAGCTCCTACATTTCTGTAAAATGCTAATTAACAATGATTTCTTCTTCCTAAAATTATTTTGTATATATTGCTCTGTTTTCTCAATAGAATGCATGCTCACTGAAGGCAGGGGATATTTTTCTTTTTTGTTTTTTTTGTATCCCCAGTGTCTTGCATATAGTAGGCACTTAATAAATGCTTATTAAATTGAATTGAGGTAAGTGGAAGGATTGTGGCTTTGGCTATGACCTTGCAAAACCATTTGCAAAGGCCATCTACTAAGGACTGCTAAAATAGCATTCACAATTTTTTTTAAACCCTTACCTTCTGACTTGGAATCAGTTCCAAGGCAGAAGAGCAGGAAAGACTAGGCAATTGGGGTTGTTATTTGCCCAGGATCACATTGCTAGGAAGTGTTTAAGGTTAGATTGGAACCCAGGACCTTCTGTCTGCAGGCCTGGCTCTCTATCTATTGAGCCACTTAGTTGCCCCTGAACTTAGAACTTTCATTTATTTATTCATCCATCCATCCATCCATCCATTTATTTTATTGGTTGGTTTGGGTGTTTATTTTATTTATTTATTTATTACCAATTACGTGTTCTATATAACAAATTTCCACACAGATTTTCCCAAGTAATATGATCAAGCTCATCTCCCTTCCCTTCCTTCCCTGGTGCTGGCAGGCAGTTCGTGTATTATAATGCAAAATGTATTTCCATATTTGAACTTAAGACTTTTCGAAGCATTTATCTAGTAAATTATGTCCCCTCTATGTGACTTTGCTACTTCTTGGTATACTTCCTAAATCTACTTCTCTGGCAATGAAAGTCTAGATCACATGGGAGTGTCTTCTAAACCCAGTTCTTTTTTTCTTGATCCCAGAGTCCGCTTTGAACTTTTTGAACACCTTGAGAAGTGGTTTGGCCAATGCGTGACTAATTCCAAGATCATTGTTGATGCAAAGACTGATGAGCTGAATTCAGAGCTGGAGCTGAAGCTCCACTTACACAAACCAAGGCTCAGTCGCATAAGGACGGAAATCCATAACGTCAGGGCGGGTACCTCCCATTTTCCTTCCATTCCCCGCCCCCCAAGGAGTCAAGAATTGTATAGTGAAAAGAATAATAAATTTGGAGTCCAAGTGTCCTTTGTAACCATAGACCAAGGACCTCCCTTCTCCAGGTCTCCATTTTCTCAGCTGTAAAATGAGAGGCTTAGATTGGAGGACCTCGGAGATCCTTTTGAGCTCTAGATCTAGGACCCTATGAAATGCGCCTGCCCGAGAATTTTCCTGGAATTGTGGTTACAATCTGTTAATTACTTCCATTTGCCTAACACTTATAGTCTATTTAGCACCTTTTAGCAAACTGTGGAAAGTGACTGTGAATGTGCAACTCGTCTGAAGTTTTCACGGGGAAAAAGAGTGATAGCTTCTTGTGCCCTTTCTTTTACTACATTAAGAAATTAAAATCTTTTGTAAATGACAGCTTGGTCAACATGTGAATGCAGCTCTTACGCTTCCCTCCAAGTTTGGTAGAGGTTGCACACGTACAGTTTCTTCTGGACTTGAGGCTACTGACCACTGCATCACTTTGTCATACCTTCAGTTGACATTGCTCATCTCAGTTGTGTGTGATCCTTGGTGACCAAATCTGAGGTTTTCTTTGAATGAGATACTGAAGTGGTTTGCTATTTCCTTCTCCAGCTCATTTGACAGATAAGGAAACTGAGGCAAACAAGGTTAAGTGATAGTCACACAGCTAGTAAGTGTCTGAGGCCAGATTTGAACCTAGAAAATGGAATCTTCTTGACTTCAAACCCAGCACTCTATCCACTGTGTCTTTCAACAGAGGATAAGAAATGCAGGAATGGATTGAGGTCTTCCCTGGAGAAGGATGTGTGCTATTTCCAGTGAGATACCAGATTCTTCAAAGTATTGTATGTAGCCAAAATGAATGATGTAGCACCTCTGTAATCCCTGCCTTTGTATCCGACTTCTGTAAGCCCATTGAACCAGGAAGATAGAATCTCTTTTTTTTAATTCTTATTCAAAAAAATTTTATTTTCCCAATTATACGTAATAACAATTTTCAACATACATTTTCCGAAATCATAAGATTCAAATTGTCTTCTACCGTCCCTTTCCTTCCCCCCTCTTGGAGATAATAAGGAATTTGATCTGGGTTATATAGGTGTTATCATGCAAAATACACTTCCATATTGGTCATTGTTGTAAGATAATATTCATATAAAACCAAAATCTCAAAATAAAACCTCAAATAAACCAAAGTGAAAAATAGCATGCTTTGATCTGCAAGAGAATAGGACCTTTTCAGTGGAGACCTGAAGGATTTACAAGAGGTTGGCTTCAGAACTCTGTTGGATTTGAATCCTAAAATTTCAGAGCTCGATGGGGCCTCAGAAACCACCAGTTCAACCCCTTTCAATAATTTAATTAAAGCATTTGCTATGTAGAAGACCTTGTGCTATGCACTGAGGATCCAAAGACAAATGAAGATAATTTTCTACCGTGGGGTTATTGAAAGTGTTTTGAAATCTTAAATCACTATAGGGATAAGTCATTGTTTTTGCCTTGATGTGTGTTGTTCACTTCTCGTTTCTTTGAGAAATTTCTGCTCTTCTCCACCCTTGACTCTTCAGGCTAAGGGAAAAGAGAAAAAGAGACTATCTTTTCCAAAAACAATCATTGTCCCAGTTAATTTGTAAATCAGAATACACTGGTGATTTCTGTCTCATCCTACAGAAAATATACCTTGGCTAATACTCTGAACTCCTTGAATAAAAAGATTGTATTCAGAACATAGGAACACAGAAATCTAGAGCCAGAAGGAGCCTCCGAAGCCATCTAGCCCAGTCTTTTGATTTTATAGTTGAGAACACTAAGGTCCATGAATGCTAAGTGATACCCAAGTTAGAAACACACCAAAGGCAGCATTTGAATACACATCCTCTCACTCCAGAGTCAATGCTCTTTCCATTTGTTTTGCCCAACATTTCTCATACTGGGTCATCTCTTTGAGCCTGAACATTTCCTACTAATTCTTTGGGTACTATCAGCTAGTGAGAGTGGCACATTGTTGCCATCATTCCTCAATGTCTGGGAATTGATTTGGTCCCCCAGTTTGTTTGGGAAGGGACTGCCAAGAGAGGTGGCAAGACCCACTCATGGCCCATCTTTGCTTTGCAGCCGAGATAACATTTCACCAAGAACGGCTCGATCGTCACTGTGCGAGCATCATGGATACACTTCAGAGAGAGCGATTATTGTTCTATAAATTCAGTGAAGAACAAAGTAACAAGAATAGAAACTTCCGGAACTGGATGGCCAGCATAGAGCAAGCCTTCTTCAACTCAACAACAAGTCGAAAGTAAGGGGCCAAACAGCTCTTGGCTGGGAAAATGTCTTCAAAGGATTTCTATTGGGCTGTAGACTCAGAATCACTAGTCTTAACTTCCAGAGGAAGAACAGAACTAGATACTCTCCAGAAATAATCCAATTCTCCTTTGTTTTAACCTCAGAAAAATTAAAAATCTATTTTCCCAAAGTATCCCACTACCTTGAAATGGCTACGTCAACAGAGTGTAAACTTAAATAGTTTTTCCTAGCTATTTTGCTCACCAGTGCCACAACTATATAAAAAAGCACACTGAGAAACCTTTTTTTAAAGTGCAGCTGTAAACACTAGGTTTTGAATATTTTATTTGAATCATCTAGGGAAGCAAGCAGCAATAGGTTGTTCTGTTTCAGAAAACAGTTGAATTAGTTTCACAAAAGTGAATTTTGTTTAAGTAAAACCAGAGGCAGAAAACCGGTGGCCTGCAGTTGACAATTAGGAGTAAAAGGAGAGAATCTCTGAGAGCATAGTATGGAACCAGTATTTTGAGATCATGATTCTTTCAGAATATCCTGGCAACACTCCTGAGAAATTTTCCTTCTTTAAAATGGGCTTTCTTTCATTTCTTGCAGGTTATCTCAATTAAGTGCCAGCCTGCACAGAGAGCTGCTCTCTTACGTGGATGTTATGCAGGTGTCTCTCCGTGGTTTCAAACAGTATGTAGAAGAAAACATGGAGAAACTTCGACTTGCAAATATGGGTTTTCTTAAAAGATGCAGGTAAAAACGGATGTCGATTTCTTCTCTCTCTCTCTCTCTCTCTTTCTCTCTCTCTCTCTCTCTCTCTCTCTCTCTCTCTCTCTTTCTCTCTCTCTCTCCCTTTCTCTCTCTCTCTCTCTCTCTCTCTCTCTCTCTCCACTGACCCAGTTAATTTTGATAATGAGACCACTAAACTTTGCTTATAGATAAAAAATGGAAGGGCAGTAAAGAAAATAAAGCATGCATGGGGAGAGGGGAAGGAAAGGAAGACAAAATAATTGTCCTTATGCCTTCTGAGAGCTTTAAAGTCATAATGTGGAAAACTGATTTTCAATATGTTAAGAGACATAATTATAATGCTGAAGCAGAGAGCTGAATGGACTTTTTACTTAACCTCCTTCCCCCCCAACCCCCCCACCAAAAAAAAGATGGACAAGATAGCAAATATTAAGTCTTACTCTTTATG